>NC_090439.1:242677948-242979369 GCF_031143425.1 Pleurodeles waltl | reverse complement strand
GCGATTATCTAATTGCACTTTTTTGCGAATCGCAATTAAGTAATCACTATTGGAATGTATGAAACTCCAGGAGTTTCATACTGTGATTCACATGGGGCTCGCAAATAGACCTACCTCATTAATATTCATGAGGTAGGTTGCAATTTGCGAGCCACTGTGAATGGCTGCAATCACAGGGATGGCGGCCAGCTGGGCTCAGCAGACCACCATGTCTGTGATTGCTTTTCAATACAGCAATCTTTTTGTTTATTTTAAATGCAGTCCGTTTTCCTTAAAGGAAAACGGGATGAGCTTAAAAATGAAAAATGAAAAGTTTTGTTTTCATTTTTTTAAGGGTAGGCAGTGGTCCATAAGACCACTGCCTGCTCTTAAAATTTTTTTTTCACATGCATTCACAAAGGGGAAGGGGTCTCTGGGGGACCCCTTCCCCTTTGCGGATGGGTTACCACCAATTTGAAATTGGTGGTAACTGCGATTGTTTTGCGACCGCATTTATGGTCACAAAACAATCATACATACCTCTGCGATACGGTATTAGAAAGTGACGCCCTTGACATGCCCCTTCCTAATACAGAATCGATATGTAGTCACAATTCCAATTTGCGATTCGGTAATAAGTTACCGAACCGTAAATTGGACTTGTTACATACCTAAATGCAGTTTTTGTGATCGCAAACAGCGCTTTAGGCTGTCTGCAATCGCAAAACACTTTGCCCCATATTTATACTTTTTGACGCAAAACTGCGCCAACGCAGTTTTGCGTCAAAAAAATTAGCGCCGGCTAACGCAATTCTGAAGCGCCATGCGGGCGCCGTATTTATTGAATGACGTTAGCCGGCGTTAGCCGCCGGCGCCGTCTGGTGTGCGTTAAAAAAAAACGACGTACACCAGGCAGCGCCGGCGTAGGGGGATATGGGGCTTGGGCGTCAAGAAATGGGGCAAGTCAGGTTGAGGCAATTTTTTCGCCTCAACCCGATTTGCGCCATTTTTTTCCACTCCCAACCCCCATAGAAATGACTCCTGTCTTAGCAAAGACAGGAGTCATGCCCCCTTGCCCAATGGCCATGCCCAGGGGACTTCTGTCCCTTGGGCATGGTCATTGGGCATAGTGGCATGTAGGGGGGCACAAATCAGGCCCCCCTATGCCACAAAAAAAATATTAAAAAAACACTTACCTGAACTTACCTTAATGTCCCTGGGATGGGTCCCTCCAGCCTTTGGTGTCCTCCTGGGGTGGGCATGGGTGACAGGGGGTGTCCCTGGGGGCATGGGAGGGCACCTCTGGGCTCCTTCAGAGCCCACAGGTCCCTTAATGCCTGCCTTTTGCAGGTGCTAAAAAACGGCGCAAAAGCGGCTGTACGTCATTTTTTTTGACCCGCCCACTCCCGGGCGTGATTTTTGCCCGGGAGTATAAATCCGACACACATGCCTCGGAGTCGATTTTTTAGACGGGAACGCCTACCTTGCATATAATTAACACAAAGTAGGTGTCCACGCAAAAAAATGACGCTAACTCCATGGACTTTGGCACTAGACGCGTCTAACGCCAAAGTATAAATATGGAGTTAGTTTTGCGTCGAAATTGCGTCAAAAAAAATGACGCAATTTCGGCGCAAACGGAGTATAAATATGCCCCTTTGATACATCTGGCCCTTCGCTCCATACAAGTGCAGGGTATATAAACATTGATCATTCCTGCCCTGTACAGGCTCATTTCTGAATTGTGAACATATATCCAAATACATGTATGTGAATTTATTTTGTGTTAACCATACACCCAATCCAGTTTGTGGTGTGATAAAATAGGAGTGACCCACCCATGCAACATACATTATGGGGCAAGCCATGAGCTTGCAGGCCAGGGGACAAAACTCCATACACAGTGCCAGAGTGGGTCCCCTGGATCTCTGGGTCTCCCCTGCACAGCATCGATGCATGGTTGTCGTCCGATGCTCCGGGTGCAGTGCATTGGCCAAATGGCCAATTGTGTGTTTTCATCGACGGAACAAGCCTACTGTGTGTGGTACAATGTACTGTATTGTGCAATGCATGGAAACGCTCCCCGAGCTCACTTTTCTTGCTCATCTTTTCTTATATGACATGCTTGAAAACTTGTGATGTGTTGCATGTCTATGTTAAAAGTGCACATATGTGTGATTCATTGCATTCATGGTGCGGACATTATGACTGATAATACATTTATGTGAAAAGAACGTAGGTAGCTGAGTAATAGGTATTTTATCTTTCACATATATTGTAGTCCTATGCAAATTAAATTCATATTGTTAAATATGGTTATGCACAAGCTAAATATTGATACTATCTGTCTGCATGCCTCCCATAGGTTGTGTTACGGATGCATTACACACTTAGGGAACTACATACACTGGCTGCTTCAGTCAGTCTACAGTGATCGTGGCATCCAGATCACAGATTGACTGGATAGATATGAAAGGCATGGTGTTAGGACAATTTGACACCTGTTATTGCAGAGCAGACATCATTTACCAGACTAAAATACCCAGTGACCAGCATATAATGTTATGGTACTGAGACATCTGCTGTATGGGCATGGTGTTTACCACATTATGTGTGGGGTGCACAATACACCTGTGGAAAAGTGTTTGTAAAACTGTTTGCCTAGAGTTTGGTTATCACAAGGCCAGCTTGAGTACGTCAGACAAGTGTGACGAAACCCATGTGACAATATGTTACACATTTCCCTGCTAAACATTATTTGGCACCAGAGAGGCGTTACATGAACTTAGAATATGGGTAGTAATTTACACTGGATGGTCATATGTGCATTTACTGACAAATGACACCACTCTAACCTGGAATCCATCAGTGTGCGCTACATTGACATAAGTCAAATTTCATGTAGTTAGACCTTGACATATTTTTTTACTTTGATTTTCTTTGTGTCACATTTCAGCAGCACACTTAGATGAAGCACTAGGACTCACAGCATTGTTTGTTTAACAGTACTACACATCAACATGATCACATCCATTCCTGGATTGCCTAATGGGCCAAGTGTCCCTGCATTGGGCCTAGGTAGCCAAACCATCACCAGCACAACTCAAGAGTCAACATTTATATATGTTAGGTAAGATACCGTACTTATCTTGTTATGTGCTAGCAAACAGTGATGTAGCATACAGAGACTATCTTGGCTGCACTGTGGGCCCATGCACATTATATGACCCTCTTTTTAAAGTCATAAGACAATAAGGTCTCTATACTGGCCTCCACAAGTGTCAGGCAGGAAATAATGTCAAGATGTATAACACACACTCAGTCAATGCCCACTATTTACAGATAAACTCCCATTGGATTGTGGTAGGATGTCTGACGGTCAGTAAACTGCAGCAGCACACATACTCTTGACATGTGCACACTGTTCCAAATTGCTACCTTCGTTTGCTTTATGTCTTCCCGAAGCACATTGTGTTGATATGCACACATATTTTGGTCTAAATGATGTTTTTTCTAGGGTTAGTGTAACACCTAGTTATAGACCTTTGTAATGAGCCAAATTCTATTTGGTGAGATGTGAGTGTTTTGATGTTAACAGTGACATGAAACTGTGTACACAAAGGTAGTGTTCATGCATTTATTGACATTTTGGGAGGTTAATTACAAAATTATGTTTATGGCCATCAAGGTACATCACATTCATGAGAAAAAGTTCCAGACAATGTGATTGTGTCACTGGGTAACCTCAGTTGTGGGGCATTTTCACCTCTGTCCTCATCCTGTGCTTCCTGCTCCTCATGGGCCACCTCCTATGGGGCATTTGTCCTCACATGTATCTTGTGGAGTATAGAACAGGCTAGTATCATCGTGCACATCTTAGGTCCGGGAGTATTGCAATCTCTCCCAGACATATATAAGCATCTGAAGCGAAACTTCAGGACCCCGAAAGTTCACTCAACAATACCCCTGGTCTTGCCCAGTGCCTGATTGAAGTTGTGTTTAGTCTTTGTCTGGGGATGGCCAAATGGGGTCATGACCATATCATTGGTCAGCTGAGAATACTACAAAAAAACAAATAATCAGTCAATGATTATAGTGATTGATACACTCACGATCCAATACATCTATATTACGTGTACTGAATAACTCTTACACATTTCTACCTGTATTTGACAATATTGGTGACATAGATTTGCATGTTATTCCACGTCTCTTCTAGTTCTCTTTGTCATATCAAAAGATGTGCATGGCCTGCTACTTTTGACAGTGCCACAATCCAACAGTAACATTTGGGCAGTAGCTTAGTGTGATAGGTGTTTTGAACGGTCCATTGCCATAGTAAGTGTGTGTGTTAGCTTTATTTCGGTAAGAAAAAATACCATAAAAGCACATAGACAAAACACATAAATACATCAAAAAGATTAAAAGGATATTATAGAACCTCTAGCTAATAGTGGCATGCATAAGTGTAACAAATTTGCCACATAAAAACCTAGTGTAAAAACAGTAAAAGAATAAAATGCAATATAATATAATACGTTTGAAAGTTAAAAAACAATATTAAGATCATAACTACAAGAATACAGCACATCTCATGCTCTCAATTGCAAACTAATTCTCATAAGTTATTGCTAGAATGTTAGCTTCCAATTTGCAATTGCTAACTCATAAAGATTACAGAACTATACATTATGATTTACACTCCAGAGATTTACGTCTAATGTGCCAAATTGCCTCCAAAAATGTTGCCAGTGAGCATGCCACTTTCCCATTCAGGTTTGATTTACAAATCCTGAGGGCTGGTATCCTACTCCTAAGCCCCATGGATCTGCAGAGTGTTATAAGCCAACGTGCCCTCTGCTTGGAATAAGTGGGACAATGAAATAAAAAATGGGCTATATGTCGAGCAACTCAGCATCCTATGGGGCATAAGTCAGTGTCGCTGGTAGATTTAGTCCATCTACATGTGAAAGTGCGTAGTGGTAATGATCCTAGCCTAAATCTAATGTAAATTGCACTTTGAAGGAGATGCAATCAAACCCATAAAATTCCAAATTTTAGTGGCATTTGAGTGATAAAAAGCTATCTGTCAGGCTAAGCGAGGGCACCTCTGCTAATTTTTCCATTTGTACACTCAAGCAATATGCATCTTTCACAACCTGTGCGGCATTTTTGGAAGATGGGAGGGATCTGTCCAATAGACTCTCAACCCAAGGTTAGAAAAGTTTTTTTCGACATAATTACACCACCTGACTTTTTTTAAAGCTTGCGTGCTCATCAGGACGCTAAGCCCATCTCTATGTGGGCCAAAACCATCCAGAGACCAGATCCTGATCCAGTGCATCAATGGCCTTAAAGCAGCAATATGCAAGATAGGGTGAAGATTAAAATCCATCCTGATAGGCAAGGTCGGGGAACTTGCAGGTATTTTTAGTAGCACTTTCATTTAAAAAAACGTGGCTCTCTCCAGATCGTTCAAATTACAATGACCCCATAACTCTGCACTGTATAATACTCTCCCCCTTGCTAGAGCTTTGTATATATCCATTACAGGAGTAATTGCAAACCAAGGGGATTTGGCAGCATATCTCAAAAATACACCCAGATTTTTGCTTAAAGTTCATAACTTACTTCGATAAGTGGGCCTGCCATATATGGGAATCCTCCAATCTTTTTCGAAGTCAGTTATTCTTCCAAGAACCTCTCCCTCCAAGCATATTTTCTTCCTCACTTTTTGTTTGGTGTCACCAAATACCATGTACTTGGTTTTGGAGGTGTTAATTTCCAAACCATGATCTTTGCAAAAACTAAGGGCCATATTTATACTTTTCGACGCACAACTGCGCCAACGCAGTTGTGCGTCAAAAAATCTAACGCCGGCTAACGCCATTCTATAGCGCCATGCGGGCGCCGTATTTATTCAATGACGTTAGCCGGCGTTAGCTGGCGGAGCTGCCTGGTGTGCGTAAAAAAAAATGACGTACACCAGGCAGCGCCGGCGTAGGGGAATATGGAGCTTGGACGCCAAAAAATGGGGCAAGTCAGGCTGAGGCAAAATTTTCGCCTCAACCCGATTTGCGCCATTTTTTTAGACTCCCAACCCCCATTGAAATGACTCCTGTCTTAGCAAAGACAGGAGTCATGCCCCCTTGCCCAATGGCCATGCCCAGGGGACTTATGTCCCCTGGGCATGGTCATTGGGCATAGTGGCATGTAGGGGGGCACAAATCAGGCCCCCCTATGCCACCCAAAAAAAACAAAAAAATTACTTACCTGAACTTACCTTATGTTCCCTGGGATGGGTCCCTCCATCCTTAGGCGTCCTCCTGGGGTGGGCAAGGGTGACAGGGGGTGTCCCTGGGGGCATGGGAGGGCACCTCTGGGCTCCTTCCGAGCCCACAGGTCCCTTAACGCCTGCCCTGACCAGGCGCTAAAAAACGACGCAAAAGCGGCTGGATGTCATTTTTTTGGACCCGCCCACCGTCAGTTTTGCCCGGGAGTGTAAATACGGCGCACATTCCTCGGAGTCAATTTTTTAGACGGGAACGCCTAACTTGCATATCATTAACGCAAAGTAGGTGTCCACGCTAAAAAATGACGCAAACTCCATGGACTTTGGCGCTAGACGCGTCTAACGCCAGAGTATAAATATGGAGTTCGTTTTGCGTCGAATTTGCGTAAAAAAAAACGACGCAAATCCGGCGCAAACAGAGTATAATTATGGCCCTAAGTTGGTAAGTCCAGAGGCAGTTTGAGATAATAACAAAGTGTTATCTGCAAATAGCAGACAAGGAATCCTCACCCCCTCTATTTTAGGTGCATCACTAACACAATCCATTAAATAGGGAATACAAACATTAATAAACAGTAGAAAGAGTATAGGGGCCAGCACACTGCTGAAAAAGTCCTTGTGCCACACCTGAAAGGAGACGCCACTCATGATCCGCTATGCATTAATGACTGAGTTTGTCCACCCTGGCATTCAAAGAACCTGCCAGGTGGTGAACCATCAGGGTTATGCTCTGCTGTTCCAGCCATGTTCAGAGAACCAGGGCCTCATGACAAAGAGTCCGCAACCCCACCCTACCTTGCTTGTTGCAGTACCACATGGCAGTGTTGTTTTCTGTGAACACCTGCACTAACTTCTCCTTGACAGGGGAAAGAAATGCTTTCAATCCTAGCCGGATCGCACGGAGCTCCAGCAAGTTGATGTGGAGTCCAGATACCGCCAGAGACCAGAGTCCTCTGTTCTCCACATGTCCCAGGTAGCCTCCCCATCCCAGGAGTGATGCATCTGTCACTACTGTTAGGTCTGGTTGGGAAGAGAGGAGTCATCTGCCTTTGACTCAATCGCAGTTCATAAGTCACTCCTGCAGGTTCTTTGCAGTTCCCTCCTAGATCTGGACCATGTTGGAGAGAATCCCCTGATGCTGCACCTACTGGAACTTCAGGTCCCCACTGAAGAGCTTGCATATGTTATTTGGCATAATTTACCAGCTGGATGCAGCAGGTCATGAGGCCCAGCAGCCTCAGAGTCATTGTCGCCAAAATCCAGGATAGAGGCTGAAACACCGTTATCATACCCTGAATATCCGTCACTCATTGCTCAGGAGGATAAGCTCAAAACAGCACTGTGTCCAGAACAGCTCCAATGAAAGGGAGTGTCTGAGAAGGAGTCAGGTGTGACTTTGGCATGTTGATATGAACCCCAGCATATGCAGGAAGTCCGCTGTATCCTGGAGGTGGGAGACAACACCCTGGAGCGAGCCCGCCTTCAACAGCCAGTCATCGAGGTAGGGAAACACTGAAAACCCTGACCTTTGCAGATGAGCTGCAACCACCTCCAAAACCTTGGTGAGCACCCGAGCGCCTCTAGTAAGGCCAAAAGGGAGCACAGTGAACTTAAAGTGCTTGTGGCCATCCCTGAACCGTAGGTAACATCTGTGGGAAAGAAAGATGGGGATCTGAAAATACACGTCCTGTAAGTCCAACGCTATCAGCCAGTCTCCTTGATCTAGGGCAGACAAGACCTGGCCCAAAGTGAGCAACCTTAATTTCTCCTTTTTGAGGAAGAGATTTACGGTTCACAGATCTAGAATAGGGCGAAGACCCTGGTTCTTTTTGGGTATCAGAAAGTAGTGGGAATAACAACCACTGCCTACTTCTGATATTGAAACCATTTCTATAGTCCCCTTGGTCAAGAGAGCTGTAACTTCCCCTTGGAGCAATGTCAAATGATCCTCCGTGAGCCGTTCTTGCTTTGGCATATAGAGGGAGGAAAAGATTGGAAAGGGAGGGAGTACCCTTCCGAATCATCTTCAAGACCCATTTGTCCAATGTGATGGACTGCCAGGGTAAGAGATGATGTTCGATTCTCCCTCCAACTGGGCACCCATGGTCTTGCAGAACCAGACTCAGCTGTCCTCTTTACTACCATTCCATAAGATCCTTCTTCCTCTAGCCACAGTAGGTGGAGAAAGCAAGCCAGTATCTGGGGAGGTGTCTAGTCCACTGTCACCTCCTAGCTCCTTATACCAGTCCAATAAAGTTGGACTCTTTAACTGGTATTCTAAGGGGTCCAGTGATCCTTCCTATTCTCCCCCAATGGCTGGCTGCTCCAAAAAATGTTCAGGCAATGACCTAGGACCAGTGGGCCCTGTCAGCACATGAATCAGCTAGATCAATGCCGTTCCGACTCAGAGTGATCAGGAATGAGAATGAGGTTGGCGCCTGGAGCATCAGCAACGGGATCGATGCCAGATACGTTTGCACTGGAACACCCAACGCCAATCTGGGTCCAAGACCAAATCCGTGAGACCCCATCGGAGTGGAGGCCGAAGCCACTGGTGTGGAACCTGATGGAGCCTTCTGTCCCCACGGGGCCCAAAGTCCTCCAGAGGTGTTGACCTGCTGAAACACGATGTGCATGGCCTTGTAGAAGTCTTTCAACTGAGCAGGAGTTGCTACGGTTCCTGAAAATGATGGGAGATACAGAGTCAGACTTCGAAACTGCTCTGCAGAACCATGCCTGGAACATTGATGTTCCTCACTCATCACTTCAGCTGACAGACGAGGTGAAGTAGAAGTCCATTTGGACTTCTTCTTGTGCCTCTTTCCCGAGTGTCCCGAGGACCTTGAGTGAGACAAAGAAGACCTGGGGCTCCTGAAGAAGTCTTGCGACCTTCTACTCGATCAAGACTGGGATCTCCTAGGAGTCGCACTTACTGGCATCAACCACCGGGTCACAAGCAGCTTTAGGGACTGCTCCCTGAAAGCTTTCGACGCCATGGCCTGGCAGTCTGAGCATGACTTTGAATCGTGCTGGAGACACCATAAACAAACTGTAGGAAGCTGGCCTGCTGTGTGGTGAGCACCTATGGTGTTAACACCTTATTTCAGGTCCAGGTATCCCCTGATTAGTGAAGTGTGGGCAGTGTCTAGGAAGCCAGGGCTTCATAGAGGTAGGTGTGGATGAGCAGCCAAGACTTATCTAAGAGACATGCAAAAACTTACGCAATACCACTATAGACACACAGCACGTACAAACATGAAGAACCACACAATGTTACAAAAATTAAGGTATTTTATAATAGTAACACACATACTAAAATACTGTATAGGCAATACCCTACTATTATATACCATTAGTATTCAGAAAAGGACATAGAAAGCAATAGAAAAGAGTGAAATAACAAAACATAATGGATACCTTAGGGGGAGACCAAAACATATATTAAGTAAACAAAATGTGAAGGGGCAGCTCCCACACCCAAGGAAGTGGAATCTGGAGAGGGGAGCTAAAGGATCTAGGAACCCCAAACAATATGAACCAGCGTGCCCCAGCGACCAGGACAGAAGAGATAGTAAGTACCTGGCTTTTCTCCAAAACCACAGGTGAACTTGGTAAAAGGACTGTGCATGACCCAAGAAAGACTGCAAGAAAAAGAAAATGGATTCAGACAGAAGAGGACCTGCAAATGAAGGGGACCAAGTCCAGTTCCAGTTGGAGTGCCCGGTTGGGGCAGGAGCCACTACCCACCCATCTGGAGATGCAGGGCTAGGTCGGCATTGAAGACCAGGAGTCGGCTATGTAGCACAGGATCAGGAGAAGAGTTCCAGAAGTGTTGCATTTGATATCCCACGTCGGAAGAAGAGTTGCAGCCAGTCAGAGGTGTGGAAAAACCACCAACAAGCCTTGGCAAAGGGAAGAGATGCAGACCTGCTGGGGACCAGGAAGGCCCAAGGGGACTCAACCCAAGGAGGGGAGTCCCTGGTGACACTCAGCAGTAAGGAGAGCCAAAAGTCGAGGTAGCAGCCCCCACAGGCAACTCACAGGCAGCAGGCACAGGAGTCACAGTGAGGCCCACTCAACACACCCAGAGAGGAGTGCAGCAAGCCAGAGACAGTGCTTTGCAAGTAAGAGTTCTGGAGGCCAGGGCTACTTGGAGCCTGAAGATCCCTTGAAAGAAGAGCCAACAAGCCTTGTTAGGTACAAGAGTCGAGGTGCACAGGGTTACTGTCCTGCAAGGAGAGGCAAGGGCTTACTGTCTCTCAAGTTGGATAGCTGATAGGGAGGACCACTCCAAACCACCACCTGTGATGCAGGATCCATGCAGTTTTGCAGGCGATAAGAATCACCCAGCCAGTCGTCGTTGCAGTTGGTGCCTGCGGATGCAGGGGAGTGACGCCTTCACTCCAAGGGAGATTCCTTCTTGCTTCTTGTGCAGGCTAATGACTCGAAACCATCAGAGGATGCACAACCAGGGAAATATTGCGGTTGCTGGAAGGAGCCAGAGAAACAATGTTGCAAAGTGGAGTTGCAGATTGTCGCCTCCCTGAGGGTCCATTTGCTGTCCCGGTGGCCAGAAGATGAAGTAAATGATACAGAGGAGTCATGCTGGAATCTTTCATGTCGAATCTGAGGACCCACCCAAGAGAGAGACCCTAAATAGCCCATGAAGGGATATTGGTCACTTAGCAGGGTGACCACCTATCAGGAGGGGGCTGTGATCTCACCTGCCTGACCTGGCCACTCAGATGCTCCCAGGGGCCTCTGCCCACCTTGGATTCAAGATGGCAGAATCAAGTGGCTACCTGGAGGAGCTCTGGGCGCCACCCCTGTGGTGGCTATAGACAGGGGAGTAGTCACTCCCCTTTCCATTGTCCAGTTTCACTCCAGAGGAGGGACCGGGGTCCCTATACTGGTGCAAACCAGTTTATGCAAGAAGGGCACAAAATGTGTCCTTCAATGCATACTGATGGATTGGAGAGGCTACCCATCACAAGCCATGTAACACTTATTTCCAAAGGGAGATGCAGGGGTGCCCTCACACACAGGTACTTTCAAACTGCCCTCTCGACTAGGAGGGGCTGCCATAGGTGTGACTTACAGGGACCTGGTGCAGTGACCTGTAGTGAGAGGGTGCATGCACCTTTTCACGCAGGCTACAGTGGCAGCCCTGCAGACACATTTTTCATGGGCTCCCATGGGTGACATAATACATGCTGCAGCCCATGGTGAACCCCTGGTGTCCCAATGCCCTTGATACCTAGGTGCCATATACTAGGGATTTAAATGGGGGCACAAATATGCCAATTGTGAAGTGTACAACACCAGGAACAACCACATTTAGAGAGAGAGAGCACAGTCACTGGGGTCATGATTAGGAGGATCCCAGTGAACAGAGTCAAAACACACTGACAGAAGGAAAAAAAGTGAGGGAAATCATGCTAAAAAGAGGGTACTTTCCAACACAAACCAAATGGGGGTCTGTAATCGCCATGGTACAGTGACATACACCACACAGCTTGAAACCTGCCTTCCTAGACAACATACTCAAAACTCTTAAAAAAATAGCTGACAAATCTTTTTTAAAAACTGTGAAAAAAGAGACAGAGGAGTAGCTCTTCTCCAGATCAGTGCTAACTGGCAAAGAAGAAAAGAACTGACATCCGCGTGCCTGGGTGGCACCTATATAGGTGACCGTGATGTCACTTCTGCGTCAAGGATGCCACTGTGCAGAACTGAACAAAGCCACCCGAAGGCAGGCAGGGATACTGCTCATGCAGAACTTTACAGATCCTGTCTGATGCCTGGGAAATTAAAAGATAAGGAATCTGCAGCTAGACATCTTTATCAGATAACAAGAACTGGTACAAATTTTTGCTTAGTTTTAATTATGATGTTCCTACTACCACGTAGATAGGATTTGAACTATGTATAGAGATGGGCAGAAGTTCAATTATGAGGACAAATATAAATGTTGCCGATGGTGCACTCTACATATAGCCGTTATCTACACTGTATGAATATTTATGGAAGTGGGAGAACCTGGATATGGTGAAATTAATAACTTTCTGAGCTGGGCAAAAACAAACTAATGGAGAACTGTAAAAAGAAAACCCTAGCTGAGACGATAGTACATTTTTGCTGCAGTTACTTAAGTTACTGCAGCTGGTACAGCATATTTTTAGTATTCCAAAGCCTTAGCTAAGTAGTATGTGTTTGATACCAAATGATGTCACAGAATTAAACCCACTGTGGTGGGAGACTGGTGGTGGTGTGGGAAAGTGTGGTGTGTGGGAGAGTGTGGTGGGAGACTGTATCTTAGTCAGCAGGGAGATGGAGAAGGATGAGGACTGTGGTTTCTTCATGGTCCAGTATAGCACAGATGTCTGTGGCCACAATGAGTGCAGTTTCTGTGCTGTAGTTGCTCTTGAATCCTGCTTGGTCCAGTAGGTTGTTGAGGTGGTATATCACCAGTTTGTTTATGGCCTTCTCTATCACTTTGTTTGGGTATGAGAGCACAGACATAGGTTGGAAGTTGCCCAGCTCTCTCGGGTCGGCTTAATGATTTTTTGAGAAGGGTCTTGCCTGATGCATGTTTCCAGTCTTCTGGGAAAGTGGCAGATTTGATGGAGGCATAGATGTGGGTGAGGGTGTTGCTGATCAGTGGTCCTCCCATGCTGTAGATGTAGTTGGGGCACGGGTCCATTAGGGCCCCTAAGCGTACTGTTTTCATGATCGCTGCAGTGTCTGTTTTGATGAGTGGTTTTCATTGTCAGATGTTTGTCTTGATTGGTGGTGGTCAGGTTAGTGAAGAGATCTTTGGAGTCTGATTGTTGTGTAAATGTGTGATACATCCTTTCTATTTTGCGGTAGAAGAATTTTGATAAGCTGTTGGCGAGTTCCTATGATGATGTTGGCTGTGTTCTTGGTGTGGTGAATTATTTGACAATCAAGAAGATATCCGTGCAACTGTTGCAGCTGGCTTTTATGCTTTTGGTTAATGCCCTTTGAAGGAGGCTGGCCTGGTTTGTAGTGGGTACCTTGGGTATGTACACCTTATACAAGGTCCAGTTATCCCTTATTAGTGAAGTAGTAGTGTTCTAGCAGCTTATGCTGATAGAGGTAGCTATAGCAGAGCAGCTTAGGCTGAACTAGGAGACATGCAAAGATCAGGCAATACCACTTATAGTTACACAATACTTATACACAAGCAAAAACAATACTCAGTGTTACCAAAAATAAAGGTATTTATTTGGGTGACACAGTACCAAAAATATCTTAAGGACAATACTCTTTCTGGAAGTAAGTATTATACACAATATATACACTAGACACCAAAAGTAGGTAAGTAAATAGTCATAGAACAATGCAGTAGGAAATCCTATAGAATGCAATGGGAGTAAATGGGTCTAGGGGCAACACAAACCATATACTAAGAAAGTGGAATGCGAATCATGAATTCCACCCTAGACAAGTGTAGTGTGTGCAGAATCGCTGGTAGAGTAAGAATACAGTAAAGGTAAGTAAATTACCCCGCCCTAGAGCCCAGAAAAGCAGGAGTAAGGTACTGCAAGTTTCCTTAGGACACTCTAAACCTCGTTTTGGGGATTTTTCAGCAGCCAACCAAGTCTGCAAAGAACAACTGCTGGATTATTGGACCTGAAGACCTGCAAAGGAAGGGTACCAAGTCCAGAAGTCGAAACAAGTTCCAGGAAGGATAGGAGCCCCTGCCAACCCAAAAGAGGGTGCAAAAGAAGAGTCCCTGGTTAGTCGAAGACTGCAGGAATGCGCCCTAGGAAGATGCCAGTGGATTCCTGGGTGATGCAAAAGATGTCCCACAGCGTGAAGATCGTTGCAGATGAGATTTCGTGTTGGAAGTCACCAACAAGCCTTGGCTACGACAAAAGCGTGTTTTGCATCAAAATGGCACTGGATGGACCCAGGAGGGACCTGGGGGCCCCAGCTCTGTGTGAGGAGGAAGGGGGGCTCTAAGCACTTTAGAGAGCCCTCAGGATGCCAGACAGCACCCCCAGGAGCCACAGGACCTGGGTTCAAAGGAGGTGCAAAACACGGTTGATGCAGCACAACAAAAGAAGGTCCCACGCCGCCGGAGAACAACTCAGCGAGTTGAGCATCACAGGATGGAGTGCTGGGGACCTGGCCAGGCTGTGCATGCAGGAACTTTGAAAAGAGTGCACAGAGGCCTCAGGAAGCGAAGAAGACACAGTACATAGGGATACCACCGCTCTTGGGGAAGGCAAGGTCTTATCTCCTCCAAATTGCGTCAGCAGGACCTCAGGACAGTCTACGTCGATGATGTCCACCCCCTGTGTCCTTAGGAGCACGCTCATCGCTGTGAGAGGAGTCCCAGGGTATCGGTCGTCATCGTGGAAGGTGCCTGCTTGGCGCAGGGGAGTGACTCTGTCACTCAACGGGATATTTCTTTGGTCCTTCTGGTTCAGGATGAAAACAGCGAGTCCCCAGAGGATGCACACCATGGAAACTGTTGCAGTTGCTGACTTGGAGCTGAGGTTGCTGAAGAAAAGTGTCTCTTGTAGACACGTTGTTGCAGTTACAGCGTTTCTTGGAGCAGGCTGCGGTTAATCTGAGGTCAGAATAGTCTGAAGTTGTGGCAAAGGACTCCTGAAGGAAACTTGTAAGCAGAACCCGAAGAGAACCCACAGGAGAGAGCCTAAATAGCCCTGAGAGGGGGATTGGCTACCTTATCAGGTATGGACCTATCAGGAGGGGTCTCTGATGTCACCTGCTGGCACTGGCCACTCAGAGCCCTCCACAGTGCCCCTACATCTTGCAAAGCAAGATGGATGAAGTCTGGGACACACTGGAGGAGCTCTGGGCACCACCCCTAGGTTAGTGATGGACAGGGGAGTGGTCACTCCCCTTTCCTTTGTCCAGTTTCGCGGCAGTTTTGCGGCAGAACAGGGGAGAAGGGATCCCTGAACCGATGTAGACTGGTTTATGCAAGGAGGACACCATCTGTGCCCTTCAAAGCATTTCCAGAGGCTGGGGGAGGCTACCCCTCCCCAACTTGTAACACCTATTTCCAAAGGGAGAGGGTGTAAAACCCTACTCTCAAAGGAAATGCTTTGTTCTGCCTTCCGGGGACTGGGCTGCCCAGACCACAGGAGAGCAGAACCCTGTATATGAGGTGGCAGCATCTGTAGCTGCAGTGCAAGCCTCAGAGAGCTGATTTGGAATGGGGGGGATAATTCCATGATCTTAGACATGTTACACGGCCATATTCGGAGTTACCATTGTGAAGCTACACATGGGTAATGACCTATATGTAGTGCACGCGTGTAATGGCGTCTCTGCACTCACTAAGTCCCGGGAAATGGTCATGAACTATGTGGGGGAACCTCTGCTAGTGCAAGGGTGCCCTCACACTTGGAAACTTTGCAACTAACCTTCAGCAAGTGAAGGTTCAACATATAGGTGACTTATAAGTTACTAAAGTGCAGTGAAAATGGCTGTGAAATAACGTGTGCGTTATTTCACGCAGGCTGCAATGGCAGGCCTGTGTAAGAGTTTGTCTGAGTTCCCTATGGGTGGCAAAAGAAATGCTGCAGCCCATATGGATCTCCTGGAACCCCAATGCCCTGGGTACCTAGCTACCATATACTAGGGACTTATAAGGGGGGTCCAGTGTGCCAATTGAAATTGGTAAATGAAGTCACCAGCCTACAGTAACACATTTAAAAGCAGAGAGAGCATAAGCACTGAGTTTCTGGTTAGCAGAGCCTCAGTGACACAGTCAAGAACTACTGACCACACATACATTAGGCAACAAACTATGAGCACTGGAGTCCTGGCTTTCAGGATCCCAGTGAGACAGGCAAAACACACTGACATATAGGTGTGTATCTATCAGCACTGGGTTCCTGGCTAGCAGGATCCCAGTGACACAGTAAAAACACAGTGACACACACTCACAAACAGGCCAAATGTGGGGGTAACCATGCTAGAAAGAGGCTACTTTCTCAAACCCTTCTCTTTGTGTCTCAGGAGTTGGTGGTAGCGTCTGAGTGCAGCCTTGTAGGTTGTTCTGGCATTTTGCATCATGGCTGGATCTCCATCTTCTTTCTAGCTGCCTGCAGTGAGTTTTAGATTCCCAGAGCTCATCTAGTTTCCTTCTTTGTTGGTTCTTCTTTGTGTGTTGCTTTTGATGGGCATGAGGTAGTCTGCATAGGTCTTGACCCATTTGTTGAAGTTGGTAATGTCCCTGCAGAGGTCGTTGGTGGTTTTGGGTTGCTCCATTGTGAAGGCGTTAAGCCGGTCAGCCTCTGCTGCTCTGTTCCAGTGGCTTTGGGGTAAGTTAATGTTGGGTGCACTCACATGGTGCGGTGATTTAGAAGTGTGTGATCGAATGGTTGGTCCATGTGGGAGCTGAGGCAATTTTTTTTTTAACGTGTCTTTATTGCAATTGGTACAAAATCAAGGCATAATAAGACAGAAGAGAACGCAAGGTATCCATGTCCAGTTTTACATGCCCAAGAAGGGGATGACAGCAGTGTTTGTCCAATTAAATCTTATTGTTGTAAACTTCAACTCAATAAAGCAAGTAAAACATATATAAAATTAACAGCAGCAATCAGTCAGTGTGGTACAGCACCAAGGGTGGAGTCCCACATCTCCCCTCCTCTTGTAGATTAGAGTGTGTTGAAGGGGAGGGAGTTATATGGGTATAAGACTCTGAAGAAAGGCACATTGGATAAGATAGGGGAAGGGCGGCAAGAAGCGGGTTCCAAGCTGTAGGAAGCTGGCTCTGTATATACTATACAAAAGTAAGGTATAGTGTGCAGAGTCCAGTGGATCCCCAGAGGCTTTACAGAGGCTAAAGTAGATAATACTAATGCTCTCTTTTATGGTAGTGTTATCGGGCCGAGCAGTTAGGCTTATCAGAGGGTAGTGCTAAGCATTTGCTGTATATACACAGTCAAGAACTGAGGCACACACTAAATGACTAACTCCAGTCTAATGTTTTAAGTATCAAAAGATATACTTTGTTACTTTATTTCTACAACCAAAAGGACCTTTGTTGGAGTTAAGTACAGTTTCAAGAATGTAGCACTTTCAAGTATCAAATGCACTTTGTTTGAAATAATTTTCAGTTTCAAAAGTAGACACTGCAATTTTCATTGAAGACTATGCAGTCTTGGGGAAGGGTGGGGGGTACATACACAGTTTACAGGTAAGTACTAGATTTATCGTCCCAGTCTTTGGGGGTTAAGGTGTCCACAGGGCAAAGTTTAGGGAGGCACCTAGGGTGCACCACCAGCAATACTGGACCAGCCAGGTGCAGGGGTCAAAGATGGTTTTAGGCGCCCAATAGAATCCTATGGAGACTGGGGGCACTGAGAAGTGAACGAGGTGCAGATAAGTACACGTGGTCTCAGGGCATGGGCCCTGGGGCGGGGTTTAGATCAGCACTGGGGACACAGGTTAGTACCAAGCACACACCCTCAGCAGCACAGGGGCGGCCGGGTGCAGGATGCAAACACCATCAGTCGCCCAATGCTTTTCAATTGAAAACTCGAGGGTCACAAAGAGGCTGCAGGCTTGGTCCAGTGGGTCACTGGGAGATGACTAACGGCTGGACAGGTAAGTTGAGGCCCCTCTTGATGTGGATGGACCATCAACTAGGTTCCCCGAGGCCAGGGGGCTGTGTGTGCAGGGGTACCTTTAGGCATTGGGTATCTTCATCAGATTCTGTCACAGTCAGACGGATGCTCTGGATTCAACCTGCAGGCGGCGTTGTGGTGGCCAGGAGGGGTCAACCCGGGCTGTACTCGAGTTTGGAATCTCCTGGGACTCTCTCTCTGGTCAGGTGGGCCACCTTGAGTCAGGCTGTGGGCATCAGCTGCAGAAGGGACAGGACCCTGGTAGAGGTTGCTGGTCCTGCAGGAAGAGTCGTCTTCTTGTAGCAGGAGTCTACAAGCTACAAACAGTCCGGTAGGAGTTGGGCCAAGTCAGTTGTCACCTGGAGTCTTCACTGCTGGTGCAGCTCTTTAGTCCTTCTTTAGGTTGCCAGGAATCTGAAGAGCAAAGTTCAAGAGTGCCCCTAAATACTACATTTAGAGGCATTACAGGGGTCAGAGAGCAGGAGCCAATGGCTACTGACCATGAGGATGGCTACACCCTTCCTGTGCTCACTCCATTTCGGGAGGGGGCACATACCTAACCCTATTAACTGTCACCCTCCAAAACAAGATGGAGGATTCTGCCAGGAAGGGTTCCCTCAGCTTTGGGTACCCTAAAGGTGGTCCCAGCTGGAGTGGACACTCCTCCTAGTGTTTACTAATTTTCCCATGGGACCTGCCTCCAAAAGTGAGACCTGGGCCAGGGGCGGGCATCTCCACTAACTGGAGTGCCCTGAGGCAGCAGAACAAAAGGCAGGAGCTTTTTAGGCTCACCGCCAAGTGTTGCTGTTCCTGCAGGGGGGAGGTTTGAAGCACCTCCACCTAGAGCAGGCTTTGTCCCTAAAACCTGAGAGAATAAAGGCCCTCATCCCCATGGGGTCAGAAACTTCTCTGGTGGTGGCAGGCTGGCATAAATCGGTCAGCCTTACACTAGAGAAATGGGTGAATTTCAGGGGGCATCTCTAAGGTGCCCTCTGTGTGCATTTTTCATTCATTCCAATGCTGGCATCAGTGTGGGTTCATAGAGCTGAGATGTTTGACACCAAACTTCCCAGTCTTCAGTGAAGCCGTCATGGAGCTGTGGAGTTAGTAATGACAAACTCCCTGCCAATATACTCAATATGGCTACACTGCACCTACAGGGTCTAAGAATGGACTTAGACACTGTAGGGGCATATTGCTCATGCAGCTATGCCCCACCTATGGTGTAGTGCACCCTGCTGCCTTAGGGCTGTAAATCCTGCTAAAGGGGGTGAATTACCTATGCCACAAGCAGTGGTTTGTGGGCATAGCACCCAGGAAGGGATGCCATGTCGACTTTACCTTTGTCTCCCCACCAAAACACACAATCTGCAATAGCGATGTGCATGTGTTTGGTAAGGGGTACCTTAGGGTGGCATAATACATGCTGCAGCTCTTAGGGACCCTCCCTAGTCACAGGGCCCTTTTTACCACTAGTACCTTTTACAAGGGTCTTAGCTGTGTGCCAGGGGTGTGCCAATTGTGGAAGCAATTGTAAGGTTTAGGGAAAAAACACAGGTGCTGGAGCCTGGTCAGCAGGATCCCACCACACACTCAGTCAAGTTAGCATGGGATATTAGGCAAAAATTAGGGAGGTAACCATGCCAAAAGGGGCACTTTCTTACACAAGCTCTCTCCGGTAAGTTATCTTCATCCCCTTAAGACCCCTGACTCAGTCTCCGCACCACCACTACTTTCCGCCCTTATGGACGTCCCACACTCCTGAACCCGGGGGTGTCGGTGGAACCATGCACTGGCAGGTTCGCGTCTGACAGGTTTCCAGCATGTTATCCCATATTACTCAGTCCGCATGCTCATCTGTGCACACTACACGCAATAGTCTTTTTTTCCGTTGTGCCACAATCAAGCATAACTGTTATACATTTGTCAACCGTCAGGGCAGTGGTCTGCAGGCAATTAATGCCCACCCGTCTCACTGCCAGGACTAGCTCCAAGAGCATGAACCGGTGGCTCATTTTGGCTCCACATTCACGTGCAGGGAGTTACCAGAGTAAGTATTAGCTGATGGATGTCTCCCTAAGCACCGGTTACCACCTGCAAGATCCGAATGATCTCTTTAAAAAAAAAACTATAATTTGCTATAGTTTCGTGTCATATGGAAAAATGATGCTGGAGCAGTCCCACACCTAGGGCATGCCTCCGAATGAGCTCCGTTAATTCTATGTAAACACTGTGGGGTCATATAGGCTTGGTACAGGTAATAAAACTGCACAAGTTTAAATCTCACATTACTAACCACCTCCTTAACCTGGGCCAAAGTTCCTTTCCAGGCCCCTTCAGAAAGTGGCTCCGGTAGGCTCTCAGTCCATCTCTTTTGGATCCCTATCATATCTATGTGGCGATCCCCTTTAAGCACCTTATAAATGAGAGAGCAAACCAGGACCTAGGATCCAGTATTACTTGCAATGTCTGCTGCTCCTCTGGTTTAACAGGAAAGTCAGTCCAAGTCTCACGAAACGTATAGGACACTTTGGAATACTGCAAAAATGGGCCTTGTTGAAGGCCAAAGGTATTTTGTGCCTCCCCCAATGTGAGGAAGGTGTCATTAAGGTAGAGATCACCTGCAGTGCTGTAGCTGCCTTCAAACCATTATGATATGCCCATCACGGACTGTATAGCATGAATGGGTTTCAACCGTTGGAGGGGGAAATGTTTGGCATAGGGTGCCAGACGCATCACTCAGACAACTGTTTGCTCCCAGGCCACTGCAACCTGTCTGACAATGAAGGGGTGATCATTCGCAATACCTGCCCAAGCATGAGGGAGATTCAAATCAGCCCCCACGTCTCCAGGAGTTTCTTCTCCACGTTGGGGCCTTCCATACACCACTGTGCTGCATACTGCAAAAAGCCCAACAAGGTTCTTGCATGTCTGACTGTCCCAGGCCCCCTAGTTCAGTCTCCAGTTTTACAATGTATAGGTTAACTTTGATTCATTTACCAGCCCTTACAAGGAACACCAGAAGACTATTGAGTTTATGAAAGGTATATTTTGGGACATCATACATGGCATTTTGGAGGGCATACTGTAGGAAAGTACCATCTTGCCTGGCATGTTACCCCCATTTTTTACTTGTGTGCCAGTTTTTTTGCCTGTCTCACAGGGATCCTGCTAGCCAGGACCCCAGTGCTCATAGTTGTGGCCTGAATGTGTTCCCTGTGTGGTGCCTAACTGTGTCACTGAGGCTCTGTTAATCAGAACCTCAGTCTTTATGCTCTCTCTGCCTTTCAAATTGTCACTGCAGGCTAGTGATCATTATTACCAATTCTAATTGGCACATTGAAGCACCCTTGGGAGCATTCCCTAGTATATGGTACCTAGGTACCCAGGATATTGGGGTTCCAGGAGATCCCTATGGGCTGCAGCATTAATTTGCCACCCATAGGGAGCTCAGAAAATTCTTACACACAATTGCCACTGCAGCCTGAGTGAAATAACGTCCAATTATTTCACAGTCATTTTACACTGCACTTAAGTAACTTATAAGTCACCTATATGTCTAACCCCCAGCTAGTGAGGTTAGGTGCAAAGTTATTAATGGTGAGGGCACCCTGGCACAAGCCAAGGTGCCCCCACATAGTTCAGGCCAATTTACCCGGACTTTGTGAGTGCGGAGACACCATTACACGCGTGCACTACATATAGGTCAATACCTATATGTAGCTTCACAATGGTAACTCAGAATATGGCCAGGTAACATGTCTAAGATCATGGAATTGTCCCCCCATGCCAAATCTGGTATTGGGGTGCCAATCCCATGCATCCCCAGGGCTCCAGCATGGACCCCGGGTACTGCCAAACTAGCTCTCTGGGGTTTTCACTGCAGCTACCGCTGCTGCCAACCCACAGACAGGCTTCTGCCCTCCTGGGGTCTGGGCAGCCCAGTCCTAGGAAGGCAGAGTAATGAATTTCCTCTGAGAGAGGGTGTTACACCCTCTCCCTTTGGAAATAGGTGTTAAAGGCTAGGGAGGAGTAGCCTCCCCCAGCCTCTGGAAATGCTTTGAAGGGCACAGATTGTGCCCTCCTTGCATAAGCCAGTCTACACCTGTTCTGGCATCCCCCAGCCCCTGCTTTGGCGCGAAACTGGACAAAGGAAAGGGGAGTGACCACTTCCCTGTCCATCACCACCCCAGGGGTGGTGCCCAGAGCTCCTCCAGTGTGTCTCAGACCTCTGCCATCTTGAATGCAGAGGAGTGAGGGCACAATGGAGGCCTCTGAGTGGCCAGTGCCAGCAGGTGACGTCAGAGAGCCCTCCAGATAGGTGCTTACCTGACTAGGTGGCCAATCCTCCTCTGAGGGCTATTTAGGGTCTCTCCTGTGGGCTTCTCTTCAAATAATGAGTGCAAGAGCTCACCAGAGTTCCTCTGCATCTCCCTCTTCGATTTCTGCCAAGGATCAACCACTGACTGCTCCAGGACGCCTGCAAAACTGCAACAAAGTAGCAAGAAGACTACCAGCGACATTGTAGTGCCTAATCCTGACGGCTTTCTCAACTGTTTCCTGGTGGTGCATGCTCTGGGGGCTGTCTGCCTTCACCCTGCACTGGAACCAAGAAGAAATCTCCAGTGGGTCGACGGAATCTTCCCCTGCTAACGCAGGCATCAAAGTTCTGCTTCACCGGTCCTCTGAGTCCCTCTCATCGTGACGAGCGTGGTCCCTGGAACATAGGAGCCGGGTCCAAGTGACCCCGACAGGCCTGTGGTCCATCGGTCCAAACTTGGTGGAGGTAAGTCCTTGTCTCCCCACGCCAGACAGTAATCCTGTGTACTGTGTGAACTGCAGCTGCTAGGGCTTCTGTGCACTTTTGCAAGGAATCCTTCGTGCACAGCACAGCCCAGGTCCCCAGCACTCCGTCCTGTATTGCTCAACTCGCTGAGTTGACCACCGGCTTCGTGGGACCTTCCTTTGTAGTGTTGAGACAACTGCAGTGCTCAGTTTTCTTGAACCCATGTTCAAGTACTTCTGTGGGTGCTGCCTGCTTCTGCATGGGCCCTCTGAGTTGCTGAGCGCCCCCTCTGTCTTCTCCTCCAAGGGGCAACCTCCTGGTCCTTCCTGGGCCCAGGCAGCACCCATTTCCTTCAACCGCGACCTTTGCAGCTAGCAAGGCTTGTTTGCGGTCTTTCTGCGTGGAAACAATTCTGCATCCTTCAGCACGCCGTGAGACATCATCTGTGCAAAGGAGAAGTTTATGGCATTTTCCGTTGTTACAGGATCTTCAGCTTCTTCCACCCGGACGCAGCCATTTTGCAACTTCATCCGGGGTTTAGTGGGCTCCTGCCCCCCTTGGACACGGTCGGGCTCTTGGACTTGGTCCCCTTCCTTTACAGGTCTTCAGGTCCAGGAATCCATCTTCAGTGCTTTGCAGTCAGTTGTGGTCTTTGCAGAATCTCCTATCACAACTTTAGTGTGTTTCTGGGGAAGTAGGGTCACTCTACTCCTACTTTTTAGGGTCTTGGGTATCTTGGACACCCTTAGTGTTTTCTAACACTCCCAGCGACCCTCTACACACTACACTAGGCTTGGGGTCCCTAAGTGGTTCGCATTCCATTTTCTTAGAATATGGTTTGTGTTGCCTCTAGGCCTATTGCATCCTATTGTATTCTACAATGTTTGCACTACTTTTCTAAATGGTTACTTACCTGATTTTGGTTTGTGTGTATATTTTGTGTATTTTACTTACCTCCTAAGGGAGTATGGGCCAGATGTAGCAAAGGTTTTTACCCATTCTGTGTCTATGGGAAAAAGTGTTCGTACATATGGCCTATATCCTCTGAGATATTTGTGGCGCATTGTCACTAAAATAAAGTACCTTTATTTTTAGTAACTCTGAGTATTGTGATTCTTATGATATAGTGCTATATGATATAAGTGGTATAGTAGGAGCTTTGCATGTCTCCTAGTTCAGCCTAAGCTGCTCTGCTATAGCTACCTCTATCAGCCTAAGCTGCTAGAACACTTCTAATCTACTAATAAGGGATACCTGGACCTGGCACAAGGTGTAAGTACCATCAGTTACCCACTATAAGCCAGGCCAGCCTCCTACACATACAAACAACAAGGCAATAGAACCTTTTTGCTCATCACAACCCTGCCAATCACCAACAGAAGCAGGCAAACCAAAAAGTGAATCAACTCCTCCAGCCGATTGAGGCCAATATTAAGGTGATAATAGGCATCTGGGTTATTTGCCACCTGTATAGTCAGGTCCCGGAAGTGGCCACCTTCACAGCTAAGCTTGGTCACTGGGAGCTCTGTCTGTCGCCCATCCGCCAGTGAGGCTATGGGGAATAGTGAACAAGTTACTTACTTCAGTAATGCATTATCTGGTAGGCAATATCTAGCTAAGGATTCCTTACCTTTCAATTTCCTAGGCATCAGACTGGATCCAGAAGACTTTTGCGTGAGCAGTACCCCTGCATGCTGTCTGGAGGCTTCACTCGGTTTCACGCTGCATCGTTGGTGCAAGAAGTGACGTCACGGTCACCTACAAAGGTGTCACTCAGTCAAGTGGACGTCAGTTCGTTTTTACAACTTTCTTTGCCAGATATGCAGAGCCATGAAGTGAACTGATGAATGTGTCCAAACTAGGGCCCTGAAAAGGAGCATCCCTGACCCAAGAAATCTTTCAGCAGAGCGGGGAGGCATGGGCAGATCTGTAAGGAATCTGCAGCTAGGTACTGTCTCTACCAGATAATGTATTACCGAAGGTAGGTAACTTTTTAAACTGATAGAGACCTCCAGCTGCAGATTCCTTACCTTTGAACAGATACTCAAGCCATACCATCCTGGCAGTGGGATGCAGACAAATTTTCAATACTAAAAAGTCCTGCAGGACCGAACGGGCAAAATGCCCATCCCTGTGGACCTGACTTTCCTGCTAGTAGTGTTTAACAAACGTGTGCAGAGATGCCCATGTTGCAGCCTGTCAGATGTCTAGGACTGGGACCCCATAAGCCAACACCATGGCTGCAGCTTTTCCTCCAGTTAAATGGGCCCGTATGCCCTCAGGAGGATGCTTTTGAGCCCGGGCAAAGTAGATCTTTTTACAGAGAATGACCAAGCACAAAATGGCTTGCTTCAGTACTGCCCGGCCTTTCTTTTTTCCTACATATCCCACAAAGAGTTGTTTGTCCACCCAGAACTCTTTTGTGCATCAAGGTAGAACAAAAAGGTTTTTTGGGGTCCAGACAGTGGAGTCGCTCCTCTTCTTTAGAGGAAAGTGGAGGAGCATAAAAGGTGGGCAGGGTGATAGACTATCCCAAATGAGATGGGGTCACCACTTTTGGCAGGAAAGAGGCCCTAGTGCAAAGCACTAGTTTTTGGGGAAAACAGTCAGGAAGGGAGGCTGGGATGATAAATCCTGGTGCTCACTCACTCTCCGTGAAGATGTTATTGCTATGAGAAAGTCTGTCTTGATGGTGAACAGCCGGAGAGGACAATTGTTCAGAAGCTTGAAAGGAGCACACATGAGGTAGATGCGAACCAAATTAAGGTCTCACTGAGGCATGATGAAAGGATGACCGGGGGAACATATGTACAAGCCCTCCGAGTAACCTATCTAAGGGACCTAATCAAAGAGGGTTGGCCAGGCAGATGCAGGAAGGTGGACAAAGCAGAGAGAAAACCCTTAAGAGTACCCAGAATAGAGCCCTGCTGGGCAAGGGTAAGAATAAAGAGAAGAATATCAGAAAGAGGCAGAAAGAGGGTCGAAAGACTTCTCTCTCTATAATATTTTACATTTTTTTGCCATTGTGGAGGGACGCCTGGCTGCCAGACTTCTGGAGGAAGGCCAAAAGCTATCAACTGTCACTGCTCAATTTCCATGCAAGAGGGTGGAGAGTTGAAGGGTTTGGGTAGAGGACCCTCCCCTGCTGCTGCAACAGTATATCCTCCAGAAGGAGGATTGATACTTATTTTCAGAAGCTTGGGATACCAGTCTCTTCATTCCCAGTCCGGAGCCACAACAATGACTTGGCCCAGTCGTTCGTGATCTTCTTGAGAACTCTGGGCAGAAGTGGTATAGGTGGAAAGGTGTACAGGAGGCCTGAGCTCCACTCGAGATGAGAAGCGTCTCCAAGTGATAGCCACCTTAGAAACTAAAAACTTGCAAAACTGCTGACATTGCTCATTCTCTTCAGTGGTAAAAACAGATCTAACGCAGGCTCTTCCCATTGCTAAGAGTCCTTGTGCCTCCTCTGAATAGAGACTCCACTCGTCATCAGCTAGGCATCGACGGCTGGGTTTGTCCGCCCAGGTGTCCATGATCACACCCCACCCTGCTTGTTGCAATACATTGTGGCAGTGGTGTTGTCCGTGAACACCTGCACTAACTTCCCCTTGACAGAGGAAAGAAATGCTTTCAATGCTAGTCAGATTGCACAGAGCTCCAACAAGTTGATGTGGGATACGGATTCTGCCAGAGACTAGAGTCCTCTGATCTCCACCTCTCCCAGATAGCCATCACATCCCACGAGTGATGCATCTGTCACTACTGTTAGGTCTGGTTGGGGAAGGGAGTGGAGTCTGCCTTTGACTCAATCGTGGTTCATCAGCCACCACTGCAGGTCTTTTGCAGTACATGTCGGAGAGATACCCCTGATGCTGCCCCCACTGGAACTTCATGTCCTACCTCAGAGCCTACATATGCCATCTGGCATGATTCACTAATAGGATGAAAGAGGCTATGAGGCCCAGCAGCCTCATAGTCATTCCTACCGAAATCCAGGACTGAGGCTGATACTTCAGTATCATAGCCTGAATATCCAGGAATCGCTGCTCCGGAGGATAAGCCCAAAACTGCACTGTGTCCAGAACAGCTTCAATATGGAGCGCCTGGAGAAGGAGTTAGGTGTGACCCCAACTACTGCAGGAGGTCCACTGTAGTCTGAAGTTGGGAGACAAGAGCCTGTGGTGAGCCCGCCTTCAGCAGCCAGTCAACGAGATAAGAATAGACTGATACCCCTAATCTCTGTAGATGAGCTGCAAACATCACCATAACCTTGATGAATACCATGGCTGGTAAGGCCAAAAGGAAGAATGGTAAACTGAAAGTGCTTGTGGCCTACCTGGAACCACAGGTAACAACTGTGGGCAGGCAAGATGGGGATGTGAAAATATGCATCCTGCAAGCCCAATGCTACCAGCCAGTCTCCTCCATCTGGGGCAGACAAGACCTGAGCTTAAGAGAGCACCTTGAATTTCTCCTTTTTGGCGGTTTGGAGGTCTAGGATAGGGCAAAACCTTTTTTTCTTTTTCGGAATCAGTAAGTAGAGGGAACAGCTACTACCTACTTCTGCTATTGAAATCCTCTCTACAGCTTCCTTGGCCAAAAGAGCCATAGCTTACTCTCAGAGTAAATACAGATGATCCTCAGTCAGTCATTCTTGGGTTGGCGGTGTATGGGAGGGGAAGATTGGAGAGGGAGGGAGTAGCCCTCTGAATAATCTCATGACTTTTTTTTGGGTCATCCCAGACTCGCCTCCAAGGGCCCAGTCCCCAGTACCTTGCTGGTCCTCTCCAGTCTTGCAACTCTTCTTCAGCTCCAACTTGAATTTTCTTGTTTGTGGTCCTCCTGACCACTGACCTGTCTGTAATCCGGCAACTGTCAAGGGGCAGCTCCTAGATGACTTCAGGGACTTCTCTGCAGCTCCTGGTCTCCGCAGCTGGCCTTCACCGTCGTCCCATAGAAGGGTGGGCATTGCCTCCTGTCCCGCATGGACACTCCTGCATGGACTGGACTTGGTCCCCTTCTTTTACAGGTCATCTTCATCTGGAATCCACTTCTGGCTTCCAGAGGTCTGGTGCAGTTCTTGCATTGCTCCAATTCCAAGTCCATATGGGAGGACAAGGTCACTTACCTCCGCTCTCCTGGTCGCTGGGGGTCTTATAGATACTCACCTATTGGGGTTCCATACTCTTCCTGCCTTGGCTAACAACTCAATATCCTCTGGTGGCGGACCTATTCTTGCATTCCACTATTTTAGTATATAGTTTGCCCCCTCATAGGGCTCCTGCTTGTTTTTGCTATTTCTAATATTCTTATGCTAATTCCTAGTACTTACCTGTGCATGTTTTGTGTGTATTTACCTCAAGAAAGGGGGAGTACCTACAGTATTCTAGTTTAGTGTTACTATAATAAAGTACCTTTATTTTTAACACTGTGTGGTTCCTTTCATGTGACTACTATGGAATGGCTTCACACTCCTCCTAGATAACTCTTTGATGCTCACCACAGCTACCACTAGAGAGCCCTTGCTTTTTAGACACTGTAACACTTACTAATAAGGGTTGCCTGGACCTGGTATAAGGTGCCAACACCATAGATGTCCACCACACACCAGGCCAGCCTCCTACATTAGAGGTACAGCGGTGGAATAAGACAATTGCAATTGCTTTACCACTTTATCACCAGTGACTCTCCACAGGAAAGGTCACTACTAGTCTTCAGAACACACTACACTTTGGTAGTAAGGATTTTAGACTTCTAGATTAGGTAAGTTGGGGTCTAGAATAGCCCTTTCTCTAAACCTTTAGAAACTCCAACACCTTAGAACAGGTAGGTCCATCCACACTACTCTAGGTAAAATGTCTACAGCAGGAGGCACAGCTCATACCTCAAAATCACAGAACGAGGGATGCACCTTTCAGGAATTGAGGGAGGTGTGTGATTCTAGGAAGCCGAAGACAGGGAGCAATCTCACAAGTCTCTACTCCTGGGATTGCTCCTCCAGGCTGATAGCCAGACCACAGAAGGTCAGGAAGAGCAGGAGGTAGAGACTGGCCCTCCAGTATTAGATAGGGTAGACCTATTTCTCACTGGAGAGGGTCAGGAAGAAACTGGAGAACACATTAGTCCTGTAGGGAGCACTTGTGACAGTGGAAGGGAGGACACACCAATAGGTCAACTTTTACTCATAGGTGGTTGGTGCAAACGGTCTCCAGGAGGAGGGTTGGATCCTCCTCATCTGCCTACACCCATGTCTCAGCAGTATCTGATGAGACAAACCATTCTAGCTCATAGGGGGATTCCCTAGATAGGGAGTTCAGTAAACTGAGGCTAGAAGAGGCCAGACTGAGGCTGCAGCAACAGTTAGCCCTAGATAGGGAAGCCTTGGCCGTGGAGAGGGAAAGGCAGAGCTTCGGGTTGATACCCCATGGTGGCAGCAACAGCTTTAGGGAAACCAGGGTCAGGGAGGACTCCTATGACTCAAGGAATCTCAACAAAATAGTCCCACCTTACAAGGCTGGGGATGATATCCACAAGATCACTGCCTTGGAGAGGGCCTGTAGAGTACAGACGGTCCCTCGGAGATAGTGGGCAGCCATCTATTGGCTTTCCTTTACTGACAAGGATAGGGACAAACTCCTCACTGTCAGGGAGGAAGATGCAGATAACTATCATGCACTTAAAGATGTTCTCCTTGAAGGGTCTGGGTTGACCACAGAAGAATACAGGATAAAATGTAGGGAAACCAGAAAGGAGGCCTCCCAGGATCGGGTAGATTTTGTGGACAGCTCTGTCAAGGACTTGGAAGGCTGTTTACATGCAGTAATGTGCATGATTATCAGGGCTTGTACAATCTTCTTATGAGAGAGCACATTCTTAACAATTGCATATTTGATCAACTGCATCAGCATTTGGTGGACTCAGATCTTACCACTCCACAAGAATTGGGTAAGTTGGCAGACAAATGGGTTCGCACCACAGTGGGTAGAAAAACGTACATTGGGGGTGACCAGAAGAAGTAGGATTCTTCCAAGAATCAGGACAAAGGTGGGGACACATCTAAAGATAAGAGAGTCTAGATCAGGTCCACAGAACTCTTCTGGGGGTGGGTCTAGATCCTCTTCCTCGTTCTACAAGAAACCTTGGTGCTACATCTGTAAGCAAAAAGGCTTTAGTGCAGGTGACAGCACCTTTCCTAAAAAGAGCACCAAGCCTGCTACTACCACTTCTGCCCCTAGTGCCCGTAGCAATTGCAGAGGTAGTATTAGTCAGTCCAAGGGTGTAGCTGGGTTGACCATGGGAACTACAGTGGGCTCTGGGATAGTCAGGGAGACCATTGAGGTAGTGTTGGTCTTCAAGGGTGGTATTGATCTTGCCACCCTAGCTGCTTGCCCCCTTAATATGGGTAAGAAAGGGCAGCATACAACTATCAATGATGTTGAGGCTGAGGCCTACAGGGACACAGGTGCCAGTGTCTCAGTGGTGACTGAAAAACTGGTGTCCCCTGAACAAACACCAACTTGGTCACACTTACCAAGTTACTGGTACTCACAACAATAGTCAGATCCACACCATGGCTGTTGTTGACCTTAGCGGGGTGTTACTGGCCCAAAGAAAGTTATAGTAGCCTTTGACCTGCCTGTATTGTTAACTGGGCAATAATTTGGAGACTTCAGCCTGTTCTAAGATAAACTTGGAAGCCCATGCAGCAATGCTACGCTTCCCTGGGCACATCTTTGCTCTGACAAGAGCACAGGCCAAGAGACAGGGAGACCAGTTGTGGCAGCAAGCTGCTGCTCAGAAAGCAGGGGATACCACTGGGGCCCATAAGGTCTACTGGGACAATGGCCTCCTTTACTCTGAGGCAAGGGACCCCAAACCTGGTGCAACCAGGAGGTTGGTAATTCCTCATAAGTTAAGGGAGTTCTTACTGACCTTGGCACATGACATTACCCTTGCAGGCCACTTGGGGCAAACCAAGACTTGGGACAGATTTGTCTCACACTTTCAATGGCATCATATGTCTGAGGACACATAGGAGTTTTGTCGCTCCTGTGTGACCTGTCACGCCAGTGGCAAGACTGATGGAAATTCCAAAGGCCCCCCTAATTCCACTACCGTGGTTTGGTTGGGGTACCTTTTGAGAGGGTGGGGATAGACATTGATGGTCCTTTAGACCCTCCAACTGCATCTGGGAACAGATTTATACTGGTGGTGGTAGACCATGTCACCAGGTACCCATAAGCATTCCCCTTAGGACTACTACAGACCCTGCAGTGCCCAAGGCCCCCCTTGGAATTGTCTTTAGGGTGGGCTTTCCTAAGGAGGTGGTATCAGACAGAGGTACAGCCCTCATGTCTGCATACCTGAAAGCTATGTGGAAGGAGTGTGGCGTGACACAAATTCACCACCCCTTACCATCCACAAACAAATGGTTTGGTTGAAAGATTCAACAAATCCTTTAAAAGTATGATAATGGTACTCTCTGAAAAACTCAGGAGAAGATGGAATGTCGTATTGCCTTGCCTCCTCTTCGTCTACAGGGAAGTTCCACAGAATGGTGTGGGCTGCAGTCCATTTGAGCTGCTGCTTGGGCACCTTATTAGTACATTAGAAGTGTTATAGCAGCTTAGGCTGATAGAGGTAGCTATAGCAGAGCAGAGCAGCTTAGGCTGAACTAGGAGACATGCAAAGTTCCTACTATACCACTTATATTACTTAGCACTATATCATAAGAAAACACAATACTCAGAGTTACTAAAAATAAAGGTACTTTATTTTTGTGACAATATGCCAAAACTATCTCAGAAGATATACTCCCTTCGGAGGTAAGTAATATACACAAACTATACAAACAAACCAAATTCAGGTAAGCAAACAGTTAGAAAAGTAGTGCAAACCTTGTAGAACACAATAGAATGCATTAAGAGACAATAGGCCTAGGGGCAACACAAACCATATACTCCAAAAGTGGAATGCGAACCACAAATGGACCCCAGGCCTAGTGTAGTGTGTAGAGTATTGCTGGGAGTGTAAGAAAGAACTAAGGGCGTCCAAGATACCCCACCCCAAGACCCTGAAAAGTAGGAGTAAAGTTACCCTCCTTCCCCAGAAAGACAGTAAAGTCGAGATAGGGGATTCTGCAAAGACAACAACTGATTGCACAGCACTGAAGACGGATTCCTGGACCTGAGGACCTGCATAAATCCTGCTGTCAAGTCAAATGTACTGAGATACTTAGCTGCAGGTCTTGGAATTGGATGGGCATCAGACCTAGTGACTGCATTGAGGCCTCTGTATTCAATACAAAACCTCATTTCTCTTTTTCCAGTGTGGGAGTGAGTCTTGGGTACCAAGACTACAAGGCTAGCCCAAGGGTTGTCTGAAGGCTCAATGACTCTCAACTCAAGTATCTTTTGCACTTCTGCTTTGATGCATTCTCTGACATGGTCAGGCTGCCTATAGATTCAACTTTTTATGGGTAGACTGTCACCTGTGTCAGTGTCATATTCACACCATGTGGTTTGTCTGTGTGTCAAAGAGAAGAGTTGGGAGAACGGACCAAGGAGAGTTCTGCAGTGAGATTGTTGTTGGTCAGAGAGGCAGACAGCAAAAACTACTCCCTCCACTGAACCAACAACTGAGTTGTGGGAGAAGAGGTCATGGAGAGGGTCACTCTCTTCTTCCTGATCCTCATGGTAGGAAAGTACCATCTTGCCTGGCATGTTACCCCCATTTTTACTGTATGTATGTTTGTTTTTGCCTTGTCATTGGGATCCTGCTAGCCAGGACCCCAGTGCCCATAAAGTGTGCCCTTTATGTGTTCCCTGTGTGGTGCCTAACTGTATCACTGAGGCTCTGCTAACCAGAACCTCAGTGTTTATGCTCTCTCTGCTTTTAACATTGTCACTGCAGGCTAGTGACTAATTTTACCAATTCTCATTGGCACACTGGAACACCCTTATAATTCCCTTGTATATGGTACCTAGGTACCCAGGGTATTGGGGTTCCAGGAGATCCCTATGGGCTACAGCATTTCTTTTGCCACCCATAGGGAGCTCAGACAATTCTTACACAGGTCTGCCACTGCAGCCTGAGTGAAATAACGTCCACGTTATTTCACAGCCGTTTTACAGTGCACTTAAGTAACTTATAAGTCACCTATATGTCTAACCCTCACTTAGTGAAGGTTAGGTGCAAATTTACTAAGTGTGAGGGCACCCTGGCACTAGCCAAGGTGTCCCCACATTGTTCAGGGCAATTTCTCCGTACTTAGTGAGTGCGGGGACACCATTACACGCGTGCACTACATATAGGTCAATACCTATGTGTAGCTTCACAATGGTAACCCTGAATATGGCCATGTAACATGTCTAAGATCATGGAATTGTCCCCCCAAACCAAATCTGGTATTGGGGTGCCAATCCCATGCATCCCCGGGGCTCCAGCATGGACCCAGGGTACTGCCAAACTAGCTCTCTGGGGTTGTCTCTGCAGCTACCGCTGCTACCAACCCTCAGACAGGTTTCTGCCCCCCGGGGCCTGGGCAGCCCAGTCCCAGAAAGGCAGAACAAAGGATTTCCTCTGAGAGAGGGTGTTACACCCTCTCCATTTGGAAATAGGTGTTAAGGGCCTGAGAGGAGTAGCCTCTCCTGGCTTCTGGAAATGCTTTGAAGGGCACAGATGGTGCCCTCCTTGCATAAACCAGTCTACACCGGTTCAGGAATCCCCCAGCCCCTGCTCTGGCATGAAACTGGACAAAGGAAAGGGGAGTGACCACTCCCCTGTCCATCACCACCCCAGGGGTGGTGCCCAGAGCTCCTCCAGTGAGTCCCAGACCTCTGCCATCTTGAAAGCAGAGGTGTGAGGGCACAATGGAGACCTCTGAGTGGCCAGTGCCAGCAGGTGAAGTCAGAGACCCCCTCCTGATAGGCTCTTACCTGGTTAACTAGCCAATCCTCCTCTGAGGGCTATTTAAGGTCTCTCCTGTGGGTTTCTCTTCAGATAACAGTTGCAAGAGCTCACCAGAGTTCCTCTGCACTTCTCTCTTCAACTTCTGCCAAGGATCGACTGCTGACTGCTCCAGGACACCTGCAAAACCGCAACAAAGTAGCAAGAAGTCTACCAGCAACATTATAGCGCCTAATCCTGCCGGCTTTCTCAACTGTTTCCTGGTGGTGCATGCTCTGAGGGCTGTCTGCCTTCACCCTGCACTGGAAGCCAAGAAGAAATCTCCTGTGGGTCAACAGAACCTTCCCCCTGCCAACGCAAGCACCAAATTTCTGCATCACCGGTCCTCTGGGTCCCCTCTCATCTTGATGAGTGTGGTCCCTGGAACACAGGAACTGGATCCAAGTGACCCCGACAGTCCAGTGGTCTTTCTGTCCAAATTTGGTGGAGGTAAGTCCTTGCCTCCCCAGGCCAGACAGTAATCCTGTGTACTGTGTGATCTGCAGCTGCTAGGGCTTCTGTGCACTTTTGAAAGAATTCCTTCGTGCACAGCCTAGCCCAGGTCCCCAGCACTCCGTCCAGCATTTCTCAACTTGCTGAGTTGACCTCCGACTTTGTGGGACCCTTTTTTGTTGTGCTGAGATGACCGCCATGCTCAGATTTCTTGAATGCCTGTTCAGGTGCTTCTGTGGGTGCTGCCTGCTTCTACGTGGGCTCTCTCTGTTGCCGACTGCCCCCTCTGTCTCCTCCTCCAAGGGGCGACCTCCTGGTCCTTCCTGGGTCCTGGCAGCACCCAAATCCTCAACTGCGACTCTTGCAGCTAGCAAGGATTGTTTGCAGTCTTTCTGCATGGAAAGAACTCTGCATCCTCCAGCACGCCATGGGACATCTTCTGACCAAAGGAGAAGTTCCTGGCACCTTCTGTTATTGCAGAATGTTTGGCTTCTTCCGCCCAGAGGCAGCCCTTATGCACCTTCATCCAGGGTTAAGTGGGCTCCTGCCCCCCCTGGACACTTGCGTGACTCTTAGACTTGGTCCCCTTCCTTTGAAGGTCCTCAGGTCCAGGAATCCGTCTTCAGTGCTTTGCAGTCAGTTGTTGTCTTTGCAGAATCCCCTATCTTGACTTTACTGTCTTTCTCGGGTAGTAGGGTAACTTTACTCCTACTTTTCAGGGTCTTGTGGTGGGTTATCTTGGACACCTTAGTGTTTTATTACACTCCCAGCAACTCTCTACACACTACACTAGGCCTGGGGTCCATTCGTGGTTCGCATTCCACTTTTGGAGTATATGGTTTGTGTTGCCCCAAAGCCTATTGTCTCCTATTGCATTCTATTGTGTTTTATAGTGTTTGCACTACTTTTCTAAGTGTTTTACTTACCTGATTTTGGTTTGTGTGTATATTTTGTGTATTTTACTTACCTCCTAAGGGAGTATATCCTCTGAGATACTTTTGGCATATTGTCACTAAAATAAAGTACCTTTATTTTTAGTAACTGTGAGTATTGTGTTTTCTTATGATATAGTGCTAAATGACATAAGTGGTATGGTAGGAGCTTTGCATGTCTCCTAGTTCAGCCTAAGCTGCTCTGCTATAGCTACCTCTATCAGCCTAAGCTGCTAGAACACTACTAATCTACTAATAAGGGATAACTGGACCTGGCACAAGGTTTAAGTACCACAAGGTACCCACTATAAGCCAGGCCAGCCTCCTACACCCTAGACAGCCTAAGATGCTAGACACTGTCTACATTTCACTAAGGTGGATCACTGGACCTGGTATAAGGTGTAAGTACCTCTGGTACCCACTATCAACCAGGCCAGCTTCTCACACTCCCTCAATGCGTGAGGCCAAAATTATCACTTTGCTTAAACCTGGGAAATCAGCGAACAACTGCGACTCATACAGGCCTCTTTCGCACTTATAAATTGTGATATTCAAATCTTTGTCAAAGTCCTTGATAACAGGCTAAACCCATTGATGTCCTTTCTGGAAAGACCCGAACAGTGGGGATTCGTCCCTGGATACGTGACCTCTCATAACTTGCGAACCCTCTTTGCACTCATGCAGGATATAGACCCTGATTTAGCTGCTATAGGTGTTTCTTGATGCCACTAAGTCATTCGACTCGGTAGACTGGGAAAACCTGATGGCAGTGCTCCAGCGCATGGGCTTTCCTCATCCGTTTCTGCCCTGGATAGCCCTGCTCTACTCCCAGCCGATTGCTAGGGTACATCTGAATGGGACTGCATTGGACCCTTTCTCTATTACACATGGTAAGTGGCAGGGGTGTGCTGTAACACCACTGCTGTTTGTGCTGGCAGTTGAACCCCTGGAAGCCAAATGCGCAAACACCACCATGACTACACTATTCAATATCCTACTAGGCACATGTTGATATCCCTATATGTTGATATCATACTATACTTAAGAGATCTACAGATCAGCCTAAATAGGATATTGCGTGACTTTGTAAAGTTTGGCGGAATATCCGGCATCAATATTAACAGGTAGAAATCTGCCATGTTTCTGATCATGCCTTCTACGTCATGCTTCCAACCGGATCAGTGGTGTGATTCACACCTCAAATATCTGGGTATAGCCATAAAGCAAGATCGAAATGAACTCATCTATGCCAACTATGGAGTCACCATAGATGAAATTATGGATAGAATAACGAACTGGATTACATTGCCTTTGTCATTGGCAGGCTCTATCGCCTTAATGAAAATGGTTACATTGCCCAAGTTTCTGTATTTATTTCTCAACATACCTCACAACCCAGGGCACCACTTCATTGGGCTTCTAAAAACGCAACTGATTAGACTTGCATGGGCTGGTTAACAACCGCACCTTCAACGGGAGGTATTCATGCAGCCCTTTATGGCAGGCGGCTTTGAATCCCCAGGTATGGAGCTCTATTACTGGTGTGCCTCGGCGCACAATGCCATTTATTGGTATAAACCGCCACGCTATATGTCGTACTTGGCCAACAAGTAGGGATTCATGGACCCTCTCCCCAGCTCTGTCTATCTGGACACACAAATGGGCAGGGTAGGCACCCGAGACACTACAGTCTCGTGTATGACAATGGCATGGGAGAGACTGGCTAAGAAACTTGAAAGGCCAAGGCTCTACTCCTCACCTTACCATGCAGCAATGCCAGTCACCCATGAAGCGACATGTAGAGCTACTCTCCACAAAGCTGATATCCATACCTGAAAGAGGGCTTTACACTGGGGGCTATTTTTGGACAGAGGTAACCTTTTCGCTAAGACCACAACAACCTCGTTGGATATGTTTATCTAAAATTGACTATGACAATGTCAGGGCAATTACTCTTGACTTCCCAAGGAAGCCCCCCCTCCTTTCAAACGTTCCATGTGCTCCTCACTTCCATGGGTCTTTGACATATTAGTGTCAGCTCTCTATCACACTGCACAATCTGAATCTTTGAAGTGTGGGGGAACGTGAGGGCTTGCTGGGACTTAGAGCTCAGCCTAGCCATGACAGACGTGCAGTGGTCTTATTGCTGTCAAAAGACCGAGCACATAACTTCATGCAGTAGATTAAGAATTATGCATTTTTGCTCCAAATCTACTATATGCCTGCCAGACTACATAGATACCGACTATATCCAGATAGTAAATGCGAGAGCTGTGGAGCAGAAGAAGCAGATTTTCTACATTTGGGATGGGAATGTGCTCCTGTTCGGGTGTACTGAGAGGAAGTTGCAGACGCACTGTAATGGTTGGCCAAAGCATTAGGCTGCTGCCCCTTTTGGCCCTATTAGGACATACCACAGACATGGAGAGTGGAAGCCGGAAATATGCGGCTTTAACTCTTCTTTTGGCCAAGACTAGCGTGTAGATATGGTAGGGGAAGAGAACCCAAATTTAAAGAATTGCTGCAAAACCTCATATACTGTAAGGACCAGTTAATTACTTACTCTGAGCTCCTTCTTGAGAACTCACGACTCAGAAACATTTGGGTCCCTCTGCAGACATACTTTTCAACTCAAAGGGCTGACTGATAGGGAGAAAATGACTCCTGTACACTATCTGACTATGACCAGTTGACAGACAACTAGATCTATTTGTTAGACCGATAAGACATTTAGGGCCAGATGTAGGTAGGCTTTTGCGCCTCGCAAACGGTGAAAAACGCCCTTTGCGAGGCGCAAAAGCCCTCATGCGATGCAGAAACACATTTTGCGAGTCGGAACCGACTCGCAAAATGTGTTTCCGACTCGCAAATAGGAAGGGGTGTTCCCTTCCTATTTGCGACACGCACCACGATGTAGAGTTGATTTGTGACCACGAAAGCGGTCGCAAATCAACTCGCAGTTACCATCCACTTGAAGTGGATGGTAACTCATTCGCAAATGGGAAGGGGTCCCTATGGGACCCCTTCCCCTTTGTGAATGCATAAAAAAATATTTTTTCAGAGCAGGCAGACCACTGCCTACTCTGAAAAAAACCGAAACAAAAAGGTTTCGGTATTTTTTTCTATTTGCAGCTCGTTTTCCTTTAAGGAAAACGGGCTGCAAAGAGAAAAAAAAAACTGCTTTATTTAAAAGCAGTCACGGACATGGTGGTCTGCTGTCTCCAGCAGGCCACCATCCCCGTGAGTGCGTTGACTCGCTATGGGGTCGCAAACTGCGACCCACCTCATAAATATTTATGAGGTGGGTCTTTGCGACCCCATAGTGAGTCGCAGAAGGTGTCTGAGACACCTTTCTGCATACCAGTTTGCGAGTTGCAAATTGCGAATTGGAAGGACTCGGAACTTGCAACTTGGTTTCTACCTACATCTGGCCCTTAATGCTAACCACTATGATACAAAATGCTGGCAATATAACCATGATGTTCATCTATGCTCTCCCATTCATCACTTCTAGCCAGACACTGCACACTCATAATGACAACACAGATCACTCATGCCCAGTGCAGATGCTTGCGTTGACAGATAGCCTTATTTACTTCCCCTTTGGAGTTATGGTCAGACGACCCCTAATAAAGTGTTGATATAACACAATATATATGTGGTGATTAATACTAACTGAATAATATCTAAATGTTCGATGTTTATATGCTACCTTTGTACATTGTATTGCATGTTTGCTTGAACTTAATTAAAAATGTTATAAATAAAAAAAAAAGTGTGTTATGAAATTGCTGACGTTGGGTCAGGGCCCTGGTAGTCAATAAGTAAGGGTGCCCTTCAGGGTGCAGCTGTTGTCCATTTGCAGACAGAAGTGCATGTGTTCCATGAAGGGGGTGTTGATGCCCTTGAGTCTGGAGCATTTGATGGTGTCCTTGTGGATGACTGCAAGTCCTCCTCCTGGTTTGTGAAGGTGGTCCTGACGGATACGTTACTTATCTTCAATAACACCTTATCTGGTAGAGACAGGATCTAGCTGCAGATAACTTACCTTAGAATTCTTCCCCAGGCACCAGACCGGATCTGGAAATTTTCCCCAGCAGTACCTCTGCGTGTCAGAAGAGGGCGATGCATGACTTTGTAGTGATGTTGTCCACCGGATATGACATCAACACGGTCCATATAATCCCCTCCAACACACTGACGTCAGTTTCTTTTGTGATTGTTTTCTTCACCAAAATGCGGAGCCACTTATAGAAACTACCTGTGGAAACAGTGTGCCATAAGGAGTCTTCTCTGTGTTAATTATAAACTCACAATGAAGACATTTTAAAGTCAAGAAAGGGATCATCGATAGAAAGAGAAATCATTAGCAAAACCTCCCCTGTAACAGGAGCACCTGTCCTTAGAAAGCAGTTCACAGAGCAGGAAGGATGGGTGGATTGTAAGTAATCTGTGGCTAGATCCTTTCTCTATCAGCTATGGTTTTACCAAAGATAAGTAACGGATTCATCTGTTGGAGATATCTAGCCGCAGATCCCTTACCTCAGAATTAGATACCACAGCAATACTGTCCTCAAAGGAGGGCCTGTGGATTAATTTGAGACAAGCAAGCCTTCCAGGGCCAAATGGGCATAATGCCTGTCACAATGGACCAGACTCTTCAGACAGGAATGTAGGGAAACTTGAGCAGGGAAACCCAGGTTGCTGCTAGGTATATATCCAGGACTGGGACACCAAATTATAATGCAGTGGGCTCAGACCTAAGTCTGGTAGAATGAACACTCAAGCCCTCAGGGATGCGTAACAAATCTTATTGCAAGCGACTAATCCTGCGAAAAGTCACTGACTGGAACAAGCCAGACTAGAAAGAGAACGGATGCCCTTAGTCATTCAGGAGAATAAAAACATACTTCACCATAAGAACTGTGGTTAGAACCACAGACAGCTCATAAAGGAATTGAAAAACATGGAAATAGAATTACCATGACAATGGGACAAATGTGTCAGGAAATAACAGACAATATAAAGACAAAACCCCACCTGCCTCAAAGGGCAGGATCAAACTCCTGTTCGGCCAGAACATGAGGTGCCAAAGTCAACAGTCAATGCCACTGAGAATAGCTCTTCGCCATAAGAAAAAGAAATCGCATTTGGAGGCAAGCTGTTCCGTAAAAGCATGGATAAAGGGGAAAAACAAGGACCCATTTATGAAGATAAAGCATTGAACAATGCTGTAATAGAACATGGTGAGGATTAGAACAGCAACCATTACCACAGTCAACTATTGTCCCAAGCAGAATGCACATAAGAAAAAAAAATATTTGTAAATGTAATGATAAAGAAAATAGATATAATTAGATATCTGCCAAGCTCAGAAAAATGCATGAGGACCAAGCAATCAGCAAGGCAGAACTAATATAAGAAAAATGTGGGGACATCACACACACCCAAGTAAAAGAAAGGCTATCAAAGCATGTAAACCAATGTCAATTGACTGAATAGTCCTCATCTGGTTGTTGATTAAAAGAAAACTTAAAATAAGACAGCAGGCGAGAAACCTGGCAGAAGAATGGAACGAAAGGTAAAACACAAGTTTACAAGGATGAAACCCACAACGTAGACAAAGCTGAAGCAACAAAAGGAGTAGCAACCTATAAAATATTAAAAATTGTTCACCAAAGGAAATAACATCCCTGCAGGAAATAGAAGACATTAAACCACCAGAAGTACAAGACAAAGCATGTCTATCTTCCCCAGTACACAAAAGTATATAAAGGCATCTTCCGAAGGGAGTGAGGAACACAACAAAAGGGAATGAACCCTCATCAATTAAAGAACCTTAATAACGCAGAAGCATTCCAACTTCCCCCAGAGGGGTATAAATGAACAAGTTACTTACCTTCGGTAATGAATTATCTGGTAGAGAATCTATCTAGCTGCAGATTCCTTACCTTAGAATTCCCTGGCGCCAGCTTCGAATCCGGAATTTTTCTGCTGAGCACCTTTGGGGGCGTCGTTCGGATCCGCGTGCGACGTCCAACTCCACATGAAGTTGTCAGCGTCACTGGAGCCATCTGTGATGACACAGTCTTCTATATAAGCACCACCCCGGCGCGCATACGTCACTTCTTTTCCACAACTTCCCACGCCAGAAGCGCAGAGTCATGGAAGAAGCAACTTTCTCTATTTGTCTGTGTGAAATGACAAGCCCTTAAATTAAAAAAAGGTAAAAATCGGAAACTACATAATATGGTGGTCATTCTGACCCTGGTGGTCTTTGACCGCCAGGGCGGAGGACCGCGGGAGCACCGCCGACAGGCCGGCGGTGCTCCAATGGGGATTCCGACCGCGGCGGTAAAGCCGCGGTCGGACCGGCACCACTGGCGGGGTCCCGCCAGTGTACCGCGGCCCCATTGAATCCTCCGCGGCGGCGCAGCTTGCTGCACCGCCGCGGGGATTCCGACCCCCCCTACCGCCATCCAGATCCCGGCGGTCGGACCGCCGAGATCCGGATGGCGGTAGGGGGGGGTCGCGGGGCCCCTGGGGGCCCCTGCAGTGCCCATGCCACTGGCATGGGCATTGCAGGGGCCCCCGTAAGAGGGCCCCTACATGTATTTCACTGTCTGCTGCGCAGACAGTGAAATACACGACGGGTGCAACTGCACCCGTCGCACAGCTTCCACTCCGCCGGCTCGATTCCGAGCCGGCTTCATCGTGGAAGCCTCTTTCCCGCTGGGCTGGCTGGCGGTCTGAAGGCGACCGCCCGCCAGCCCAGCGGGAAAGTCAGAATTACCGCCGCGGTCTTTCGACCGCGGAACGGTAACCTGACGGCGGGACTTTGGCGGGCGGCCTCCGCCGCCCGCCAAGGTCAGAATGAGGGCCTATATCTGCAGAGCAGGGAGGCATGGGTGGGTGTGAGGAATCTGCAGCTATATAGAGTCTCCATGAGATAATTCGTTACAGAAGGCAAGTAACTTGTTCGTCTGATAGACTTCTAGCTGCAGATTCCTTATCTTAGAATAGATACCCAAGCCATAACCTCCTGGCAGTGGGCTGCGGACGTATACCTTATACAAGAAAATCCTGTAGGACCGAGCAAGCAAAAGGCCCATCTCTCCTCACTTGGCTATCAAGGCAGTAGTGCTTTGCAAACATGTGCAAGGAGGCCCACGTTGCCACCTGACATATCTAGGACTGGTACACCTTGAGTTATTACCGGGGTAGCAGCTTTTCCTCTTGTAGAGTGGGCTCTTAAGCCCTCAGGAGGCTGCTTCATAGCCAATGCATAGCAGATCTTGATGCAGAGAAAGACCCAGTGTGAAATGGTTCATTTCTGAACTGCCTGACCCGTCTTTACAACAATGTGCCCCACAAAGTGTTGGTCATCTACCCGGAACTCTTTTGTGTGGTCAAGGTAGAACAATAACACTCTTTTTGGGTACAGACGATGCAGTCGCTCCTCTTCCTTAGAGGGATGCTGTGGAGGAAAGAAGGTGGGCAGGGTGATGTTCTGACCAAGATGTAAAGGGGTCACCACCTTGGGGAGGAGAGAGACATGAGTTCTGAGAACCACCTTCTCAGGATATATTGTGAGATACTGCAGTTTTGATGATAAAGCCTGCATCTCACTTACCCTCCTGGCAGATGTGATCGCCACCAAGAAGGCTGTCTTGATAGTGAGCAGCCATAGAGGACAGTTATATAAAGGCTCAAAAGGAACACACGTGAGAAATATTAGCACCAGATTAAGGTCCCATTGGGACATAACAGAGGGCATAGGTGGGAACATATGTACAAGACCTTTTATGAATCTTTATACAATAGGAGATTTAAACAAAAAGTGTTGATCAGGCAACCAAAGAAAAGCCGATAAGGCAGAAAGATAGCCCTTAAGAGTCCCTAAGGTGGAACCCTGTTGGGAGGGTGTCAGAATGAAAAGAAGGATATTAGAGAGAGAAGAAAAAAGAGGATCAATAGACCTCTCTGTACAATAAAATACAAAACATTTCCAACGGCAGGAGTAAACCGTCTTGGTAGAGGGACGCCTGGCTGCCAGAATGACATTACAGACTTCGGGAGAGAGGTCATAAACCATGAACTGCCGCCGCCCAATCTCCACGCATGAAGTCGCAGAGTTGACAGGTTCGGGTGAAGAAACCTCCCCTGCTGCTGCGACAGAGGATCTTCCTGAAGGGACAACCTGAATAGAGGATTGATGCTCATTTTGAGTAGCTCTGGATACCAGACTCTCCGTGCCCAATCCAGAGCCACTAAGATGACTTGGACCCAGTTGTTCTTGATCTTCTTGAGAACTCTGGGCAGAAGTGGTATGGGCGGAAAGGCAAACAGGATGTCTGGACTCCACTGGCGACGAAAAGGGCCCCTAGCGATAGCTGCCTTGGAAACTCCAACTTTCAAAACTGCTGACATTGCATGTTCTCTTCTGAGGCGAACAGATCTAACCAAGGCTCTCCCCACTGCTGAAAGAGTCCTTGCGCCACCTCCGGATGGAGATACCATTCGTGATCCGCTAGGCTTCGCCGACTGAGTTCGTCCGCCCTGGTGTTCAGAGAACCTGCTAGGTATTGAACCACCAGGGTTATGCCCTGCTGTTCCAGCCATGTCCAGAGACACAGAGCCTCTGGACAAAGGGTCCACAACCCCACACCGCCCTGCTTGTTGAAGTACCACATTGCGGTAGTGCTGTCAGTAAACTCCTGCACTATCTTCCCTTTCACAACAGGAAGAAATGCCTTCAATGTCAGTCGGATCGCTCGGAGCTCCAATAAGTTTATATGGAGACCTGTTTCCTCCAGAGACCATAGACCTCTGATTTCCGCCTCTCCAAGATGGCCGCCCCATCCCAGGAGTGACACATCTGTCACTACTGTGAGATATGGTTGGGGAAGGGAAAGGAGTCTGCCTTTGACCCAATCGCAGTTCATTAACCACCAATGCAGATCTTTTGCAGTTTTCTCCGAGATCTGAACCATGTCGGTAAGATTTCCCTGATGCTGTGCCCACTGGAACTTCAGGTCCTGCTGCAGAGCCCTCATATGCCATCTGGCATGTTTGACTAATAGGATGCAGGAAGCCATAAGTCCCAACAGCCTCAGAGTCTGTCTCACCGAAAAACAGGATAGAGGCCGAAACATCGGTATCCTAACCTGAATATCCCAGACTCGCTTCTCGGGAGGATAGGCCAGAAACTGCACTGTGTCCAGAACAGCTCTGATGAAATGGAGCTTCTGAGAGGTAGTCAGGTGTGACTTTGGCACGTTTATAGTGAACCCCAGCAAATGCAGGAGGTCCGCCGTCGTCTGAAGGTGAGTGACGAGAGCCTGGGGCGTAGGAGCCTTCAACAGCCAGTCGTCAAGGTAGGGGAAGACTGAAATACCTAACTTGCGCAGATCAGTTTCCACCACCACCATCCCTTTGCTGACCACCAGAGGGGCAGTAGTGAGACCAAAGGGGAGCACGGTAAACCGAAAGTGCTCATGGCCAAACTTGAACCGCAAGTAACGGCTGTGGGCGGGCAGGATGGGGATGTAAAAATACGCATCCTGCAAGTCCAACCCTACCATCCAGTCTCCTTGGTCTAGGGCACACAAGACCTGAGCAAGAGTGAGCATCTTGAATTTCTTCTTTTTGAGGAAGTGATTGTCGTCCCTTATATCCAAGATAGGGTGAAGTCCCTTGTTCTTTTTTGGGATCAGAAAGTAGCGGGAATAACAACGACTGCCCACCTCTGACATCAGGACCCTTTATATGGCTCCCTTGGCCAAGAGCCATAACTTTCTTGTGGAGCAAAATTAAATGATTCTCCATCAGCCGTTCTTTCAATGGAGGGATAGAGGGAGGGAAAGACTGTAAAGGGGTGGAATAGCCCTTCTGTATGATCTGCAAGACCCATTTGTCCGATGTTATGGACCGCCAGTGAGGGAGATGAAATTGAATCCTCCCTCCAACTGGATGAACATGGCCTTGCAGAACCATACTAGGAGGGCTTGGGGTGCTGTGGAAGAAGGGGCTGGGTGGTGGTGACCACTCGCTAGATCCTCTGGGTCAGAAGGTACCACATCCTCGCACTGGATACTGTGATGATGGACAACGGTGGCTGCCCTGTGGGTGGCGTGGTATCCCGCCCTTTCTAAAGCATCGAGTGGGGCGAAAGGCAGACTGCTGGTGAGTAGGTGCCGAGAGGCCCAAAGATCTGGCCATAGCTCGAGAGTCCTTGAACCACTCAATCGCAGAGTCTGTCTTGTCTCCAAAAATGCATGAGCCATCAAAGGGCATGTCCATCAGGTTTGCCTAGACATCCCCCGAAAAGCCAGTCACACGAAGCCAGGTGTGGTGACAAAGGGCCACAATGAAATCACCCTGCCCAGTGTGTCGGTCGTGTCCAAACCGCACCGAATTGTAAACTTGGCTTCATCTCTCCCAACCTTGACAGCTTGAGTGGGAGTGTCCCGTACACCCTTTCTATGGCCCCCTTGGCCAAGAGAGCCGTAGCTTCCTTGTGAAGTAAGATCAAATGATCCTCCATCAGCTGTTCTTTTACTGGAAGGATAGAGAGAAGGAAAGACAGGAAGGGTAGGGAATAGCCCTTCTGTATGATCTGTAAGACCCATTTGTCCGCTGATATGGACCGCCAGTGAGGGAGATGAAATTAAATCCTCCTTCCAAGTGGGCGGACATGGGCTTACAGAACCATACTAGGAGGGCTTGGGCATTGCGGAAGAAGGGGGCTGGGTGGCGTCCGACCTCTGGCTAGACCCTCTGAGTTTGAAGGTACCACAACCTCGTCCTCACATGGGATACTGTGAAGCCGGAGGATGGTGTCTAACCTGTGGTTGGCGTGGTACTGCGCCCCTCATGAAGCCTCGAAAGGGGTGATAGGCAGACTGCTGGCGAACCGGCACTGAGAGGCCCAAGGATCTGGCCGTAGCTCGAGAATGCTTGAACCTCTCAAGCGCAGAGTATGCCTCTCACCAAAAAGGCGTGAGCCATCAAAAGGCACGTCCATCAAGTTTGACTGAACATCCCCCAAAAAGCCAGTGGAACGTAGCCAGGATTGGCGTTGGAGGGCCACTGTCGAAGAAATTGCCCTCCCAGTCAGTCGTGTCCAAGCCACTGTTTAGCTTCACTAATGACCAAGCTGAAACACTCATTCATTGACAAAAATATCTGGAATGCGCTTCTTAGACCAAAGAAGACATTTATTATTTCACTACGCAAGGTTCCTAAAAGGAGATTACCATGCTGAAAGCACACATTCAAAAATTGTCACAGCAATGAAATGAAAGAATGTACAAATGATTCTCTACTGCAATATACACAGCAAATATATGTATCTATATTATAATGCAAAGCAAATACTGAATTACAAAATATGACCATGAGAAAAGGGCATCACTGCTTCTTCTCCCTCCTATTCAGCATCAGATCGCCAGATCCCAGAATTGATCGAGGAGAGAGAGATCAATTATCCTCACAGGAAGGATGGCACACTCCAGCATCTTGGATGTGCCTGAGATCTGCAAACAATCTCTGTCCCGGTCCATCTGGTCTCCACTTCTTATACTTTGAACAAACAAGAGAGGAAAAGTCTAGAACATCCCTCTCACTGCAGAAGTTAATTTATTCAAAAATTGCTGATTGCTTTAGGCCACCTTGAAAATAACACATTGGGACTTGGCCACAATTCCAAGGTGCCAATTCAAAACAAGTCCGTTCCCTGCCATCTGATTACATTCTTATCAGCCTAAGCCCTTGGTGGGAAAAAACACAAAGAATAAAAACATGAGCACAGTACAACATGGAAAACTACTTGCAGCTTTTAACGTGGCAGTGGCTAATGCTAAAATAAAGTCAATAGGCAAAATGAAGCTGGTGGTCACTAATGCGACAGTGTAGTGGTAGGCTAAGTGCAACGTGGAGTCAGTGGTCAAAACTTACATATCATTACAGCAACACCTGATGGTAAACTTGGCTGCATCTCTCCCATCCTTGACTGCTTGAGTGAGAGTGTCCCGTATGCCCTCCGGGACCTAGGGCAGAACTTGAGCCACTGTATCCCATAAAGTACAGGAAAAACAGCCCAATAGGCAAGAGGTGTTTACCAACCTCAATACCAGGCTGGAGAAAGAAAACATCTTCTTTCCAAGTTGGTCCAGCCTCTTGGATTCCCTATTCGGGTGGGATGTTTGGTGAGGGCACTAGGGTCAGTTGGAGCTGGTCAATGGCGGTGGCCGATTGCCGTATTCTCAGGAGCCCCTCTGCTGGGTTTTGACCACGCTCCCAGAACGACATCTGTGAGGGCTTCATTGAAGGGTAACATCGGCTCTGATGTAGCAACCCCTGGCTGACGCACCTCCTTCAGGAGATAAGTCCTGACTGGCACTGTAGGCAAGTTTAAATCCAAGACCTCAGCTGCCCTACGCACCTCCATGGCATAAGATGCATCCTCCTCTGTACCCACAGCGGGAGGTGAGAGCATGCCAGTATCTGGAGAAGTATCCAGTCCACTGGATTCCCCTAGATCCTCGTACCAGTCCTGTTCATGCTCTGTGACCTCCTCTGAGTCGCGCCGACTGAAGACGACTGCCGGGCCACTAGAAGTTTGAGAGATCTCTCTCTCAAGGCCTTCAGAGCCATGGCACGACAGTCAGAGTACAACTTTGCGTTGTGGTCCTTGTCAAAGCACCAGAGACAAACTTAGTGTGGATCAGTGACCGACATGGTGCGATGGCATGCACCACACGGTTTGAAACCAGTCTTTCTCAACGTCATTGGCACAGACAATCAAAAAAATCTTCGACGAAACATAAAAAAAAAGGGTAGATCTATCCGGACCTGCGCCTAACCGGCTGGGAAGGAGAAGAACTGACGTACGCACGCCGGAGTGGTGCCTATGTAGAAGACCGTGACATCACAGATGGCTCCAATGACGCTGATGACACCATGCAGAGCCAAATGACGCACGCGGATCCGAACAACACTGTCGACGGCACGCGCAGGGTACTGCTCAGCAGAAAAATTCCAGATTTGAAGCTGACACCAGGGAATTCTAACGTAAGGAATGTGAAGTTAGAAGTTTCTATCAGATATTAAGATACCCGTAAGAAAGGAGTGACAAGAACAGACCAGGGATACCGTGTCCGAAGGGAGAAACCAATCCTCCTTACAATCACCTTACAAACCAATCCAGCACAAGACAAAACCATAATGTTCAAAGAACATGCATAAACAACCAAGTATCCAACATAGATGGAAGATAGCCAATAACACAGAAGATGAACACATGGTGGTGTCTTGAGAAGAAATTACCAGAAATCTGGAGCCCCTGGATGACAGTGCCCTCTTCCTGAAGAGGAGCTTTTAGCAACCAAGGTAAAGGATCTGACCTCTAAGTGATAATAAAGTATTACATCTCCTCTAAAGAAAAAGTGTAAGGACAGCAAGACTGGCAGCACAAGAGAAAAATGTGGTAAGCATGACTCACACAGACACAAGAAGGAATTTGCACCCAGGTACTATTGGTGCTGGATATACCAGCGGCAAGAGCACATGCTTCTGAGGTATAGCAAAGAAACAGCACTACAAAGAGAAGCATAATAATGCTCCAATATTATTGGAGAGAAAAACAATCCAATCCAAAGATTAGCCATGTTGTCACCATGAGTTAAATGATCAGCTTAGGCAGGATCGAATCCTTGCCCTGGAGATTCTGCCCCACTAGAGGTACAAGACCTCGCCACCACTATAAAAAGACAATTATGCATGCCAAGACCATGCACAAAAGATCCCAGGGACACAAAGGAAGGCAAGTTTCCCTACAAGACATACAAAGTGTACTACAAATAGTAACACTTATCAGGCATACAGAAAATGTTCTACAGAGAGCAGAGACAATACCATACCGGTGCCATCTCTTGAGCATGAAGCCCGTCCTCAGAGTAAAGAAAAAACCCTGTATGAACACATGCTAAACCCAGTTCGGTTCAGAAAGATAATACATCTCCCAGACAGCATACAACAAAAAGCTGTCAGTAACAGCCATAAGAAAAAATAGGAATACGTGCAGAGGCAGGACCACCGTACCAGGTCCCACCAGAAGGTGGAATGGTTCAAACCGAATGAAACATGGCTCAACAGAGGGTATAGGACTCCACACTGGAACGGGTCCATCTGTAAGTCAAAGAATAAACATTTACAAAATGTTTCCACCCCAGCTGTCTCTAAAGTGTTGTAACGCAGAATCATCAGCATGAGTCCAAGCCTCTAATAAAAGATCGTATAGTGTCTCACTATATGGAAGCACAGGCTCTATTCCTGTTTGGCCCTAGTGAAACACTGTTACCAAGAGGTCAGTGGTCACCTTCATAGCGGGGAGCTGCAATTCAAAGGCCACAGCTTCCCTCTTCAAGACCTTGGCGAAGGGAGAGCACACCTTTGACGCAAGGCTGGGAGGGAAAAGGAGTTCTGGAACTGGCAAGACTCGAGGCCACTAGCCTCATCCATTTCCATCAGCCAACTACCTTCCAGAGGAGGCTAGACCCTTTTGACAATAGGCTCCAGCTTCTCCCCACCTCCCCCACCTTGAAGGGATCTGAATACGGATCCAGAGGGCCTATTTGACACAGAGGGCAAACCTGCTTGCGTGGAGTCAGGTAGGTTACCTAACACCTACTTGGGGCTAGAAACGGAGTCAAAGGGATGGTTGGGGCCCAAAGATAGCATGTAGGGGATTGTAGTAATCCTGCTTCTGGGCCAGAGTTTCCCCACATCCAGAGGAAGCAGAGAGGTGTGTGGTGGACTCCTGTCCCAACTCCTCAACTGGATATTGGGAGAGGGTGTCAGAAACGCCAGACTTACCTGATTAAAGCAAATGCCGTGATTTAGCTTTCTTGCCTTTCACAGACTTGTCCTTCGAGGCTGAGGGTGACGTACAGTTGTGGGAACGGCTCCTGGAACAACCTCGTGGCTGCTTCCCAGAACTGGAGCGAGACCGATGATGGCCCAGAGCCTCCACCAGAAGCCCGCTAAGATCTTCATATGTCGTTCCTGCAGCGCCTTCAAACATAGGTGTTCCCTCAACAAAATAAAGTTTTGTTGAGATAGGCCAAAATGGCCTGAGGAACTTCGGATCTGCGTTGCACAGCAGAAAAGAAGGAACCAATGTCAGTGCGTCGGGGAGGGAATTATATGGACTCCATCAACATCATGTCCAGTGGACGACATTGCTATGGAGTCACACAATGCCCTCTTGTAATGCACAGAGGTACTGCTGGGAAACAATTCCGGATCCAGTCTGGTGCCTGGGAAAGAATTCTAAGGTAAAGAACCTTCGGCTAGATGCCTATCAGATATGTGATCGTGCAGCCCGTTCGGACAGTCACTGCGATGTCAGGTGTTGACACAGGGTTGAGACAGGTTTCTGTGAGGTACAGAAGGTCCAGCATGCTGTTGCAGAGGAGAACTCAGATCTCAGTGGCATGATTGCTGATCAACCGGGTGTGGAAAAGCATGTATGTGAGTGGTTGTTGAGGTGCTGGTTTGATATGCTGTAAGGCATAGGCCCAAGTGGGCGAAAAAATTGTTGCTGTATGGTGACGTGTGGCTGTGCTGCTGCAGGTGAAGTGGCAGTGGGTGCATGTGAAGGGTCCTATTGTGGTGTGAGGTGCAGCAATAGGTGGATCGATGCAGGGTGGATCGCATTTATGATCACTGCGATTTAGCTGTGGGGGGTGACTGCCAGAGTTTGTGGCGCTGGGCACAGACCTGCTTGCCTTTGGCACAATTTTGGTGCACCCTGCTGCGCAGTCACTTTTATGTAGGTCCTGCGGGTGTAGAGTGAAGGGGCAGTGGGTGGGTTTAGCAGATGCGAGAAGATGAGGCAAGAAGGAGACACCCAGGAGAGCAGGTAAGGAGTGAGAAGGAGGTGGGAAGAGTTACAGTGGGATGCGAAAAACTGGTGCAGCAGTGGAAGCTGCAAAAAAGGCTGAAAGAGCAGGTGAGGAGGCGGGAGAAAGGCTGAGAAAAACTGTGCAAAGTGGCAAAAAGGTGTGAAAATGGCCCAAAGACTAAGAAGCCAGGGAAAATTTATAGAAAAGTGGGAGAAGTGCAACAAGTGGCACATAGGCTGGAAAACGGGCCAGAAGAGGCCCAAGTATTGACAGTAGGTGAGTGAGCAGCTGGAAAAAAGGTGAAAGGTGTCAGAGTGGCACTAAGAGAATACAATAAAAGGAAACGGCACAAACAGAGGGAAACATTAAGTGGGAAAAGTGGCACAGAGGCTGAAAAACGAGGAGAAGGGGCACAAATAGTGAGGCAGAGAAGATTGAGAGCGGCACAGAGACGAGGAAAAAGGAATACAGTGAGATTAAAAGACTAATAGGAGAGCAGAAGACCAGAAGAGAAAGAATACAGAAGAGCAGTACAGGGGGGTGGGGGGGAAGGCCTCAGGGGCAGAAGCCTGGTCAGAGTAGGGCTGGCCCTAGGCACCTGCCCCTGTGATTAAACAAGTTCTTTAGGTGTAGCCTTTCTGTTTGCCTTACAGTTCGACTATTTAATACTTATAAACTTCAAAGGAACGACAAAGCTTAGCCTATGCCTGTTGGGTACAACTAAAAGCTAAAGTCATGGACGACAGTCATCATTCGCTGAGCCTGCTCCTTGACCAGTAGTAGGGATTTCAAAGTTTCTAATCAGTCATTTGAGTATGGAATTAATTGTTCACTTTACCACCAGACTGAAGCCATTACAGGTGTCATCACTGCTGTAAAGATTCAAAGAATCGTCAGTTTGAACAGTAAAACTGAATTGTGAAAGCTAGTGTCCCACCGTGAACACCAAGTAATACCTGGGGGAGGTGAGGATTGGGAGATACAAATGGGCATCATGTAGAACCAGGGAAGCTAATCCCCCACTTCCAGGGGCAGCAGAACTTGACTGAGAGATATTGTCTTTCATTTGTTCTGCTAAATGAACAAGTTCTGAAAGTAAATGCCTAGCACGAGTCTCAAACTTTAACCCTTGATGGTGGAAGCAGTAAATGGAGTACAACATTGTGTCTGTTTTTCCATAGGCGCCACTTCTATGGCCCCTTTGCTCAGCAGGCAAGGGCTTCTGCCTCAAAAATGTGTGCGCTGAACCGCACATGGTGGTGGAAGGAGGGCCAGGTAGAGAGGGACAGGAAAGGTAGTAGGTAGACTTTTCAGATTAGCAGAATGACCAAGTGATAGGCTAGCATATTCTTGCAACAGGTGGAAATAGCTGCTCACCATCAAAAGCCATGCTCTAGTGTGGAGTGGATTTTCCAGAGAAACCAGTAAAACAAATCCAAGCTTCTCAGGATAATCTGACCACCGTTTCCGACAACAAAGCCAGGGTGAACGAAGAATTCGGGCTGCACTTCAAGATCTGTTTGGATCCATCCAAACAGGCATGGCTCTTTCATGTGGTCTAGCAAACTGATCACCGAACTTTGTTAACTTCCACAGGGATGAACAGTTCGGCCCAGAAGCAGACAGAATTTGCAGTGCAAAGAGCAAGACTACTGGAATTGAAGGCTTTAGTCTATAGAGTCATCCCTTGACTATCTGAAAGTGCGTGGGGAAAGGTATTCTGTTTTTTCACCTAGAAAGGTTGTATTACCAGACTTTAAAGGGAAGGGTGAGAAGACCAAGTGTGTACCACCTGGAGCAGGTTTATGGAGATTGGCTATTTGTCCGTAAATGACCTGGCTTAAAAAGGTTTCTCCCAAGCAGCCAACAAAGGATCCAAAAGAGCCTTATTAAATAAAAATAAGGTCTCTGCCATGGAAAGGGGGGTTGCAAATTCTCTGTCAAAATGCTGGCCTCCAGAGGTAAGGTCAATTCCATGTTTTCAGCTGTTTTTCACACTATGGTGGTAAATTGAGATAATTTCTTTGAGAGAGGGCCAGAGAGTAACAGATGTCCTTGTCTGTTGAAGTGTCAAGTACACAATTTTTTTATACGTTCCGATACAAGCCAGGATCAGGCTTACAGTGGAAAAAGGTTATTTTATAAATAAATATTCTGTGGGGCCAAAATCCTTGTTAGGCGTCCACAAAGCATCAGAGTCAAAGCCGAATGCCTCTCCCGTTTAGCAATATACCTGAGTCCTAGAAAGGTGCAAGCCAAAGGATTATCACTTAAGTTAGCCCTAATTTTCACCCCCTCCCTTTTCCATTTAGGGGAAGTCCAGAACACACTGAAATAGTTCTGAACAAGTTCAGTATTGCCAGCTGTAAGGCCTCGAGCTACACATGGTTGGCTCGTGGACCCAGAAACCCTGGACTCCTCTGTGTTAACACTGGGATGTTATCAGATAACTAGGTGAAGTCTAGCATCTGAGGACATTTAGATTTCAAATGGTCACATGTGCAAGAAAGTTTCCTCTAGAAAGAACAGGACACCAGCTGCATGTAGAACTTTGTGTTTTTCATGGAAAGATGTTTTCAGTGATAGTTGCCCGAAAGAGCTTGGCCTCAAACTTCCTGATGGCTGTAGCATGCATTCAGACAACAACTCTACAGGCTACATGTTGTGTTCAAAGCCCAAATACCATATGCAGATGTCATGTCTGTCTGACAAGGACATCTTTCGCCATCTGCAACATGTTTTAAAACCCTGTATTTTTTGTGATACATTTGACCTACTAGCTGCAAAATAATGAGGAATTAAGTCTGAAAGACCAAGACAGCACAGTAGAAACTTAACAGTGAAGCACAGTAAAAGAAAATGCCAACACATTGGTTGGTGCCTAATACTCCAGTGCCATCACATCCTGCACGGAGTTGAGGCTAAGGCCTTGTGGCACCTGGTAGCCTGGACAGACTGCTAGGAGAAAGGTTTTCTAGACCAGGCGGAAGCATGTCAGGGTAATTCATAAGGTGAGGAATATACCAGGAGATGTAACCATCAGTAGCAAAACTGACACAAAACAGCCCCTTTAGACACTGCAATTTTATATTGACCAGGCTCTACACTAAACGTGACACTGCTACTGTAAGACCACGATTGTCGGTTCTAATGAGACTGGGGCCACTGGATCACAACCATAGCAGCTAAGGTAGTTTGCTACTGGTGCCATTGGGCCAGTTCTAGGGCTCTGTAAAATGGGTTAAACCGGCCCTTCTGCACTTGTCTCTGCAACCAAATAAAGCAGTCAAAGGCTTGCGAGGCATACAGTTTGGGGAACAACAGCTCAGAAGTCAATCAGCTAAACAGCACGTTGTCGGTCCAAGAGGTCATCTTTTAATTAAAATAAAGTAATTTTATCTCACAGCAGAGACAGGCACCAGAGAACGTGCCATCAAAAGAACAAGTCATTTACTTTCTGTAACTTTATCTGACCGCAGATTCCTCACCTTGTGAATATTTCACAAGCATCAAATTAGATCAGGAAACTTAAAAAAACTTTATAGCAGTACTCCTGCATGCCAGTAGATGGCTTAGCGCTGGCATTGACTAGTAGAGCGGCACATAAGTGAGAACCATGGGCACAGACGTCACTCTCTAGGCTGTCCACAGAGCCAATCAGCAGAATGGCGTCACCAGATCTCCAGAATGGAACCTTTTAAATGAGAAGAGTCCAATCCACAGAACAGGGAGGCAGAAGGGCCAGTGAGGAATATGCCTTTGGAATAAGTATCTACCAAAAACATTGCTACCAAACTTAGGTAGCTTGTTCTTATGACCTATATTTCTAATTTCAGATGTCTCACCTTGTGAATAGATACCATGGCAGTACCTCCTAAGATGGAGCATCTGACCTAGCTCAGAATAAGTCATCCTGCAGGGCAGAGTGGACAAAACACTCCACAAGATGGAACTGAATGTAGAGGTAGGTGTGCTTGATGAATACATGAACAGACTCCAAAATAGCCATCTGACTAAGCTCAGGGACATGCACTGTGTAGTAATGCAGTAGTAGCTGCTTTTGCTCTAGTGGACTAAGCGGGTAAGCCTTCTGGGGGCAGCTCCTTCACCACTGCATAGCAGATCTATCTTCATGCAGAGAACAGTCCTAGAGATGGTCTGTTTTTGCACTGCCTTGCTCTTCTTTGTTCCAGATATACCTTTGAAGAGATCATCATCCAATCTGTTCTTTGGTGGTCCACTCTGTGCAAAAAAAAGAACGGTTGGGGCCCCAAAACCAACTTATCTGGAAAAAAATATTTAAAAGATGGGCTGACAAAAAGCCTGCAGCTTGCTTAACTGTCTAGCCACTATTATGGCAATGAGAGACTGTCTTCAACGTCAGAAGTCTCAAAGGACAACTGAGTAGTGTCTCAAAAAATGTGTATATCAAAAACATGAGGCTAACTTCATGGCTAATTGTGGCATCACAAAAAGTTTTGCTGAAAATAAATGTTGCAACCTTTTCGAAAATCTCATCACAACAGGATTTATATAAAGAAGACTGATGTAGCAACCACAAAAAAAGCTGAAACAGACAATAAGTAGCCCTTAACAGTACTCAAAGCAAGTCCTTGCTGGGCCAGGGAGAGAACAAAACTTCAGAATTCATGGCTTGTAATGAGGTAATTTGATGGGTGCTACACCAAGCTACAGATTTGTTCCAATGACTGGCCTACATATTTTGTGGAAGGACACTTCCCTGCCAAGATAACAATAACCCCCGTGGAAAGGACATTGTTTAATCCCCAAGCACAGTGATGCAGCTTGTGCAGACCCAGGTGCAGTACCCTGACTTGCTGCTGAATATCCTCCAGAAGCAGCATCTAGAACGGAGGACAGATGCTCATGCCCAGAATTACCAGGTGCCACACCCTCCTGACACAATCTGCTGCAACTAGAATGACTTGGGCCCAGTCACTCTAGACCTTCAGAACTCGGGACAGTATAAGCAGGAGGAAGGCATACAGGAAGCCCAATTTTCACTGTAGATGGAAGGTTTCTCTAAGAAGGTGCTGATTTTAAAACTCACAAGTGACATTGCATGCTCTCTGCAGTGGCAAAAAGATCAAGCCATGGTTGCCCTCATTGACGTAGGAAGCCCTATGCCACTTCCGGGTGCAACTGCCATTAGTCATCCACTAAGCATCAGTGGCTGAGTTTGTCTCCCTGGCGTTTAGAGATCCAGTCAGATGGTTAACCACCAGGGTAATTCCTTGGCAGGCGAGTGACTTCTAGGCACCGAGCCTCCTGACACGGGCCCAAGACCCCACCTCACCCTGCTTGCTGCAGTATCACATGGCAGTGTGTGGTTCCACGATGACCTGTATCAGCCTTCCTCTTACGGTGGGCTTCACGGCCTTCACCACTCACAACCAAGCCAAATGCCCTGAATCCAACAAACTGATGTAGAGTTGTCTCCGTCAGAGACCTGATCTCCACTGCTCACAGGTGGCCTCCCCAGCCCAGTAATGATGCAGCTGTGATCCTCTGCTCTGGATGGGGCTAAAAGTGGGAACCGCGGTTCACCCAACCATGGTCCAGCAGCCATCACTGCAGACCTTTTGCAATATTCTCAGAAATCTGGATAAAATACAACTGATTCCTGTGATGCAGTATCCACAGGGATGCCTGCATGTGACACCTGGTTTGTTTGGCCAGCAGGATACACAAGGCCAACAATTCCAGCAGACTAAGAGACATCTGCGCTGAGATTCAGGTCTTAAGCTGAAACATTGGGATCATAGCCTGAATGTCCTTGACTATCCACTATGGGAGAAAGGCATGAAACTGTACCACATCCAGAATATAACCCCTTCTGTGCCCAGGAAGTAATGGTTACATCCTGAGGCACAGTGCTCGTGTGCCCAGGACGTAACCATTACGTCCTGGGCGCTCCCTCTGTGGGGTTCCCCCCCAACCCCCCAAGGCAGGGATGGAAGGGGAAGCCCTTCCCCTTCCACCCCCGTGTTGTCAGCACGCAATCGCGCGCTAATTGTCACAAGGCCTCCTACCATCACGCTGTAAGCTCAGCTTCCAGCGCAATCGGAAGAGAAATGCAAAGCATTTCTCTTCCGATCATGTGGAGGAGGCCGGAGAGGCTTCAAAGGGAAGGAAATTAATTTCCTTCCCTTTGAAGTCTCTCTCAGCGTTTTAGCAGCCGGATTGTAAAGCAATCCGGCTGCTAAAACGCCCACTAGACACCAGGGATTTAAATTTTTAAAGGAAATTGGCATAAGGGTGCGACCCATTGGGCAAGGGTCGCTCCGGGGTGGGCATTTTTTAAGGCCTTTTCTGCCCCCCGGGGGGGGGGGGAGGGGCGGAAACCTCTAGGCACCAGGGATAAAAAAAATGTTATTTTGTTTTAGTTTTTTTGTGTTTTTTTAGATGTGGGGAGCGACCCCTTAGGCAAGTGTCGCTCCCTTAGGGGGCAAAATATATTTAGGCCATTTCTGTCCCCCTTAGGGGCAGATTGGCCTATTTTTATAAGGCCAATCTGCCCCCAAGGGGGACAGAAAGACACCAGGGAGTTTTTTTTTTTTTGGTGAATTTCACGCAAGGAGAGCGACCCCTTAGGCAAGGGTCGTTTCCCCTGGGGGGCAAATTTATTTTAGCACATTTCTGCCCCCCTGGGGGCAGATCAGCCTATTTTAATTAGGCCGATCTTGAAACCACTAGGCACCGGGGATTTTTTTGTTTTTTTTGTTTTACAGATAGGGAGCGATCCCTTAGGCAAGGGCCGCTCCCCTGGAGGTGAAAATTGTATTTAGGCCATTTCTGCCCCCTTTGGGGGCAGATCAGCCGATTTTAGGTCAATCTGGCCCCAAGGGGTGTAGAGACCACTAGGCACCAGGGTTTTTTTTTTTTGCGCCAACGTCACTCAAGGGGAGCGACCTCGTAGGCTAGGGTCGCTCCCCAGGGGGTTGGGGGGGCGGGGGCAAATTTATTTTAGGCCATTTCTGCCCCCCCGGGGGGCAGATCGGCCTATTGTTATTAGGCCGATCTGCCCCCAGGGGGGGCAGATACCTCTAGGCGCCAGGGGAAAAAAAATTGTGTGGTTTTTTTTTGTTAATTTTTTTTTAGAGATGGGGAGCGATCCATTAGGCAAGGGTCGCTCCCCAGGGGGTTGGGGGAGCGGGGGCAAATTTATTTTAGGCCATTTCTGCCCCCCGGGGCAAATCGGCCTATTGTTAGTAGGCCGATCTGCCCCCAAGGGGGGGGGAGAAACCTGTAGGCGTCAGGGCAATTTTTTCTTTTTGTGCTTTTTTTTTTGTTTGTCCCCGGGGGGGTTGGGAGGGCAAATTTATTTTAGGCCATTTCTGCCCCCCCTGGGGCCGGCTGAGCTAGAGGCCAAAATCCACAGGTAGGCACTTTGCAAAAAACACCTCTGTTTTCTGTGAAAAAATGTGATGTATCCACGTTTTTGGTCCATTTCCTTTCGTGGGCGCTAGGCCTATCCACACAAGTGAGTTACCATTTTTATCGGGAGACTTGGGGGAATGCTGGGTGAAGGAAATTTGTGCCTCCTCTCAGATTCCAGAACTTTCTGTCACCGAAATGAGAGGAAAACGTGTTTTTTTGGTCAGATTTTGACGTTTGCAAAGGATTCTGGGTAACAGAACCTGGTCAGAGGCCCACAAGCCACGCCATCTTTGATTCCCCCAGGTGTCTAGTTTTCAAAAATGCGCTGGTTTGCTAGGTTTCCCCAGGTGCCGGCTGAGCTAGAGGCCAAAATCCACAAGTAGGCACTTTGTTAAAAACACCTCTGTTTTCTGTGAAAAAATGTGATGTGTCCACGTTGTGTTTTGGGCCATTTCCTTTCGTGGGAGCTAGGTTTACCCACACAAGTGAGGTACCATTTTTATCGTGAGACTTGGGGGAACGCTGGGTGAAAGGAAATTTGTGGCTCCTCTCAGATTCCAGAACTTTCTGTCACCGAAATGAGAGGAAAAAGTGTTTTTTTGGTCAAATTTTGAGGTTTGCAAAGGATTCTAGGTAACAGAATCTGGTCAGAGCCCCACAAGTCACCCCATCTTGGATTCCCATAGGTGTCTAGTTTTCAAAACCGCGCAGGTTTGCTATGTTTCCCTGGGTGCTGGCTGAGCTAGAGGCCAAAATCCACAGGTAGGCACTTTGCAAAAAACACCTCTGTTTTCTGTGAAAAAATGTGATGTGTCCACGTTGTGTTTGGAGCCATTGCCTTCCGTGGGCGCTAGGTCTACCCACACAAGTGAGGTACCATTTTTATCGGGAGACTTGGGGGAACACAGAATAGCAAAACAAGTGTTATTGCCTCTTGTCTTTCTCTACATTTTTTCCTTCCAAATGTAAGGTAGTGTGTAAAAAAGATGTCTATTTGAGAAATGCCCTGTAATTCACATTCTAGTATGGGCACCCAGGAATTCAGATATGTGCAAATAACCACTGCTTCTCAACACCTTATCTTGTGGCCATTTTGGAATTACAAAGGTTTTTTGATACCTATTTTTCACTTTTTATATTTCAGCAAATGAATTGCTGTATACCTGTTATAGAATAAAAACCCATTGCAAGGTTCAGCTCATTTATTGGCTCTGGGTACCTAGAGTTCTGGATGAACCTACAAGCCCTATATATGCCCGCAACCAGAAGAGTCCAGCTGACGTAACGGTATATTGCTTTCAAAAATTTGACATCGCAGGAAAAAGTTACAGAGTAAAACATGGAGAAAAATTGCTGTTTTTTTCACCTCAATTTCAACATTTTTTTATTTCAGCTGTTATTTTCTGTAGGAAACACTTGTAGGATCTACACAAATGACCCCTTGCTAAATTTAGAATTTTGTCTACTTTTCAGAAATGTTTAGCTTTCTGGGATCCAGCATTGGTTTCTCACCCATTTTGGTCACTAACTGGAAGTCCCAGTAAAATGTCAAAATTGTATTGAAAAATTGAGTTTTCCAATTCAAGTCTGTCTGTTCCTGAAAGCTGGGAAGATGGTGATCTTGCCACCGCAAACCCTTTGTTGATGTCATTTTCAGAGAAAAAACCACGAGCTGCCTTCTGCAGCCCTTTTTTCCCATTTTTTTGAAAAAAACATAATTTTCACTGTATTTTGGCAAATTTCTTGGTCTCCTTCAGGGGAACCCACAAAGCCTGGGTACCTCTAGAATCCCTAGGATGTTCGGAAAAAAAGGACGCAAATTTGGTGTGGGTAGCTTATGTGAACAAAAAGTTATGAGGTCCTAAGCGCGAACTGCCCCAAATAGCCAATAAAAGGCTTGGCACAGGAGGGGGAAAAGGCCTGGCAGCGGAGGGGATAACAGTTGAACAGGAGCATCTGTCATCAAGTCAGGTGTGACTTTAAAACATTGATAGTGAACCCAAACAAGGCTATGAAGTTTGCAGTCTCTGAAGGGGGACTGCCTGGGGTGAGCCACCCTTCATCAGGAAGTCAAGGAAGGCAAAGACTTGTACTCCCGATTTCTGAATTAGTGCTGCAACCACCCTCATCACTTTTGTGAGCACTCATGAGGCACTGGTATCGTCATAAGGGAGCACAGAAATCTGAAAATGTTCCTGGATCACTTTGAACTACAGGTATCGCTGATGGCCTGCAGGACAATGATATGACAATTAGAACCTGCAGAGCCAATGCCACCATCCAGCCTATGGCATCCAGGGCAGACAAGGACAGGGTCAGGGTCAGGGTGAGCATCTTGAGTTTGTCCTTTGGTAGGAGGGCCCTGAGAGGGTGAAGATCCAAAATAGTACACAGGACTTCAGTCCTTCTGCACAAGGAAGCTGTGGAAGTAGCACCCAGTTTGTGCTTTCAAAACCAAAACCCTCTCTATGGTCCCCCCTTTAGCCAAAAGTGACTGCACTTCCTGCTTCAAGATAGAGGCATTCTTCCCTCTGCTGTCCAGACGGTAGAGGAAGGTGTGGTGGGGTAGAAAAAATTGTGACAATAGACAATTTGGAGAACCTACTTGCCTGAAGTGATGGCCTGTCATCCATGGAGGAAATATCAGATCAGTCGCAGTCAGTTTAAGCACTGAAGACGTTTTGCTTCTTTCTTTTGTTTATTTCATCTTGTTCAGGTATGATGGATTGTGTTATGGTTCGATTTAGGGATGTGTTCTCAGGTTACTTATAGTCTTTTACATTTTGTGTCTAGACTTGCTGAGTTGCCAGTTACTGTGTTGCTATCTAAGCTCGATTTAGAGACATGCTTTTGGTTTACCAGTAATTGTTTGTTAACATTATGAGTGCCTCCCTTATAATCTTCGGTTTCGATTTGGATTGCGTTGCTAAGTTGCTGTTATGGTTGAGCATTTGTTTTTAGTGAAATTCAAATTCTGTTCCTCAGTTTGATTAGAATGTCTGTCTCGTTTTGTTTAGTGAATAGATCATAAACAACTTTGTATTGGTTTGTGTCAATTGACTTTGAACAAGATACATGAATATCTGAATTTGGTGTATGGTTGAATCTGTTTTTTAATCTTTTGTACTCATATCACTACACTGTTTGTGCATGGACACATGGGGGGTCATTACAACATTGGCGGTAAAAGCCGCTTACCGCTGTGCAGAAGACCGCCAACACACCGCCGCGGCCGCGAAATTCCACCACAGCTATTACGACCCACATCTCGAAATCCAACAAAATTCAGACACCCACACAAGTCCGCCACACCAAAGGTCAGTGATAAACTGGCGAAAACAAAACCTCCACCGTCACGCCAACAGAAATACGCCCATGCTATCCCGACCCACAAATCCACACAGCGGTCTTTCAACCGCTGTATTCCACTGGCGGTACACACCGCCGCGCTCAAAATACACACACTTCTACAAAACACCGCCACATTGGACAATTCGAAATACACACACCTGATACACATACACACACCACTCCCACACTCCCAATACAATATAAAACACACACCCACATCACCCACAAACCCTTACGACAACAAATCACGAACGAAAGCCAGAGAGAGACAGCACCAGCAAGAACACTAGCATCCACAGGCACACAACACCATCACCCACACAACTTCCACGCACAAAACACCACACACCACTACATATCACCACACTTATCACCACATACACCACCCCACACATCACCTACACCACCCCATGGCACGGCAAAGACACCCCAGGTTCTCTGAGGAGGAGCTCAGGGTCATGGTGGAGGAAATCGTACGGGTAGAGCCACAGCAATCTGGAGCACAGGTGCAGCACACCTCCATAGCTAGGAAGATGGAGCTATGGCGAAGAATAGTCGACAGGGTCAACGCAGTGGGACAGCACCCAAAAAATCGGGACGACATCAGGAAGAGGTGGAACGACCTACGGGGGAAGGTGCGTTCCGTGGTCTCAAGACACAACATTGCGGTACAGCGGACTGGCGGCGGACCCCCACCTCCTCCTCCACAACTAACAACATGGGAGGAGCAGGTCTTGACTATTCTGCATCCTCAGGGCCTCGCAGGAGTAGGTGGAGGAATGGACTCTGGTAAGTCAAATCTTAACTATCATATCCCCCACCCTACCTGCATGCTATCACAGACCCCCACCCTCGCCCCCTCCCCTATTACTCCAACTCCTCACAAATGTACTAATGACACAAACCACCCATCCCTACACCAAGCCCTGCATGACACAACAAAGCATGGACACCCATCACTAAAGCATGCCCACTGCACATACCCATAACACTCAACCATCATCACACAAGCCCACACACAGGAATGCTAGCACTGGGGTACACGCTCACCCACCCATTGCTCACCATGACACACATAGATGCAATAATCATGCTTTTATACCCCTGCAGGACCACTACCCAACGTCACCAGACAGGAGGGTCCAGACATCTCCACCCCACCCACAGAAGAGGCCCACAGTGATGACAGCAGCTCTGTCCAACTGGATCCAGATGACCAGCCCGGACCATCGTGGGCCTCGGGACAGTCGGTTCCCCACACCCAGTCACAGGCCACCACAGACCTTCCACCCTCTGGTAACACCAGCACAGCACCCACCCAGTGGGTCCATATCTCCGTCCCCGGGACACATCAATCAGCTGTGTGTCCACCACTACAGTGAACCCAGGATAACCCACCACCCCAACAACAAGAGAGACCTGGGGGCAGTGGTAGTGGGCACACGCTCCAGGGGACGGAGGCACAGGAACACAGGGGAACTGGGAGGGCTGCTGTGCGACATGGGGCGGACAGGCCTAGGGAACCCACTCTCCACGAGGCCCGCTCCTCCATCATGGGAGCATACCACCACTCCCAGGAGACAATGACAACGGTCCTGGCCAAGTTTCAGGACACCCAGCGGCTGCAGGAGGAACAATATTTGGGCTTCAGGGAGGAACTCAGAACCATCAGCTCCGCCCTGGGCACCATCGTATGGGTGCTGAAGGAGATACTTAACACCAGGAGGGACACTGTGGCACTGCAAGGGGCCCCTGACACTAGCATGGACGATGAACTGCCCACCACCTCCGCCGGTGCTAGTGGACAGGACGCTCCGCCACAGGACCACCACACCAGCACCCCACCCCCTGCAGATGGAGAACCACCCCGCAAACGGTCCCTGAGATCCAGGAACAAGACAGAGCACGATGCCAAGACCCCCGCCAAGAAATGAGACCACCCTGATTGTCATCCTACTGTCCCACTTTGTAACCCTGTCCGTCTTGAACTGCCCCAGCTCCACTTCCTATGCCCATCTGGGCAATGCACCTGTGAGACTAATAGACTGGACTCTGCCATGGACATTCCTCCACCATCACCCCTCACCATTTTACAACCCCACTCCAATATTGAGCACTTCAATAAACACCCTTGAACCACAAAACAATCTGGAGTCAGTCTGTGATTTCGAAAATGTGTATTAGCAATGACAGTGACAAAATGCGTTTTCAAATGTAATGTCAACATACCTATATCACACATCTCAAGTCCATGAGGAATCTAAGCAGATGACACACGTTGTAAACCACACCTGTGAAACCGTAAGGGAAATGTACAACTCAGTTACCATATACTGGGTGAAATCGACAGACAGGATAGAGGTAGAAGTGTGAAAGTACTTGTAGTAGGCAGGAATGTGCTCTCACCTGTGTGTCACTGGAAATATTGCTGGATAACTGAGTCCCTGTTGTCAATGTCTTCTTCCTCTGCTTCCTCCTCATCACTGTCCACAGGCTCCACAGCTGCTACAACACTGTCATCAGGACCATCCTCCTGCAGAAAAGGCACCTGTCGTCACAAAGCCAGGTTGTGAAGCATACAGCAGGCCATGATGATCTGGCACACCTTCCTTGGTGAGTAGAATAGGGAACCACCTGTCATATGGAGGCACCTGAACCTGGCGTTCAGGAGGCTGAAGGTGCGTTCGATCACCCTCCTAGTCCGCCCATGAGCCTCATTGTAGCGTTCCTCTGCCCTGGTCCTGGGATTCCTCACTGGGGTCAGTAGCCATGACAGGTTGGGGTAACCAGAGTCCCCCAATAGCCACACTCGGTGCCTCTGGAGTTGACCCATCACATAAGGGATGCTGCTATTCCGCAGGTTGTAGGCGTCATGCACAGAGACAGGGAACATAGCATTTACCTGGGAGATGTACTGGTCTCCCAAACATACCATCTGTACATTCATCGAATGATAACTCTTCCGGTTCCTGTACACCTGTTCACTCCTGTGGGGGGGGGGGACCAGAGCTACATGGGTCCCATCAATGGCACCTATGATGTTGGTGATATGTCCAAGGGCATAGAAGTCACCTTTAACTGTAGGCAAATCCTCCACCTGAGGGAAAACGATGTAGCTCCGCATGTGTTTCAGCAGGGCAGACAACACTCTGGACAACACGTTGGAAAACAGGCTGGGACATCCCTAATGCTATGGCCACTGTTGTTTGAAATGACCCAGTTGCAAGGAAATGGAGCACTGATAGCACCTGCACTTGAGGGGGGATCCCTGTGGGATGGCGGATTGCTGACATCAGGTCTGGCTCCAACTGGGCACACAGTTCCTGGATAGTGGCACGGTCAAACCTGTAGTTGATGATCAAATGTCTTTCCTCCATTGTCGACAGGTCCACCAGCGGTCGGTACATCGGAGGATTCCGCCATCTCCTCACATGTCCCAGCGGACGGTGCCTAGGAATGACAACAACGACCATAGAGTCAAACAACTCAGAGGTATGTACCAACAGTCTACACAGAACACCATTCATACACAAAATCTGGCCTGTATTTGTGTTGCGCGACAAGGCCTAGGTCTGTGTGACGCAGTTGGTAATGAGGCCATGTGAGCCCCTGAAATGGCGGCTGCCTGACCTCTAAAGTGGGACAATGGAATGTGAGGTAACTGCGCTAGCGTTGTACACCGTCGCAGTAGGCGGTCGAAGACCGTGGCGCAATGCTGTATTGGTTAACATTGGACCCTATGGGTCCCAGGAGCCAATGACAATGTACGCCGGCGGTGATGGTAAGCACCGCCACGGACGTGACCGCCATTTTCTATCTGTTGAATCACTCGATACCTGATCTTCGACAGGAGAGGACCTACACTGCAAGTGCTCCTGTGACCTCGGTCTGGAAGAGACAATGGCTCGTGCGTCTGGGGAAAGGGCCTCTGCTTTCACTGCAGAGGAGTTGGAGAAGCTCGTGGACGGGGTCCTCCCCCAGTACACGCTACTCTACGGTCCTCCAGACCAACAGGTAAGTACACAGGGAGCACGTTGTATGGGCTATGCCTGTGTGGAGAGGGCTGGTTGTAAGAATGAAGGGGGCACAGTTCTGCGTGCATGAAGGGCTGTGAATGCATGTGCCACATGGCAAGGGTAGGGATGTGGGCCACTCACTTTGACGGTGCAGTTGGTAATACTTCTCTTCTTCCCCTGTACATGTCATGTAGGTCAGCGCCCACCAGAAGAAGGATATTTGGCATGCTATCGCCAAGGACGTCCAGACCCTGGGGGTCCACCACAGATGGAGCACCCACTGCCGTAAAAGATGGGAGGGCTTTCGCCGCTGGAGCAAGAAGACGGCGGAGGCTCAGCTGGGGATGGCCTCTCAACGTGGGAGGGGTGCCCGTCGAACCATGACCCCCCTGATGTTCTCGATCCTGGCGGTGGCCTACCCTGAGTTGGATGGGCGCTTGAGGGCATCACAGCAGACACAAGGGGGTGAGTACAACATCATTCAGCGGACTTTGCGCGCAGTGAAGGTGTCTGGGTGGGGAGGAGGGCTGTGGGTTTCCCTAGGCCAGGGCGAGATCCGTAGGCTAGGCCCCTCTGCAATGCAGGCCATGTGGCACCCCACCCCACCTCTGTAGAGTGCCAAGTACAGGTATACATGCCCCTGTGTCATCTATGTGTGCAGATGTCGACCATAGCCATGTAGGACATATCCCAGGAATTGCATCTGTAGAGCCCAACAGCGCGACGTAGTGCAGGGGGCTGCTGTGTCTGTCTTGTCCGCCAACGGTAAGCCATGCACTCAACCTGTCTTTCTTCTGTCGACCCGCCCCCTTTTTGTGGTCTCCCTTTCTTGTGTGCATCAGCATCATCAGGCGGAGGTACAGTGGCACCTGAGCACGAGGGAGCTGCATCCCACATGGCCATGGAGGGCCACACCACGGACTCGGAATACACCAGTGGGACGGAGGGCGAGGGGAGCTTCACGGCAGGGACAGGATCAGCAACCAGCGACACAGACTCGTCCTCTGATGGGAGCTCCCTTGTGGTGGTGGCAACATCTGTGCCCCCCACTTCTACAGGTACAGCCGCCACCCCCCTACCAGCACCGCCCTCCCACCAGCCCCTCAGCCTTCGCCCGTGCCTGCTCACCCAGGAGGGTGGGCATCACCTTCGCCCCAGGCACCTCAGCCCCTGCCTCCTCTGCTGCCCTCAGTGAGGAGGCCATTGACCTCCTCAGGTCCCTCACTGTTGGGCAGTCTACCATTTTGAATGCCATCCAGGGTGTAGAAAGGGAATTGCAACACACAAATGCATTCCTGGAGGGCATTCATTCTGGTCAGGCTGCCCTTCATCGAACCCTGCAAACTCTGGCCTCAGCACTGATGGCAGCCCCTGTCCCTGTGTCTAGCCTCCCCCCTCCAACTTCTTCCACCCAGACCCAATCCCCTGTACCCCAGCCTATCCCAAGCACACCATCAGACCAGCCTGCACACACCTCACCACACAAGTGAAGCTCAGGCAAACATAAGCACCACACATCCCACAGGCACTCATGCAAGCATCACACACATACAGACACACCAACATCCACTGCCTCCACTGTGTCCCCCTCGTCGTCGTCTCCCTCCTCCCTCCCAGTCTCGTCTACACTCTCACCTGCATGCACTACCTCTACACCCACCACCACACCCCGCACCGCTGAACAGGGCAAGCACCGCTGAACAGGTCAGAAACTGCCAACTCACCACCCCCACTCCCATTTACACGTCCCCTGTGTCCTCTCCCAGTTTGTGTGTGACGCCCCCTCCGAAGATACACAAACGCAGGCACAAACCCACCCAACATCCATCCACCTCACGACAGCCTCCAGCGCATTCACCTTCACCCAAAATCACCAAACGTACACCTCCTACAACCACTTCCTCTTCCTCCACTCCCAAACTCCCTCCAGGTACCCGTCCCAGTGTTCCTAAGAAACTTTTCTTGGCCAACCTTGAGCTCTTTCCCACCCCCCCCTCCAACTCATAGGTCCCGTACTAGCACCTCAGACAAAAAATCACCGGGACCAGTGGTGCTTGTTACAGGTATGTGGAGTGCACCAGCCACCAGGCCAGCCTGTGTGGCACGGAGCCACAGCACAGCCAGCCCCCCCCCCTGTCAAGCACCAGAAGTTGGACAGTGCCCTGCGGGAGAGGGGGAAGACTTCAGCCAGCAAAGCCGCTCACAAGGGTCCCGGGGGTAGTGTCAACTCAGCTGTGACTCCTCCCAAGGTGGGGAAGGGGCAGAAGAAATCTCCAAAGTCTGGGAGGGGCAGCACAGCGGAGAAGACCGCCACCATCCCCGTTGCCCAGGAGGCCACCGCCAGCCCAATCGTCACTGGCCAGGAGGCCACCGCCGGAGTCACTGCCCAGGAGGCCAGCCCAATCGTCACTGGCCAGGAGGCCACCGCCGGAGTCACTGCCCAGGAGACCACCGCCGGAGTCACTGCCCAGGAGGCCAGCCTAATCGTTACTGGCCAGGAGGCCACCGCCGGAGTCACTGCCCAGGAGGCCACCGCCGGAGTCACTGCCCAGGAGGCCAGCCTAATTGTCACTGGCCAGGAGGCCACCGCCGGAGTCACTGCCCAGGAGGCCACCGCCGGAGTCACTGCCCAGGAGGCCACCGCCAGAGTCACTGCCCAGGAGGCCAGCCCAATCGTCACTGGCCAGGAGGGCCCCGCAAGCCACAGCCCAGCTGACCCAAGGACCGCCTTGGCAAGCACCGCTGAACAGGCAAGGGACCACTGAACAAGGCAAAGGCCGCCATGGAAAGCACCGCTGAACAGGTCAGAAACTGCCAACTCAAGCACCGCTGAACAAGGTAAAGACCGCCATGGAAAGCACCGCTGAACAGGTCAGAAACTGCCAACTCAAGCACTGCTGAACAGGGCAAAGACCGCCATGGAATGCACCGCTGAACAGGGCAAGCACCACTGAACAGGTTAGAAACTGCCAACTCAAGCACCACTGAACAAGGCAAAGACCACCATGGAAAGCACTGCTGAACAGGGCAAGCACCGCTGAACAGGTCAGAAACTGCCAACTCAAACACCGCTAAACAGGGCAAAGACCGCCATGGAATACACTGCTAGCCCATTAGCGGCAGGGGCAGTGACGCAACAGGGACCGTCACGGGGTGAGTGCTGCACTCTGGGCACCAGTCCCCCTCCAGAACCAGTGGAGACATGCATCCACTCCGTCTGTCCTGCACAGGATGAAGAACTCTGGGCACCAGTCCCCCTCCAGAACCATGGAGACATGCATCCACTCCATCTGTCCTGCACAGGATGAAGCACTCTGGGCACCAGTCCCCCTCCAGAACCAGTGGAGACATGCATCCACTCCGTCTGTCCTGCACAGGATGAAGCACTCTGGGCACCAGTCCCCCTCCAGAACTAGAAGAGACATGCATCCACTCCGTCTGTCCTTCCCAGGATGAAGCACTCTGGGCACCAGTCCCCCTCCAGAACCAGTGGAGACATGCATCCACTCCGTCTGTCCTTCCCAGGATGAAGCACTCTGGGCACCAATCCCCCTCCAGAACCAGTGGAGACATGCATCCACTCCGTCTGTCCTTCCCAGGATGAAGCACTGTGGGCACCAGTCCCCCTCCAGAACCAGTGGAGACATGCATCCACTCCTTCTGTCCTTCCCAGGATGAAGCACTCTGGGCATCAGTCCCCCTCCAGAACCAGTGGAGACATGCATCCACTCCGTCTGTCCTGCACAGGATGAAGCACTCTGGGCACCAGTCCCCCTCCAGAACCAGTGGAGCCTGTAATCCACTTGAGAGACTGTGACTTTGCACTCCCCAGGATGGTACAGTGGGCAAGCAACCCACTGTAGAGACTTGAGAGACTGTGGCTTTGCACTCCCCAGGATATGGCAGTCCGCAACCCACCCACTGTAGAGACTTGAGAGACTGTGGCTTTGCACTCCCCAAGATGGTACAGTGGACAACCCACCCACTGTAGAGACTTGAGAGACTGTGGCTTTGCACTCCCCAGGATGGTACAGTGGGCAACCCACCCACTGTAGAGACTTGAGAGACTGTGGCTTTGCACTCCCCAGGATACATCAATGGGCATGGAGCCCCCTCATGGATCTAGCGTGGTGCACTCATCCGGCTGAGGTGCCCACTTTCCCTTCCCCCTGAGGTGCCTGTTGTATTTATATCTGATGCCCCTGCAATGTTCTCTCCATTTTGATCAGGTATCTAGTGTGGGCCTCGCTCATGCATTTTGGGCCCAGTGGTCCACAGACAATGAATGGTGCATTACCTGCACTACTAATCGTGGTGTATATTTAGTTTGATGTGTATATATATATATATATGTATATATTTGGTTACTGTATTTTGATATATTACAATGGTTCAACTCATTTCCTTTTGTCTTTGCATTCTTCCGGGGGGTTGGGGTTGTTACTGTAATGTTTGGTTATGCATTGGTGTGTGTGTTGTAGTGGGTGAGGGTCGGGGTGGGGGTTGTGATGTTGGTTGTGTGTGTCTCTGTGTTTTTCCCTCCCCTCCCCTATGTCGTAGGTGCAGTAATTACCGTGGTCTTCGCCGACGGCGTTGTTGATCCTCGTGTAGGAGCAGGAAGACTATTGCAGGGAGTATATGGAGTTCCGGCTCCATGGAGTCCGGATTCCTCGTGGGGTGTGTAGAGGTGAGCGTTTTCCCTTTGAAATGGCTGTTTCCGCCGTGTTTTTATCTGCGGTGAATCCGCCCCGGAAAAGGTGTCGGATTGGTAGGTTGTGATACTGTGGGCAGTACAATGTCCTCCGCCTGTCTGTTGGCGGTGACCGCCGCGCTGTTTGTCTGTACCGCCGTGGCGGTCGGAGTGTTAAAGTGGCTGTCTTTGTTGGCGGTTTCCGCCACAGTCATAATTCCAATTTTTTTTTCCGAAGGCCTGTTGGCGGTTTTACCACCGCTTTAACAGCGACCACCAGGGTTGTAATGACCACCATGATCTTATCACTCTTTTGCTGTCTTTGTTTTATAGGGTTTCTGTGTCTTTTCAATTTCGTTTACACATGACAATATCGCAGGTGTAGATTTTCAATGGTATACATTTTTTATTTTTCTAGCGGGGGACCATGAGTCTTTGTTTGAATTTTCAGCCCTGAGGATGGTCATGTGACACATGCAATGTGGACCAAAATATCAACGATAACCCCTCTACATTTTAATTTATGGACTAGCTGAACATTGTTATCTTGTTATTTTGGATTGAAACGATATACGACTGTTACATGGGCATTTGGACAATACCGTTGAAACATTTTATAAAGCTGTGAACCAGCTCTATGTAGCACTGAGTTGTTTTTCTGTTCATTGATAAATATAAAAATGTATTTCTGGATTAACTTTATTGGATTCGTTCGTCTGTACACCTGCCTTCTCAATTTGCTTTGAGTTACTTGCTTGATTTGATTTAATTGCATTGATGTTAAGTGTACAATATCATTAATTACATTTGAAAGTATTTTTGGGTGATATTTTTTCAATAAGTCCCTTGTTTGCACTTTTCTTGTCTATGTTTATACCCAGGCCTTCAAGGGCATATTGGGTTGTCTTTTTACATATATCATCTCTTCATTGTACAGAAAAGGGCATGAGTGTAGCGGCTTAGAAATGAGATAACATTCAGTGACCTCAGGGCAAGACTTGTGTAGCAGAAAATCTGTTTTCCAAATATCTATTCTGTTAGACTCAGGATGAGGTGAAGTAGAAGGAAAAGGGTTGAGGTTTACTTTGCTTGTACAACCAAGCTCTATGGAATCGGTTGCTGAGTGATAAAGACTGGATCGCCCAATGTGGGATAATGGCAAAGAGTGTCCTGCTTATTGACAGGTGGACCTAAGCACAGTTTTGACCTCATGCCTAAAAAGACATCCGTAAGAGCATCATTAAGGCACAGGATTTCTATAGGAGCCTGACCTGGCTGAAGTACCTCACTAAACCTAGTCTTTGACCCCTTAATAGGGAGCTGTAAGAGTACAACTTTTGCAGCCCTTTGCATAACAATGGCAAAGGAGACACTTTCCTCTGAGGCAGGACCGGGGGAGACACAAGGCCAGTACCTGGAGAAGTATCTAGACTACTGCCATCTTGAAGTTCCTCAACATATTGGTGAAACAAAGGAGTCCTCTTCATCTTAATTGTTGTCAGAGTTAAAAAGATTGCGTAAAGGTTGGGCCTTATCACATGGGAAGAGCAAAGTATTGGAATCTGAAGGATTGCCAATCGGCTGCATGCCTGTCAGAGCCAGGGATGATTTTGCTCAGAGTCACGTAGCATGATGGACAGTACATCCTCCTCCTGTGTCAGCACTAATGTAAAGGGAACTGGCACAAGGAATGATGCTAGGACTTAAGCCTGCATCAGAGTCAGTGCTAAACCCAATGTAGGAAGTCTGACTGGAGGCCCCTGTGAATCCTTGGAGCCTGACGGCACGCCACAGGGAGACAATAAAGTGTTCAAAGTATGCAGCACAACTTTTCTGAAGGCCTCTACATGTTGTGATGTTGATTGACCCAGAAATATGGGGTGCGCCTGGACCAGACTCTGAATCAGCTTGCTGGAGATTAGGAGTGATATTGGGAGGCACTTTAACACACTCACTGGAATAAGATTGGCGAGAAGGGGCAGATTCCTGCTTTGACTTATGCTTTTTCTTGGACTTACTTGAAGACTTCAAATGCAATGATGATCTCCAACAGAAGAATGAGACCTTCTTTTCATCTTGAACCAGTTGAGTTGCAGAGTCCTCAGGTATTTGGTGATGTAATGCTTGGCCATACCGTCCCATACGGCCTTTAGGTTTATCTGGGCGCAGTAGTCGCAGGAACTCGATTTGTGCTCCAACCCCAAACATCTAGCATGTTCTGTGAGGGTCCATCACAGATATGTTTGCGACAGTCCCTACACTGTTCACACCCAGTTGTCCAAGGAGTGACATTTTTCCTTGCACACTGGTAAATCTTGGCTGGCGCTTAGATGCTGCTCCTCCAACCACTTCTGGAGTGTTACTATATGTGTGGAGCTGCATGACGCCACCTACTGGTGTGATGCCTGGTGAATATTCAGAAGGTAAGGAATCAAAAGGTGAGGAATCTGCAGTTAGAAATATCCATCCGAATAGGTGAATAGGAAAGGCCCATGCACAATCTTGCAAAAATCCTCCACACACTGACCTTCCATTGGATAATGACAGATCCTTGACCTATGATGGTGCAAAGTTACCTCAAGTGAAGAAAAAGGCAGACTGCATATGTCTGACCGTCACACTCCATTGACCTGACTGTATGGTGAGGTCTGCTCTGCAGGACTGCCGTATGCTGAAGATTATGCAATCTACTATATGTGCACAGAGCATGATGAACAATGACTGGTGAGGCCTCACAGTGTGAATGGAAGTGCTGCTGAATGGGAGGTACTTGGTTGGTGAGGCCCAGGCAGTAAGACTGGGGTATGCAGTAATTAAGCAGCACAGGCTGGAATGCAGACACCTCTTGGCTCAAGCGAAGAGGCACCAGAGGACTGAGGAAAATGGAGCAGAGATGGAAGAGATTTGGAGTTAAGATCTTGCTATTTAGAAAACTCTCCAGCTGCGCTGGGCACAGTGACCTCCACATAGGTGTGTTAACCGATAAACATAAAATTAATGAGGCCTGAAATGCACAATAGCTACCCCTCTGAACTCTGCAGTGAATCAGATAGCTAGGTAAGAACAAGTTATTACCTTTGGTACTGTCTTATCTGGAGGGACCATCTTGCCGCAGATTGGTTACCTTAAAATATTCCCTGGCATCAGACAGGATCCGGAAGCTTTTGGTGAGCAATACTCATGCAAGCCAGTAGGTGTTGTCACTCAGCTACGCGTGCTGTAGTCCGTGAGAACATCTGCCTGGAAGGTCAGTGAGTGCAGGCACTGTAGTCGCATCCTCCACTCCTCAACATCTACCCAGACAAGCTGGTACTTCTGACTAGAGCATCAGTTTTACTGAGGGGGTAACGTAGGCCAATCCATCAATCTGCCTACCTTTTATCCTTTGCCTCACTTCTCTATAGAAGAAGTGAGACTCTATTGGCTGGACCCAAAAAGAGTGTTGTCCTATCTTAACCACACAAAAGCATTCTGGCTTAGAAAGTTATTCAAGCTCATTATGGAAAAGGTGGCAGGGTTCAGTCTTTTCCTCTTTAATGTCTTTAGATGGTGCTTTTTTATGTTTTTAGCAGTAACCAACAATGTATAGGGGGAAGATACATGTGCACGTTTTTAAAAGTTTAACGATTACATTTCACACTGTTTACTATTAGCATGATGAGCTCAAAGCTTTAGATGTCATGTTTGGATGGCTCTATTATGTATTGAAATTATATTTTGGGATGTAGTAAATGAGAATTATGTATACTTTATGTATGTTTGTTTTACAGCCCTGAGGAAGTTCTCAGGTGGTGAATGAAACACGCTGGCTGTTGTATTGAAGAGAATAAAAGATCCCATTGGAGCAACGTATTTGGATGATTACTTCCTATATGAATTTTGTCGGTGCCTCTCCAATTGTAATTCACAAATATTGGACCATTATTGATTGCACTCTGGGAGCAGTGGGTGCCTCGTTTGGGAGCCCGGCATAATGTAATTTTGGGACAAGGAACAGGTGCATTTTGAGTATTTGGCTCAATGCTCTAATTGGACAATATAGGTGCACAGATAGTGCCTGCAGTTCACTAACCCTCCCCTGCCGATATACTGGCCACTAGAAAGACTATTTTGCCATTAAGACATAAAGGAAGGTTAAGCATAGGATTGAAGGGCGAGCACAACAAGAATGTCAATACCAAGTTTAAGTCTTATTGGGGCATGATGAAGAGTTTGGAGGGAACATATGTTGAAGTCCGTTTAGGAAGTGAGTCACAACAGGTTACTTTAACAGGGAGGGATGATCCGGCAAGCACAAGAATGCCAATATGGCTAAAACACACCTTTTAACACTGTGCAAAGTTTTGCTAGGCTGATGAGAATGCTGTGGACTCCCATTGTAGTAACAAGACTGAGCAACAGCACCACAGAGTATTGGGGACTGAGTCTGATGCCACACTGTGTGACAACTGTCGGCCTAACCCTTCCGGCTAGCTAGCAGCACCTCAGCAATACAAAACGGTCTAAGAGTGATTTGTGGCAGTATATTGCATGACACTCTTAAGACTCCTCAGGTAAGTCGTGGTGGAACAGATCATAACCCTCTTTCTTAGTTATACAAGTCTCATACATGCAAAGACAAAACAGAAGCAGGATCTTGAGTCAATAGGTTTAATTGAATCAACTCCGTTCTATGTGAAAATGTGTGAATTGCAATTATGAGGATATTGAAACAGCGTTATTACAGCAGTGACCAGGAAAGTGAAACACAAGAAGAGCCCCATCATATTGTCACAATAGTGTCTAACATCCCTACCTACACTACTAAGTTGCTACATGAGACCAAGTAGCAGTGGTAGCCCTAATCTGCCCTTCAGGTCCCTGGAGGGAAGCAAATCCCCAAACCTACATCCAGAGGTAAAGAAGAGGTCAGTTAGGCTGCTGGGAGTCCTCCCACATAGATGAAGAGGAACCGAAGCTTTTCAGCAGAAATTGCGATGACTTGCAGCAGGCGATGACAGGCTGGCTGGCATTACACATCTAAGATGGTGTGGGAAGTGTGATGTTTTATAATAGCATATATGTTGCTCTAAGAACTGCCCTGACGTAACACATATTTTTCTGTGTAGGGTAGACAATGTACTCTTTGGACCAGCAATACGTGGTAAATATTGTGTTGGGCTGATCACGGGATGAAATGTTGTGCAAAGAAATAATTAATAAATTATGGGTGGAAGGGCAACTGAGAAAATAATGAAAAAAACTCCACTACAATGAATCTTTGCTAAAATAAAAGGAATAAAAGCAAAATGTAACTAGGTAAGAGGACACAGGCCTCAGGTCCAGGCTTAAATAATGTGCCCGTGTAAGTGCTAAAGTAACCTCATGACAAAAAAAATACAAAACATCAGAAAAAAGGTTAAAGGGGAATCAACATGTTTTAAAGAACGCCAGGCAACAAATTTGACCCAATGGCAGGAGTATACTGCAGCAATAGAGAGCTGGGAACATCACTGGTACAGGCTCCAGGAAAGGTCACAGAATGGTTCCTAATCCAGAACCGGTTCCAGGGGGGCCTGACTGGCTCCAAGACCTGTTAGCAGAAATCCAATATGGGCACCGGCCAAACTCATGGGGCTCAAAAGCGCTCCAAAGGGGGGACCCCGTCTGAAAATGAGGTGCGTGGCTGAACAAAATTCAAACTTGAAAGAGTGTCACTCCACCTCCAGGACACTCAAGGAGCCGTGAAATGGAACTACAGGCAGGTGACATTTCTGACCCTCATCCGAAGATTTGGACCAGCGCAGTAAAGCCGAAGAGTGCTTTGAGTTCTTGGACTTTTTGTGGGGCCTATTCAATGATATGGAGAGCCTGGAATGACTCCACAAGCAGGCGTTGGGACCTTCCTTAGAACCAGAACCTAAATGCAACTGGCATCGGGCAACCAGGAGCTTCAAGAAGCGCTTCCTCAGTGCTCTTAGGTTCATAGCATGGCAGTCCTCAAATCTTGGAGTCCTGGTCCAGCTCCAAGCATCAAAGGCAAACCACCAGTTTCTTGGGGGACATCTGAAGCACACCTGGAGGACAAGGTTTCGAAAAAAGGCTTAGACAAAACTTCAAAAAGCATAATTCAAGAAACGACTAGAGGTACCTTTCTCAGGATCAGTGCTGACTGGCATAGAAAGAAAGGGACAGTCATAACACTGGCCTGGTACCTATATAGGCACCGTGCACATCTGCTCTGGCTTATATAGTGCTGACCCAAACACCACCACCTACCGGTGTGCAGATCGACTGCTCAAAACATTTATGGATCCAGTTTGATTCCAAGGGACTATTTTAAGGCAAGGAATCTGCATCTAGACTTCTCTAGCAGATGCCTAGCAGGGCAGCCTGCAAGATCACAGGACAGTCTACTCTTCTAGGGCCATGAACACTTTTGCCGTCTCAGCAGGCTTCTAGGAAGACACTGAGCTCCTTTAGCATAAAATGTAGATTTCAAGTGATGGCCCCTCAGATCTGAAAGCCTGGCTGACTAAAGCTGTTGTCTCAATTACCTTATTCCTGAGCACTCTTCACAAATGTCTGTATTGTGTCCGAGCACAGGACAGTCTTCAGTGATGACCTACAATCAATCCTAGAAGTATATTGACCACACTGATGCTGGAGCCAGTGCTAGGCCAGAGTTCAGGTGATTTTTCTAACTAAATGACAATAACACTAACATGCAAGCAACAGCAAATACATAGTGGAGTGAAATTTAGCGACTGGTGATGTTAACACATTGCGTATCATTTATGATGTCATCTTCTACATGCAAAGTCAGAAACACTACATTTGTAAACAAATGGTACTGTCTTATGAGCAACCTTAAACACAAATTATCTTTAACAGTTTTTTTCAGTGTAGATATATAAATACATGCTAGTGTGTATTTACTGCGCCAAGGGGAGGGATACAAACCCCATATTTCTCAAACACCAGATGTTATTTTACATGTACCTGTGAATTATGAACTCCTCCAGCCAACATCCCAAGCACAACTTTGTATTTAGAGAACATACAGCTCCCTATACAGAGTTTAACCACAGTTCACTGTTTCAATAGCAATCTTGAATGCTACTTATCGTGTAAGCATCGGTTCAAAGTGTTTAGGTGGGTAATCATGTGCTCTGCATACTCCTGGCATCTAGTGTTGGGCTCGGATGTTTGCAATTTGTTATTCTTTTAATAAGTCCTGAGTCACGAGGTGTAGTGCCTCCTCCCTTATTTGGCAACGTGCATGCCTCCACAATTATGTTGTTTTCTGCACACTGGAAGAGTTTTGAGACAAAGAAATAGAAATTATAGTTTGGGAACCATGAAAGAAGTTCTAAACAAAGATACACCCATTCATATAAATATGCATCTGCAACAAAGGCTCTTTAGGAGATGTATGGGCACATGAGAATTTACAGCACTACACGCTACAAAAAAAGGCTTACTGGGTAACCTATTCCATTTGTACCACATGTGCCTTTAGATACACATGTTCCAAATGGACTGTAAAGCAGTATTCCAACCCTCCACCCCCAACTTCACCAAGTGGGGGTTAGACTGGCACAAAGTTCTTAGAATAATTCACCAACTATAGCTGGATGGCGTACTAAGGCATCCACACAATAATTATTGGTAAACTAGTGTGGAATGGGCTATGTAGCTGCCTTAAAGTCAGTTGTCGGGATATTTCTGAAGGAAAGTCATAGTGGCCCCTTTATGTGTGGAAAGCACAAGAGGCTGAGCAGGAAATTTGTTTTAATCACTAATATAGAAGGTTTGGATGCGCATGACATTAAATCTGGCTGTGCCTGCAGTTGACAAGGCATTTCCTTGGTGAGGTTTAGCAAAGGGAACAAAAACTGGCTATGTTTTGCAAAAAGATTTTGTCCTGTCAATGTGGTACCTGACTGCACACTTGACAAAATTTGTGAAGGGCCCTCTATGCTACAGAATCAGACTGCGGGAAAAAGACAGGGAGTTATAAGGTCTGGTTGAGATGGAAGTCGGACACCACCTTCTGAAGAAATTTCTTAGTCCAAAGGACCTCTCTGTCGTTATGAACCTGGAAAAAGGATTCCTACAAAGTGAGGGCAGCCAGCTCGCTAACACATCTTATGTAATAGCGAAACAGAAGACGACCTTCAAGGAGAAGAACTGTAAAGGACACAAGTGTAGTGTTTCACATAGGTCCCATGAGTCTGGGAAGAACATGAGGGTTTAAGGCGGGGAGATCTCTGTGCGGCTTAACTAGATTTAGTACTACCTTGAAAACTAATGAGGTATGGAATAAAGAAGAGTGTTCCCTGTTCAGCTTGGAGGCTGCAATAGCGGTTAAGTGAAGACGCATGTAAGTGCAAGCTAGGCCTTATTTTTGCAAATGGACTTAACAGATAATATCCTGAACTGTAGGTGAGTAGGGAAGCTAAACAAAAAATAATGAGCTACCCTTGAATCATATTTCATACATATATACAAAACAGGAAAAAGGATATGTAACAATATTCATCTTACAATTTATGTCATCATTTACACAAAACTATGGCCCTCATTACAACCCTGGCGGTCAGTGTTAAAGCTGCGGTAATACCACCAACAGGCCGGCGGGAAAAAAAATATGATTACGACTGTGGCGGAAACCGCCAACATAGACAGCCACTTTAACACTCCGACCGCCACGGCAGTAGAAACAAATAGCGCGGCAGTCACCGCCAACAGACAGGCGGAAGACAATGTACCGCCCACACTATTATGAGAGGCCAATCCGCCACCTTTTCCGGGGCGGAACCAACGTGAAAAAAAACATTGTCGGAACAGGACTTGGAAGGAAAAACACTCACCTCTCCACATCCCACGAGGAACCAGGACGCCATGGAGCCAGAACTCCAGATACTCCCTGCAATGGTATTCCTGCTCCTCTATCAGGAGCACCAAAGACGGCGGCGACGACCACATGAGTACTGCACCTACAACACAGGGGAGGGGGGAGGGAAAAGAGAGTGACACACACGCAACCCCACCACCCCCACCCACGCCAAGATACACACAAATAAATGCTGCCCCCCCCCCCGGAAGAACGCAAGGACAAAAGGAAACGAGTTGAACGATTGGAATCATGAAAATAAACAGTAGTCAAAACTCGAAATACAGTATATACAAATATGTACACCAACTACACAAGTCCGGATAGTGCACCAATTATTGTCCGTGGACCACTGGGCCCAAAATGCATGGGCGAGGCCCACACTCGATACCAGACTTCAAACGAAGAGAACACTGCAGGGGCATCAGATCGAAATGAAACAGGGACCTCAGGAGGAAGGGGGGGCACCTCAGCCGGATGAGTGCACAACGCCACTGCTCCACGAGGGGGCTCCATGCCCACTGCTGTATCCTGTAGAGTGCAAAGCCACAGTCTCTCAAGTCTCTCCAGTGGTTGGTTTACCCACTGCTGCATCCTGGGGAGTGAAAAGCCACAGTCTCTCAAGTCTATCCAGTGGGTGGGTTGCCCACTGCATTATGCTGGGGAGTGCAAAGCCACAGTCTCTCAAGTCTCTCCAGTGGGTGGTTTGTCCACTGCTTGGTCCCGGGGACTGCAAAGCCACGGACTCTCAAGTCTATCCAGTGGGTGGGCTGCGCACTGCATTATCCTGGGGAGTGCAAAGCCACAGTCTCTCAAGTGGGTGGTTTGCCCACTGCATTATCCTGGGGAGTGCAAAGCCACAGTCTCTCAAGTCTCTCCAGTGGGTGGGTTGCCCACTGCATTATCATGGGGAGTGCAAAGCCACAGTCTCTCAAGTCTCTCCAGTTGGTGGTTTGCCCACTGCTGCATCCTGGGAAGTGCAAAGCCACAGTCTCTCAGGTGGATGCCTTTCTCCACTGGTTCTGGAGGGGGCATTGTGCCTAGAGTGCTTCATCCTGCAAAGGACTGAGGTAGTGGATGTGATACTCCACTGGTTCTGGAGGGGGCATTGTGCCCAGAGTGCTTCATCCTGCCAAGGACTGAGGTAGTGGATGTGATACTCCACTGGTTCTGGAGGGGGCTTTGTGCCCAGAGTGCTCCATCCTGCCAAGGACTGAGGTAGTGGATGCCTTTCTCCACTGGTTCTGGAGGGGGCCTTGTGCCCAGAGTGCTTCATCCTGCCAAGGACTGAGGTAGTGGATGCCTTTCTCCACTGGTTCAGGAGGGGGCATTGTGCCCAGAGTTCTTTATCCTGCCAAGGACTGAGGTAGTGGATGTGATACTCCACTGGTTCTGGAGGGGGCTTTGTGCCCAGAGTGCTTCATCCTGCCAAGGACTGAGGTAGTGGATGCCTTTCTCCACTGGTTCTGGAGGGGGCTTTGTGCCCAGAGTGCTTCATCCTGCCAAGGACTGAGGTAGTGGATGCCTTTCGCCACTGAATGTGGTGCATCCTGGAAGCTTCCCAGGCTCCTGGAACTGACCACTGGGGACGGCAGCCATGTCTGCGCTGGTGCTACTGGCTCAGGATGTCGCAGGGCCACTGGCGGTGCTTGCAGCAGTCTCTGTGGCAGCGGTGCTTGAGGCGGGCTCTGTGGCAGCGGTGCTTGAGGCGGGCTTTGTGGCATCGGTGCTGGCGGCGGACTCTGTGGCAGCGGTGCTGGCGGCGGACTCTGTGGCAGCGGTGCTGGCGGCTGGCTCAGTGACTGTGGTGCTGGTGACGGGCTCAGTGACTGCGATGCTGGTGGCGGTCCTCTCCGCCATACTGGTTGGCATCGACATGGACAGAAGGTGTGACACTGGTCCCATTGTCGGTGCCACCATGACCTCTCCTGACCTGCCCTTTATTTTCTGGCCCTTCCCCACCTTGGATGGTGGCGCAGCTGTCTTGCCACTATCCCCTTTCGTTTTCCCTGAGCCCTTGGTGGCAGGTGTTTTCGGCTTCTCCCTCTGGGATGTGGGCAACTTTTTTACTTTAGCAGGTGGCGGAATGTCCTTGCCCTCGCTCCATGGCACACTGGCAGCCCTGATGCTTGGTGCACTCCAATAGCCCGCAGTTGCTGGCACCACTGTGCCCGGTGATGTGGTGGCTGAGGCGCTAGGTTGAGACCTGGAAAGCCTGGCCCTAGGGGACGGACGGGGGTAGGTGTAGGGAAGAGGTCAATATTAGCCAGGAAAAGTTTTTTAGACACACTGGGACGGGTAGATGGAATGGGTTTGGGAGTGGAGGAAGAGGTAGTGGTTGTAGGAGGTGTACGTTTGCTGAATTTGGGTGAAGGTGCATGGGCTGGAGGCTGTTGTGAGGAGGATGGCTGTTGGGTGGGTGTGTGCCTGCGTTTGCATACTTTGGGAGGAGGGCTCACAGACACACTGGGAGAGGACACATGGGATGGTGGTGAGTGCACGTGAGCTGTGTGTGGTGATGGGCCTGCTGGTGATGGAGGTAGTGGCTGAAGATGTAGTGCATGCAGCTGTGAGTGGAGACGAGACAGGGAGGGAGGAGGACAACGTGGAGGAGGGGGACACAGTGGAGGCAGTGGATGTTGGTATGTGTGCATGGGTATGATGCTTGTGTGAGTGCCTGTGGGATGTGTGGTGCTTATGTTTGCCAGAGCCACCCTTGTGTGTTGAGGTGTGTGCATGCTGGTCTGATGGTGTGCTTGGGATAGGCTGAGGTACAGGGGATTGGGTCTGGGTGGAGGAAGTTGGAGGGGGGAGGCTGGACACAGGGACAATGGCTGCCATCAGTGCTGAGGCCAGAGCCTGAAATGCTCTCTGTTGGGCTGCCTGGCCAGAATGAATGCCCTCCAGGTATGCATTTGTTTGTTGCAAATGCCTCTCGACACCCTGGATGGCATTCACAATTGTAGACTGCCCAACAGTGAGGGATCTCAGGAGGTCAGTAGCCTCCTCACTGAGGGCAGCAGGGCTGACTGGGGCAGGGCCCGAGGTGCCTGGGGTGCTCTCTTGGGTGAGCAGCCACGGGACACATGCTGAGGGACTACTGGGAGGGCGGTGCTGGTAGGGGGTTGGCGGCTGTACCTGTTGATGCGGGCCACAGAGGGGCCCGCCACCGCAAGGGAGCTCCCATCAGAGGAGGAGTCGCTGTTGCTGCTGTCACCTCCTGTCCCTGCCGTGGAGCTCCCCTTGCCATCCATCCCACTGGTGGCTTCAGACTCCATTGTCTCGCCCTCCAGGGCCAAGTGGGATGCGACTCCCTCCTGCTCCGGTTGCAATGCTCCTCTGCCTGATGATGCTATTGCACACAAGAACAGGGAGACCACAAAAAGGGGGGGGGACAGAAGAAAGACATGTTCAGTGCATGCAATACCACTACTGTTGGCAGACACTACAGACACAGCAGCCCTCTGCACTACGCCATGCACTTATAGTTCCTAGATTAATCACATGCCCATGGGGTACAAGGCCTATGCCCAATTGCTGCACACATGGAAGTCACAGGAGCCTGACTAGGTGTAGATGGCTCTTACCACTGGTGGGGTTGGGGTGCCTCATAGCCTGCCTCACAAAGGGTTCTTGCCTACAAAGCTCGCCCTGGCTTAGGGTAACCCACTGCCCAACCCCTCCCCCCCACCCAGACACCTGGTAATGCACGCAGAGTCAGATGGATGTGACAGGACTCACCCTCTTGTGGCTGCTGTGATGGCCTCAAGCGCCCATCCAACTCAGGATATGCCACCGCCAGGATCCGGAACATCAGGGGGGTCATGGTGCGACGGGCACCCCTCCCACATTGTGAGGCGACTCCCAGCTGGGCCTCCGCCATCTTCTTGATCCATCGGCATATATCCTCCCATCTTTTCCGGCAGTGGGTGCTCCATCTGTGGTGGACCCCCAGTGTCCGGACGTCCTTGACAATGGCATGCCAAATATCCTTCTTCTGGTGGGCGCTGACCGAGAGGAATAGTACAGGGGAAAAGGAAAAACTTTAACCGTCCAGACCGTCACAGTCATTGGCCCACGTTCCCACCCTTGCCCTGATGCACATACACTCACCTTCCACTCATGCAGGGCTCAGTCCCCCCCCCATGTATCTTCCATCCACAACACTCCAAACAGGCATTGCCCATGCAGCATGCTCACAGTGTACTCACCTGTTTGTCTGGAGGACCATAGAGTAGCGTGTACTGGGGAAGGACCCCATCCACTAACTTCTCCAACTCCTCAGAAGTGAAGGCAGGGGCCCTTTCCCCAGACACATGAGCCATCGTTGCTTCCAGACTGAGGTCACAGCAGCACTTGCAGTGTAGGTCCTCTTCCTGTCGAAGGTCAGGTATCAAGTGAGTGAACAGACAGAAAATGGCGGTCACGTCCGCTACGGTGCGTACAGTCACCGCCGGCGTACATCGTCATTGGCTCCTCAGACCCATAGGGTCCAATGTTAACCAATGCAGGATTGTGCTGCGGTCTTCGACCACCTACCGCGACGGTGTAGAACGCCAGCGCAGTTACATCATATCCCCTTGTACCACCTTACAGGTCAGGCAGCCGCCATTTCAGGGGGCCACATGGTATTAATAATAACTGCGTTACACCTATCTAGGCCTTGCATACACAGAGTAACAGGCGCATTGCGGATTGACAAATGTGTGCTAATGACTTTTTTTAATACCTCAGTGTTGGGTGACTCTCTGCTCGCTGTTCTCGTCCATAGGACACGTCCGCTGGAGCAGGTAATGAGATGGCGGCATCCTCCGGTGTACAGACCGCTGGTGGATCTGTCGACAATGGAAGAGAGACACGTAATAGTCACCTACAGACTTGATCGTGCAACAATCCATGAACTGTGTCATGGGGAGTGCAATGATGTCAGCAATCCACCATCCCACAGGGATCCCGCCTCTAGTGCAGGTCCTGTCAGTACTCCATTTCCTGGCAAGTGGGTCTTTTCAAAATACAGTGGCCATTGCATCAGGGATGTCCCAGTCTATGTTCTCAAACGTGTTGTCCAGAGTGTTGTCTGCCCTGCTGAAACACATGCGCAGCTAGATCGTGTTACCTAAGGTGGAGTATTTGCCCACAGTGAAAGGTGACTTCTATGCCCTGGGACATATCCCCAACATCATAGGTGCCATTGATGGGACACATGTGGCCTTGGTACCCCACCCCCGCAGGAGTGAACAGGTGTACAGAAACCGGAAGAGTTACCATTCTATGAATGTGCAGATGGTGTGTTTGGCCGACCAGTACATCTCCCATGTGAATGCCAAGTTTCCTGGATCAGTGCATGGCGCTTACATTCTGAGGAATAGCAGCATCCCTTATGTGATGGGGCAACTCCAGAGGCACTGTGTGTGGCTAATAGGTGAGGACAAGGACCCTATACCCTGTGAATAGTTGTCTGGGTCTAGGGTCAGGGTTAGTGTGTGTCTAACAGTTGTCCCTCAACATTTGCAGGTGACTCTGGTTACCGCAACCTGTCATGGCTACTGACCCCAATGAGAAATCCCAGGACAAGGCCAGGGGAACACTACAATGAGGTACATGGGCGAACTAGGCGAGTGATTGAAAGGACCTCCGGCCTCCTGAAGGCCAGGTTCTGGTGCCTCCATATGACAGGTGGTTCTCTCTACTATTCACCAAAGAAGGTGTGCCAGATCATCTTGGCCTGCTGTATGCTGCACAACCTGGCTTTGCAACGACAGGTGCCTTTTCTGCAGGAGGATGGTCCAGAAGGAGGTCTTGTGGCAGCTGTGGAGCCTGTGGAAAGTGAAGAAGAGGAGGCAGAAGAAGAGGATATCGACAACAGAAACAACGTTACACAGCAATACTTCCAGTGAGACACAGGTAAGAAGATGTCACCGCCTCACACATCACATACTATTGTTTGAGCTAGCATAAGTCTGTCACTTTCACCCACTGTATGGACCCTGACTTGTCACTTTGCCTTTCCATTTCACAGATGTGGGTCCCACTGTGTGACCTCTGCTATATTACCTCATGGACTAGAGCTGTGTGACATTGGTATGTTGACAATATAATTGACATTGCTATATTCCATAGTTATTGCAAATACACATTTGTGAAAGCACAGACTGACTCCAGATTGTTTTGTGATTCAGGGGTGTTTATTTCAGTGCTAATTATTGGAGGGGGTTGTAAGATGGGCAGGGGTGATGGTGGAGGAATGTCCATGGCAGAGTCCACTCTATTTGTTTCACAGGTGCATTGTCCAAAGGGGCATAGGAAGTGGAGTTAGGGCAGTTGATGGATGGACAGGGTGACAAAGTGGGACCGAAGGATGACATTCAGGGGGGTCTCATTTCCTGGCGGGGGTCTTGGCATTGTTCTCTGTCTTTGTCCTGGATCTCAGGGACCGTTTGCAGGGTGGTTCTCCATCTGCAGGGGGTAGGGTGCTGGTGTTGTGGTCCCGTGGCGGTGCCTCCTGTCCAGTAGCTCCGGCGGAGGTGGTGGGCTGTTCATCATCCAGGCTAGTGTCAGGGGCCCCTTGTTGTGCCAAGTGTCCCTCCTGGTGTTCACAAGGTCCTTCAGCACCCCTATAATGGTGACCAGGGTGGTGTTGATGGACTCCCTGATTCCCAAATACTGTTCCTACTGCAGCCGCTGGGTCTCCTGAAAGTTGGCCAGTACCGTTGCCATCGTCTCCTGGGAATGATGGTACGCTACCATGATGTTGGAGAGGACCTCGGGGAGAGTGGGTTCCCTGGGCCTGTCCTCCCCCTGTCGCACAGCAGTCCTCCCAGTTCCCCTGTTTTCCTGTGCCTCTGTCCCCTGAACCGTGTGCCCACTGCCACTGGCCCCAGGTCCCTGATTTTCTTGGGGTGGTGGGTTTGCCTGGGTTCCATGTAGTAGTGGACACACTGCTGCTTGACGTTTCCGGGGACAGAGGGATGGGCCCACTGGGTGGGTGCTGTGCTGGTGTTTCCTGAGGGGGAAGGCTCTGAGGTGGCATGTGCCAGTGTCAGTGCCAGGGGACAGACTGTCCTGAGGTCCCAGATGGGCTGAGCTGGTCATCTTGATCCAGTTGGACAGAGCTGCTGTCATCACTGTGGGCCTCTTCTGTGGGGGGAGTGGACATGTCTGGAACCTCCTGTCCGGTGACGGGTCCTGCAGGGGTGAAAAGGCATGATTATTGCATCTGTGTGAGCCATTGTGTGCAATGCCTGGGTGACCCTGTACTCCAGTGCTTGCATTCTTGTCTAGGACCTTGTGTGATAATTGGTTTGGGGTCTGTGTGGGTATCTGTAGTGGACATGCTTTGGTGATGGGTGTCCATGCTTTGGTGTTCCATGCAGGGCTTGGTGTTGGGATGGGTGGGTTGCGATAGTGGGGTATATGTGAGGTGTTGGAGTGATGGGGTGAGCGTGGGGTATGTGATGGCATGCAGGTAGGGTGGGGGATGTAATAGTTAAGAGTTGACTTACCAGAGTTCCTTCCTCCTGCTAATTCTGAGAGGCCCTCAGGATGCAGTTTAGCCAAGACTTGCTCCTCCCATGTTGTTAGTTGTGGGGGAGGAGGTGGGGGTCCGCTGCCAGTCCTTTGTACTTCAATCTGGTGTCTTGAGACCACGGAACGCACCTTCCCCCGTAGGTCGTTCCACCTCTTCCTGATGTCATCCCGTGTTCCTGGATGCTGCCCCACTGCATTGACCCTGTCTACGATTTTGCACCATAGCTCCATCTTCCTAGCAATGGAGGTGTGCAGCACCTGTGGTCTGAATAGTTTTGGCTCTACCCGGAAGATTTCCTCCACCATGACCCTGAGCTCCTCCTCAGAGAACCTGGGGTGTCATTGAGGTGCCATGATGTGGTGTGGGTGATGTGTGAGGTGGTGTCGGTTGTTATGTGTGAGGGGATGTGTTTGTGTGTGTTGTCTGAGGTGCTTGGATGTTGTGTGTGGGATGGTGTTGTGTGCCTGTTGATGCTAGTGTTGTTTCTGGTGGTGTCTCTCTCTGGGCTTCTTTCTCAATTTTGGTCGTAAGGGTTTGTGGGTGATGTGGGTGTGTGTTTTATATTGGTTTGGGTGTATGGGAGTGGTGTGTGTATGTGTATCAGGTGTGTGTATTTTGAATTGTCCAATGTGGTTGCGTTTTGTAAATGTGTGTGTATTTTGAGTGCAGCGGTGTGTACCGCCAATGGCTTACCGCGGTTGAAAGACGGCCGCGTGGATTCGTGGGTCATGATAGTGTGGGCGTATTCCTGTTGGACTCACGGTGGAGGTTTTGTTATCGCCAGTTTATCACTGACCTTTGGTGTGGCAGACTTGTGTGGGTGTCTGGATTTTGGCGGATTCCGGTCTGTGGGTCGTAATAACTGTAGCGGAATTCTGCCGCCACAGCGGTGTGTTGGCAGTATTCTACACGGCGGTAAGTGGGATTTACCGCCAATGTTGTAATGAGGCCCTTTATGTCCAATCTGAGGCTACATCACATATCATTCCTTATCTACATCTTCATCAATATGATTACACCAAAATACAATATTATTATATCAATATTTTATTAATTTAAATACATCATAAAACAAAAATACCTACATCATTCACACCACATTCATTCTACACTAATATATACAATATATCACAAAATACTCAAATATTGATACATAATCAAGTACTACAATATACATTTACTTAAACCTATAAAGTCCAATCTCTTAATATTATCATATGATGCTTCAAGAACATAGTAAGTACCAAGGGCCTACGCGCATTTCGGGGATCCTCTCGTAGGGAGGCCACCTTCATCAGGGCCGTTCCCAAATCTATATTCAAAGGTGGATACCAACACCATCCGACGGACATATATATCAATCGAGGAGCTGATGTCTCGATAAATGCCACTTCAGATAGAAATATCTAGTATATAAAAAACAGAGAAACCGCCTTGAAACCACGCTATCCTGAGTCCAAACAGGTTAGACATGCCCTATGTACAGATTGGGTGCACACAAGCCTAATACCACATGCTACAAGCAAGTGCAGAGAACAACACCACCACCTAATGAAAACAACCCATTAACGTGATGGACACCAAAAGAGGCTAAGTGCGAACCCAGAAATAACAAATTAACAAAGAAAGAATGAATATACACTAGTTTAAATTAAAACATACCAAGTCATACACCAAAACCTAAAAAAGATCCTTGGTATCTTATATATTCATATAAATCAAGTATTGGCTTAAGGTAATTCCTCTCAGTGAAGATTACAAAGAATGACCCCAGCCTGTTGTTTTCTAATTAAAGGCCAATATTTACCTGCCATTTACTCTAGATGGATACTATGGTGGAAAATGCATACTCTACCCGGGGTATGGTAAATACCCCCTTGAATTACGCCTTAACGTTCATGTTACTTCTTCAGTGGTGGAACTCTCTACAAAAAGAAACCAAGTGGTGACTAAAATAGTAAACGCCAAAATTATAAAGATACTATTTAATAATGCCTAGGAAGGTCGATATTACAAAAATTGGCTTTACCTCTGTTACTGGTTCGTTTTGAAAGAACAACGGGGCTGTAAAAGTAAGCTGTTATGATAGTTACAGACCCCACTCCAGTAGAGATATCCATTGTATTATTCTGAAACAGAAAAATGTATATACGATATATACTAGATTCACTAACCACTCATCGGTCTTTTTAGCACGTGCAGCTCTAATAATATACCAGGCAGCAGTGCTTATATATAACCATCAGGTCACTCACCAGAGAACGAAGGTAATTAGACCTGCATTTCCAAAACACCAGCGTCTTCTTTGTACGGGCGCCAGCGTCTGTGACTGCCTTGTAAACTCCTAGTCACCTGACTACGCGTACGGAGAGACTGGCGCGAAACGAAGTCAGTTGACAATCTCCATGGCAACCTCCATTCAATAAAGTGGTCGCCATGTTGGCAAAGAGTAGTACAAATTGCCGCACCAGGAGGGAAATCTCTCACGGGCTTATAGATAATGCAATATATTATATTATAAGACCCACCACAGACTAAAAACATAACTTACCACAGGTGAGACAGAAAAGAATTTTTTTTTTTTACATTAAACTGCTAAAATATCTTAAGGACACCCATTTATGGAGGTTCTTTTTAAATATATTATATGTATATGCACTTCCATAAAATTTATATAGACGTATACAGCAAGGGAACTAGATGTAGGAGGATCACACACAGCCATCTGGACTGTTCTACCTAGAGGAATACATCACCAGACCCTCCTAAGAGGTCATTATCTGTAATTAATTCATAGAACATGTTGATAGATGACAGATAACTAGGGGCCAGACTCTAAGAAGATAATTGAAGAATATCCAGATGTTTTACTACAATGTAAATGCATGTATATCCACAGCATAACACCTAACATTATTATAGAGATCTCCGATCTAATTCAAGTTCTCACAGCTGGGATTTTTAACCAATTATATTTTCCCATGAAATGTCTTCATTCAGCCCATTTTTACAAGTATCCAATGTAATAATCCAAAATACTTCCCGTTTTTTTCCTGACTTTATTGTCATCAATTCCTCCCGGTTTCCTCAGCTTTTCTAAGATGGTCCATGATAGATCCTCGACTTTATGTTCACAATGGTTCCAGTGTTGGACAAGGGGAGCTCCCTCCCGCCTATTCCTGATGTTGGACATATGTTCCAAAATCCTCACTCTTACTTCTCGTCCCGTTTCACCAACATATCCCAAGCCACAAGGACATTGGATCAGACATACACAATTAGTTGTTCTACAGTTTGTCATGTCAGTAAGGTTACTTAAAGGGCGGATTGTGGCTGTGTAAAACACTGGTGCGCACTGCCAAGATTTTTGCTTATATTGTGAATATGAAAAGACAGTCAATCATGTTGAAACTTGAAACATGTAAATTTCAGGAGTGCCAAGGTAGTTCCACACCCAGCCACAGGGTGTGTAGGCTGTGAGCCAACTGGTCCACAGTGAATAAATAGAGCAGAAGGAACCACAGCACATCCAAATATTCAAAATAGTGTCCTTTATTCTTCCATTTAGTTTATCCGCTGTAACATCAGCCAGAGTGTTCAATGTGAAGACAGCTGACATGTGTTTCATGGTAACAACGACTTTTTCAAGGCTGTGGAACAATGTTCAAATACAATGGTAAACTAGCTAGTAGTTCCAATTGTCGAGTGTAAGGTCTTATCTAGCACCCGAAATGTGATAAACCAGATTACTTGGCTGTATAGATTGCCGAAGAATTCTTCATGCATTTAATTATATTTACCACAGGATAGGGTGAATAGGAAGTAGACTGGTTAGTGCTCCCTATAGTGTTAAATATATTTAGTGAAAGACAATAATAATACAGATAAGTGAATGTTTGAGAGTACAGTTTGCATCAAAAAGTGCGCGACTATATATTCACGTGACACCAATGAGAGTAGTGCATAAGAGATCAAGATTTACCTTGAAGGACATACCTTGCTGATATAGTATGGGGTACTCAAAGTGTACCATTTATGTCCACAATATAGCTTTCAGAGAGAAGAGTCCTTTAGTGTATGAAGGTACTCCATGTTGAAATCACAGGTGCACTATAGAATTATATCAATGGTTGCACCTGGACCATAGTAAGTCTATATGTAAGAGAGAAGGAGCGAAAAGAGGAGTCATCAAATAGCACTGGCCTAGTGTTTGAAATACATACGAGAGTAGAAAACAGGCATATTTTATGTACGCAGCATGTTGATTATAAAATCAGAAATATTTTTGGAAATACCAGTCACAAAGTACCAAAATCGTAAAGAACTATGGCTGACCCACTTGCTTGCATACTATGGAAGTCCCGAACAGATTCTGTTCGGTGCCAGCTGGGCAATGCCATAATTAACCGGAAATCGTTATATCTAAAGTATGTGCATAAGCGTACTAACTTGCACTGTAAACAGACAGCAACACGTGCCTAGACAATGTATGTCCGGCATGTGTTGTGTTCAAAGTGTGTGGTGACGCGCTCTCGCGCTCTACAACAACTGCACATGTATCTATAACCATAAGAAAATACATAGTTCATATTTAAATGCAGGATGTTACTTATCAATATGTGGAATACCAAAATCTATTGTATTTGAAATCTATGACTAGTGTATTGTCACGCAGTGTAAATAAATAACACACATGCCTGGATCGTGTATGTCCAGCATGTGTTGGATTAAAGTAAGCGGCTCCGCGCTCTCGCGCTGTGGAACCAACCACGCATATCTCCAGCCCATGAGATAGTGACTATACAAATGTCTTCTACAAGACACTGCCTGTTAATATATTGTATACTAAAACACGCCGCAGTCGATTATTTCCGCCTGGCTCACACTTTAATGTCAGTAAGGTTAAATGTTTTTTGGTTCCACTGTATGGTATCACTCACAATAGCTCCAGGGCATGCTTTACAGGCGCCACATTTGTGGTTCCCTTTAACTGGCTGTGACCCCCTTATAGATTTTTGACAAAAACCTTGATCTCTAAACATACAAGATCTACCCAATTTGTTGGACACATTGGGATTTTTTTTTTAAAGCAAGCAATGGACGTTCAAAATGTAATAAATCTGGGTCAGTATTAAGTATGTGCCAGTTGTTGAAAATAATTTTTCTAATTCTCTCATTCATATTAGAATGTTGTACGACACACACCAGTTTATTTTTTGTATCTTTAGCACGTTGTTCAAACATGCTCTCCCTGTTGTAATATTTGGCTCTCTTGTATGACTCCCTGATGGTTCTTTTGGGATATCCTCGTACCAGGAGTTTTTGCTGTAGCACGTCCGCATGATGCTCATAGTCTTTCATGTTAGTACAGTTCCTACGAATGCGTAGAAACTGACTAAAAGGTATTCCCTGCTTTTGGCTTCTTGGATGGAAACTATCATAATGTAGGATAGTATTCTTGCCTGTCGGTTTTGTATAGAGGGACACTTCTAGTTGGAAGTCATTATGGCCTATCCAAATGTCTAAAAATTTAACCCTTTCCCTACTTTTATGGATGGTGAACCTTAGATTTGAATCACAGGCACTGATCCATTCACAGAATTCATTGAGCGATTTCTCTAATACTGTCCAAATGAAAAAAATGTCGTCTATGTATCGCAACCAACATTGGACATTTTCATAAAAAGGAGCCATCTCATTATAGATGTGGGTTTCCTCAAATTTACCTACATAGATATTCGCTACACTCGGGCAGATGCAGCCCCCATACTTACTACTTTCCTCTGTCGGTACATGATTCCGTCAAACTCAAAAGAGTTTTCTTGGAGGACAATATCAAGACATTGAAGGACAAATCTAAGCTGATCTGTCATCCCCTCTCTGTCAAATAAGCTAGCTACAGCCTGCCAAGCCTCTCTTTGGGGGACATTAGTATATAAGGCTTCAATGTCCATCATTACCAAAAACTGGGAATTCGGGTTACAGGGGATACCTTCCAATTTTGAGATGATATGTCCTGCATCCTTTATATAGGCAGGCAAACAGACAACTCACTGTTTTAAAAAGATTTCGACATATTTTGAGAGCGGTTCCATCAGGGAACCTATGGTAGACACAATCGGACGGAGGGGAGGATCCACTTCATTTTTATGGATCTTTGGTACCCCATATAATACCGGTGTCCTAGTGATCTGCGGGTTCAAATATTGGTGTTCCTGTTCACAAATAGTGCCCCTGCTCCATGCCTCATAGATAATCTCATATATTTTTTGTTTGATCTGACTCAACCGATTGCTTTTAACCCTGGTATAATGCTCAGGGTTATTAAGCATCAGTTGCATCTTTTGCTTGTATTTTTCTGTATCCATCTGTACTATACCACCCCCTTTGTCACAGGGTTTCACTGTGATCTGTTTATCTTGTTGTAATCTCACAAGGGCCTGTTGTTCGCCTCTAGTTAGAATATACAGGGGTCTAGGGCTGCATCTAAGCATGATTTTGATATTTTCTAAAACAATATTCTCAAATAACTTAACTTCCGGTCCCACCATATCCATACTTGGTGTAAACATGGATATTGTCTTAAGACCCGATAAATTAGTCTCCATAGTAGTAAGTCTTTCCTCAAAATACCTTTTCAGACGAATATGTCTGAAATAAGAAGAAAGATCAGAGATTAAACCAAAATGGTTGATGGGAACACTCGGAACAAACAACAAAACTCTCATAAGTAGGGTATCAGTATCTTAGTCCCTGGGGACAGATCTAAGATTGAAGACTGGTATAGTATCTAGTCCCTTCCATATTGTTGTCTTCGTGTTTGTAATTCATGTTGTGTATTGTCTATATTGTGGTACCTCCCTCTTTGGGTATTCCTGAATCTGGTCCGATGTGTTCCTCGTCTGGACAAAAAATTATTGGCACCATTTGGCCCCTATTTTTGACCTATTCTCCCACCATACTGGTCAAACTGATTCGAGCTGCCTTCCCTATCGGACTCTGAGGTATCAGAGAAAGTTACAATCTTTTTACTGGTCTAAAACTGACAGTCTTGCTCTGGACCGTTCGATTGTTGATTTTGATAATACTCCTCTGACAGATATGGATAGGCACGCTCCTTGGAGAACCACCTAATATCTTTCCTCAATTTATCTGTCTTTCTCTTAGTCAAACATAAGTTGAAGGATTCTAACTCCTGGCTTATGGCTTCTAATTGCTTTTTAGCTTCCTGTAGCGAATCCTGTGCCTTCAACTCATCCTCTAATGTCTGAATCTCTTTTGCAAGTATTTCATTAGTTCCCCGGCTGTCTCTACAATGAGAATCATCCAGTCTCGGGAGCATCGATTCGATATCAGTGACCATTTTTCAAGAAATTGTTTGATTTCGACCTGTAGGTGAGAGGGTTCAGGCACATGGAAATGCCCTAATGGACAAACTTTTCCCCTTGGCAGCATAACAGCCATGCACAGTGGACCTGCACGTTTCCTTGCATTCTTGAGGCAAGATTGAGATAACCAAACTTTAGGAACTCTGAAAGTTAAATCACTAGAAGAGTTGGCCTGCATAGGCTGCCTGATTTTGACTTGGTTCTGAGTGAGTAGGCTCGCTCTGTTGGGAAGCTTCTCATGCGGAACAACGGATATCTCAAAGAAGGTCGGGAACCAGGGTTATTTGGGCCATGTAGGAGTCACCAGGATTAGCGAGGGAAGTTTGCTCAAGTTTGCAGACCACACACAGGAGTGAGAGAAGAGGAAAAGTGTAGGCAAATATCCCTGACTAATGCATCTAGAGCATTGCACGTGGACTGTGGGAACCTAGAGATGCATACTGGGCAGTGGCGGACAGGTTGACCCCTCCACTTACAGAAGTATGGGAGTAGGACTTGTGAGTGGATTTTACATTTGTAGACTTGTTGCATCCTGCTGAGCAGAACTGCAAAGTTGTTGTTCATTATCGAAAGGTACTCCACCAGGAGATGTATCAGATGGTGAATCACCCAGTGCCAAATACTGTGCGCCACTGAAGTGTGTGCTGCCTTGCTTTTGGAGATAATACGTGGAGGTCATGTTGTCGGTCTTTGTGAGGACTACTTAGCACTGAATCTCATGAAAAAGGTCTTGTGAGCTAGCAGAATGGCCAGGACCTCGAGGTAATTCATGTGGAAACCTCTCTGCTGCAGTGACCACATGCCCTGAGAAGTTACTTAAGTTGCACTCACCCCTTCTGAGCGAGGCACCCATGGTGATGGTCACTTGCGGAACAGGGTCCCTTGAAGGGCTGGCCCTGCAACATATTACTACTGTTCCACCACTGTAGTGTGTGCCTGATGCTACCCAATATCAATACTAGATCTTCCAAGTGACCCTCCGCCTGTGACACTGGTGAAGTGGACGCATGTACAGCCTGACATAGGGGACTAAAGCTAATGTTCCCAAAGGATAAACATAACTTCAATGTAGTTGACAATCTAGCTGAAAAAGAGGCAGTAACTGCAAGAAATGCCTGGCAAAGGGGGTCACTGCTTGGAGGAGCCTGCTCCTTTTCCTGAGCCTCCTGTGACCCTGCCCTAGGTGGTGTTGACTCTGTAGGCCCGCTGGAGAACTTCCATTCTGACCGATGGTGGTAGGCTTGCTGTTGTCTCTGACAGGAGGTGGGAGTGTCTATGGCAGAAGGCTTACTGCCTCCCCTGTATTGTAGTCTTTAAAATGACCCCATTGGAGTAGATGTCTGAGTAGATGTCTGAAGAGCACCCATGGCCTTGATTGTTTCGGTGTATACGTTTTTCTAGCATCTGGCGTACCCAAAGTCTAAAGAGATGTTTCACCATCGATTGGCAGATTTAGCAGATGCCGTTATGGTTTAAAGTCAGAGACATGGAGCCAGGTGGGACATCTGACCAACATTCTAGAGTGGACCCCTCCATCCGCAGTGGCAGACGCATGTAGGGTGCAGCACATAGTGGCATTTGATATGGTTTCCTCCTCCGTTACGAACTCTTGCCCATGCTGCCTGTACCTTTCAGGGAGGTTTTTTAAGTTGCCCTCCATCTCATCCCAGTGTACCCTGTCATATTGGGAGAGCACACCAACTAAGTTCACAATCCTCCGATGTGTAGCGTATTGCATTGCTACCCTCTTGTCTGCTGCGTCCAGCTGAGGGAGACAGAGGAGTATAGAGCTAGAGATACAGATAGAGCAAGAGCTAGAGATACAGAAAGAGATGGAGAGAGAAAGAGAGAGATATGGATATAGATATACAGAGGAGAGAGAGGGACATATAGATTAATATTGATATAGTAAATGAAAATAAATGTAAAGTATAGCACCTACTCAGACAAGCGCTCCAAACACTTGAAATACGCAAGAAGCTGAAGGCTTTGCTCTTTGTATAAGCACCTTGCCCAATACCCTCTCAAGTGATAAGTGCGCTATAAAAAAATACATAATAAAACACTAGTTCCATTGAAGAAACCCAGGAAAAAAAAGCTAACAGTCATGAGTGAATAGCCAAGTGTTCAGATCTAAAAACAAATAAAAGGACTAAGATGCCCAAAGAGATAGATTTATGTTATTACAAAGCTTGGCACGAAATACCACAGCCAAAGATCCTTTTTATCGCCTACAAAAGTACATCTAAGCTTGCAGGACAAAGGTTGTAGCTAATCTTAAACATCTTGTGAGAACATGGAAGGAGAAGATTTTGTGAAGACCAATAAGGCTTTCCTTGAAAGCTGCTCTATGAACGTGGGATAGAATTTCAATTTGGATTCCTTTTGCTACTGGCATCCATGGAGAGCTTTGAAACTGTCCAACTTGAAACAGGGTCTTGGAATGTTAATTCACAGTTTCACTGCTGCATTTGTATAAACTGGAGTCTTCCAACATAGTTTTGGCACCCCAAAATACAAAGCATTAGAATAGTTGAGTCTGGAGGCAATTAAAGCATGGATTACCGTCTTCCTAGCCATAAAAGGCAGAAATTGAAGAATCTTACATTACGTTTTTTAGTAACACCAAAGGATTTAGCCATGACATTTTGAACTTGTAGATTAAAAAATGAATAAGAATATGATTTCACTCCTAGATTACGTAATTATTCAACCGTAAGAGGAGGAAGCCCCATCTCACATGCCCATCAATCACTATTCCAGATCTGTGGATTTGGGCCCAGGATGAGCAACACTTACCCAAATTAAGCTTCAAATTAGTTTGATTCATCCATGAGGATAAAGATAACAGATACTAACATTGTGTTTGGGAGGATCATCATCTACTAGGTAAACAATTAATTAGGTATCTGCATAGGATAATACCTCAAAGCCAAAATCCTGAATAAGTTTGGCTAAATAAGGCACATACATTTTTCATAGGGTGGGGCTCAGAGCAGAGCCCTGAGACATCACAGTCCAACCTATATGTTGAGACATATAAAAAGGAAGCCAGAAAGAATATGAACTTTCCGTAAGAAAATAACTAAGCTAGAACAGGTTCTTTGACACTAACCACCTCCATCCCATTTTATGGGAGATTATATTGAAGGCCAACCCATAAATCCAACAGAATGAGAGCAACACAGTGCCATTCCTAACTAACATGCATTTCAAGTTTTCTTAAACCGTAAGAATCAGAGATTGGCTGCACAAAAAGCAAAAAGAAATATCTAGAAATTATGTTTCATAAATTTCCTTAATATCGAGTTTAAATATGATTTGAACACTTTTTCTGGAGTTGGTAAAAAATTGTGGAAATAGATGGGTCTGTGTAGGAAAGTGCCCTTATTGGCATGGTTACCACCCCACTTCTTGTATAATATTGATGTCAACTTTGATTGTGAGTGTGCTGGGATCCTGCTTACCATGCCTCAGCACCAGTGTTCTTTCTCAAAATCTGTACCTTTGTTTCCCCAATTTACACCCATGGCACACAGCTAAGTCCCTTGTAAAAGGTACCCCTGGTACCAAGGTCCCTGTGTCCAGTGAAGGTCCCCAAGGGCTGCAGCATGTATTATGCCACCCTGGGGGGACCCCTCACCAAGCATATACACACTGCCCTTACAGCTTGTGTGTGCTGGTGGGGAGAAAAAGGCAATGACGACATGGAACCTCTCTCAGGGTGCCATGCCCAGAACCCACTACCTGTGGCATAGGTAAGTAACCACTCTAGCAGGCCTTACAGCCCTAAGGCAGGGATCACTATACCACAGGTGAGGGCATAGCTGCATGAGTAAAACGCCCTACGGTGTCTAAGTCCATTCTTAGAAATTGTAAGTGCATTGTAGCCATATTGAGTATAAGGTCTGGGTGTTTGTCATTACGAACCCTACAGCTCCATAATGGCATCAAACTTCTCAGCACAACAAACCCACATGGATGTCAGTGTGGGATGTATTGAAAAATGCAGCCAGAGCATCTTAGAGATGCTCCCTGTATGTTAGTCAAATTGCTAGTGCAGGACAGCCACTTCCAGACAATTATCTGACCACATGGGGTGAGAGCCTTTGTACCAGAAACAAAGCCTGTCCTGGGTGGAGGTGCTTCACACCTCCCCCTTGCAGGAACTGCAACACCTGGCAGTGAGCCTCAAAGGCTCAAGCCTCTTGGTACAGTGCCCCAGGGCACTCGAGCTAGTGGAGTTACCTGACCCCAGACAAAGCCCCACTTTTGGGCGGCAAGTGTGGCAGGAAAAGTAGGGAAAGCAGGAAGAAGTGACCACCCCAGCTAGGACCACCCCTAAGGTGTCCAGAGCTGAGGTAACTCCTCCTCCCTGCAGAATCCTCCACCTTGGTTTGGAGGACAGGAACCAATAGGGTTAGGTTTGTGTCCCCCTCCCCCAAAGGGAGTGGACACAAGGAAGGTGTATCCACTGTCACAGATAGTAGCCATTGGCTACTGCCCTCTGAACCCTGTAACACCCCTAAATCCAGGATTTAAGGGCCCCCTTGAACCCATATTGTGAGATTCCTGGGGACTTCACAAGAAGAACGAAGGAGGACTGCTAAGCTGAACCCCCAGCAGAGAAGAAGGAAGACGCAAATTGTCTTGGCCCCAGCCCTACCGGCCTGTTTCCTGCTTCAAAGAACCTGGAACAAGAAATTAAGCCATCCTGTGGCACCAGTGACAGCTGCCAAGCTCCAGAGGATTGCCCTATATCACAGAGGACCAAAGAAAGGAACGTCATCTAAGGACTCCAGAGTCTTCCTGAATCCGTGAGTCCTGACCACTCTGCACTCGACATCCACAGCCTGTGTCCAGGTGGCCCAACCGGCTAGAGAGGATCCCCAGGCAATTCAAAGCAAGTGCCACCCTAGGTTGACCCCTCCTTCCGACGACACCTGCAGTGTGAATCCGGAGGACCCACCCTGACAGTGAAAGCTCCAGACAAAGATACTAGAGATGACTAGGGAGATCACGGTCCCAAGGTTCCTATCTCCAAAGATAGTACTCACAGGATCTGGATTTTCCACAGGGGAGTCCAGCTCCTCTGGGAACATTGAGGGCAGCTTCAATGAAGAGGACCTCCTTTTAGCAAAAATGGCCCAAGCCTTAGCTTTGGAGCAACAACTCCTAGCTATAGAAAGAGAGAGAGCAGAAATGGGCTTAGCACCCATTAATGGCAGCATCAACATACATAGGGCCATGGAGAATGCTGACATCCTATAAACCCCCAAAGGGATTGTCTCTAAATATGAAGAAGGTGATGATACCATCAAATGGTTTACAGCTTTTGAAAGGGCTTCTGCAACCAGATACCTAAGCAGATCTCACTGGGGATCTCTCCTTTGGGAACTGTTTACTGGTAGGCGTAGGGATAGACTCCTCACACTCACTGGTGTAAATGCTGAATCCTATGACCACATGAAGGCTACCCTGATTGAGGGCTTTTTATTGACCACTGAGGAGAACAGAATTAAGTTCAGGGTGGCTCACAAAACCACAAGCCAATCCTGGGTTGATTTTGTAGACTACTCAGTGAAAACACTAGGTGGCTGGATAACTAGCAGTGGACTGCATTACTATGATGGACTTTATAATTTGTTTATGAAAGAACATATTTTAAGTAACTGCTTCAATGGCAAGTTGCATCAATATCTGGTAGACCTAGGTCCAATTTCTCACTGAGAACTGGGAAATAAGGAAGACCATTGGGACAAGAATAAGGTGACCAAGACTTCCACAGGGGGTGACCAAAAGAAAGGGGTCACAAAGCCTCCCCAAGGGAAGGGTGGTAAGACACCTAAGGACAAAATGTTTTCACAAGGGCCCCAAAAATCTGCGCAGGAGGGTGGGCCTGATCCTCTTCACAGTTCACAAGTGGTTACAAGCGTAAAAACACTATCTCATTTTGATATAGTATACAGAGCCAGCTTCCTACAGTCTGCATTGGCCTTTCTCAAAATCGGTGTCAGAGCCACCAATTTACAAGCTTCAGGTAATGAGGTTGAAGTGATGGACGTATTCAGTAAGGCACAAAGCATTGGGGTTAAAGTAGGGGCACCAAATTTAAAAATAGAAAAAGGACAAATCATTTGGCGATCGGGACAAGCATTTAGTTAGCATTGGAGATGAAAGCTAAATATTTAAGCTTGGGCTGTGATGAATCTTCCTTGAGTGAGGTAATGTTGTCTCAGGAACTGAATTTAAATTTATCACTAAAATGGTATGCCAATTCATCACGTCTAATTTGGAAAGATTAATGGATAGCTTGGAAGAGGTCATATATTTTCAATTTTGAATATGGCCTTCAATAAATGCTTCCCTGCCTCAATTTTATTGGTGTAGAAAGAGGTTGTTTGTCTAATTTCATTATGATATATCTTTCTACTGTCCATGTATATCAAATATCAATTTATCTGACATAGTTAAAGATTAGCTCCACTTTCTTTCAAGTTGATAGCATCAGCTCTTCAAAGTTAGAAGATTGGGTTTGAACCGTGGGGCTTGCTTGTCCATAAAAGATGTTTTAACTTCTAAGGGGCAAAGATATTAAGAATTGAGATGATCCAAGACTGAAAGACAGACCAATGTTCAGGTAGATTGGAGAAAGCAGGTTGTGCAGTAGTAAAAAGGGCATTAAATTCCTTGATCAATAATGCAGTACCAGAGGCACTTTAAAGCAGATTCAGGCATTATTCTGTCCTTGATAGCTGAGATAGAAAAAGGGACAGCTAAACAGTTCGACCAGACTAAAGTAATTCAAGTTGTTCAATATTAAATTAATACGATTTACTGCTTGATGGGTAGCACAATACTAATTGGTGAATTGAAAAGAGGTCCACTCTAAGAACAGATGAGGGTTTGTGTCCAAATTATCATCAATATGATAATTTAAATCTCCTAGAACTATAAAATTGGATGCTTTGATAATATAGGGTGTTAGCAGAACTATTAACGTTCAGGGGAAAATTGGGCCATATCCTGGTGCTCAAATCAGAGTTCTTGATAGGGTAAAATTAGGCATGATTGTCAATGAAATATAAAAGGCTTAAAAATTACAAAAGAAAAGTAAAAGGAACCATGGAGCAGGTAAACGATTGTTTATTAACTATAACAACCCCACTGCCGTGCCTTTCCAGCCTATTGTGCTGTAAAATAGGAAAAACAACTGGAATGGCTTCAGCAATGTCTGGTAATGACCTACTCTGCAATAAGATTTCAGTAAGGAAAATGGCATTTGGATTTCGATCAAGAACTCGCCCCCCATGTCCGCAGCACCACCCTTCTGTCTCTGTGTCCCTGACCCCCGCCCACGCTGCTGCTAGCGTGTTCGAGGCCCTCCTCCACCCGCAGGCCTCCTCCTGCGCCTCATCTCTGGTGTCTAGTGGGCTTCTGGTGAGCATCGCTAGACTCATGTTCATTGTGCCGTTCCGCCGTATTTTTAACTGTATTCTGTGCCTTGCTTCCTAGCGCTTTTCTGCCCCCATTTGTGCCTCTTTAAATTGCTGTAATCCGCTTGTGCAGTGTGCCGTTTCACCGTATTTGTAACTGTACTCCGTATTCTGTGACTTGCCTTTGTGCCGTTTGTGCTTTTTCCTCAATTTGTGCCTTTTTTGCTTTTTTCCGCTTTTCTCTCCCCTTGTGCGCTCCCCCATGCCGCTTCCCCTGCGGCCCCGCCCCCCTCGCGCCCCCATTCGCCACTCCCTCCCCCCCTCCCTTCTTAATGGCTGGCTCTGCGCGTCGAGGGTGAGCGACCTCTGTCCTGTTTTCGGTCAAGAGCTTGCCCCCCACGTCTGCAGCACCACCCTGCTGTCTCTGTGTCCCTGACCCCCCGCCCACGCTGCTTCTAGCGTGTTCGAGGCCCTCCTCCACCCGCAGGCCTCCTCCTGCGCCTTATCCCTCGTGTCTAGTGGGCTTCTGGTAAGCATCACTAGACTCGTGTGCATTGTGCTGTTCCCCTGCATTTTTAACTGTATTCTGTTTTCTGCGCCTTGCTTCCTAGCGCTTTTCTGCCCCCATTTGTGCCTCTTTAAATTGCTGTAATCCGCTTGTGCAGTGTGCCGTTTCACCGTATTTGTAACTGTACTCCGTATTCTGTGACTTGCCTTTGTGCCTTTTGTGCTTTTTCCTCCAATTTGTGCCTTTTGTGCTTTTTCCCCCAATTTGTGCCTTTTTTTGCTTTTTTCCGATTTTCTCTCCCCTTGGGCGCTCCCCGTGCCGCTTCCCCTGCCTCCCTGCAGCCCGCCCCCCTCGCGCCCCCATTCGCCACTCCCTCCCACCTCCCAGCTGCTCCCCCTCCTCCCTCCCTTCTTAATGGCTGGCGCGCCAGAGGCAAGCCCGTCTGCGCCTGGACCGCGCCCTGCACCACCCCCCCTGGTTTGCGTGACCCCCGCACCAACAGACGCCGCTTCTCGGCCAGCGAACTCATCGCTCTCAACCCCGGCCCCTACACAACATGCTTCCAGGCCACACCGAAGAACACCAAAGGACCCTCCTCCTGCCGCGCCTGCAACTTCACCTGCAACAGAATAAGGAAACCTACTACAACCAGCACAAACCACCTCCACTGCATACTCCTCAACATGCTCCGCACGAAAGCACGCAATCGAGCTCTGGGACCTGCTCGACACCACTGCCCCAGACGTAGCCTTCCTGACCGAAACCTGGTGGAAAGACTCTTCAGCACCTGACATCGCCATAGCCATCCCGGACGGCTACAAGATCACGAGGAGAGATCACCCCAACGGAATCGGAGGAGGAATAGCCATCACCCACAAATCCACCCTCAAAATCCACACTCACACGGACGACACCCTCAAGACCGCCGAACACCTGCACTTCCGGATCCACACTGACCCCAACACTACTCTCAGGGGAACGCTCATCTACCGCCCCCCAGGACCACGAGCTCCCTTCAGCGACTCCATCGCCGACCTCACGAGCACCCACGCCCTCGCCTCTACGGACTACATCCTCCTTGGAGACCTCAATTTCCACTGGGAAAACAACAACGACGCCAACACCACAGCGCTGATCGACAACCTCTCCAACCTCGGCCTCAAACAACTGGTCAACACACCCACCCACATTGTCGGCCACACGCTCGATCCGATCTTCTCCGCAAGCAACCACGTCACCTTCAGCCACACCACCGAACTCCACTGGACCGACCACCACTGCATCCACTTCACATTCAAGAAGCACATCGAACACCACCGCACCCAACTACCTCCTCACCGCCGCTGGAGCAAAGTCACCGAAGTCCAACTGACCAACACCCTCACCCAGAACCCGCCCACCGACTCCGACCCAGATACCGCCGCTCTCAACCTACGACATTGGATCAACGACTGCGCCAACACCCTCGCACCTCTCAAAAGGCCCACCGACAACCAAGGAAAGAAAAAAGCTGCCTGGCTCACAGACGAACTCATCACCTCCAAACGCACCTGCCAGAAACTAAAGAAGAAACGGCTCCTCGAAAGCACACCAGACAACCTGGCAGCCCACAAGGAAGCCACCCGCAAGCACCACCAGCTAATCCGACTCGCCAAACGCTCCCATTTCACAGAACGCCTGAACAACAACGCACACGACAGCAAAGAACTCTTCTGCATCGTGAAAGAGCTATCCAACCCCAGCGCCAACGACATCCCACACTCCCAAGAACTCTGCGATGCCCTGTCCACCTTCTTCTATCAGAAGATCGCCGACATCCACAACAGCCTCAACACCACGCTTCCGCCAGACCCCACCTCCAACAGCTCCACCCACACCAACCGCCTGGACCCACGTAGATGACTCTGAAACCTGCAAGATCATGAATTCCATCCACTCAGGTTCCCCGTCAGACCCATCCCCCCACCACGTCTACAACAAAGCCGACTCCACCATCGCCCCCCAACTTCGAAAGATCATCAACTTGTCTTTCGAAACCACAACCTTCCCGGAAAGCTGGAAGCTCCTCAAGAAACCCAAGGCAGACCCCAACGACCTCAAAAACTTCCGCCCGATCTCCCTCCTCCCCTTCCCGGCGAAGGTCATCGAGAAGATAGTCAACGCTCAGCTCACCCACCACCTCGAGGACAATTCCATCCTGGACCCCTCCCAGTCCGGTTTCAGACGCAACCACAGCAATAGTGGTAAGGTATTTTCCAATGCTGACCTTGTATTCTCATTAGTGGGGTTTGACACAAGGGGCAGAGTGTCCTAGGAGTAAGGCATAGAGAGGAGCTGTCTTCAGTGTATGTCAAGCACAGACAAAAAAACTGGACTGAGGATAGATTGCAGTGAGTTGTTCCATAAGCACAGGAGCTGAGCAATCGAGTGTGTCCAACAGTAAAGCACTGTTAGGTGCCAAACACAGAGTCTGATTGGTACACGTCTGAACTCAATAGCAGGAAAAAAAATTGGAGCCAGTGGACATCAGCAATGCCATCTAAGGAAGGATACCACACTACTTGAATGACTTCTTCAAAATAAAAACAAAATGCGAAGTCTGGGCCAAACACTAGATGGCAGTAGTAAGCAGAACATGTGCCATTACAGCCACACATGCTACAAATGAAAAATATGACCTTAATTGCTATGTGGTACCAATAGTTAGCTGAATAATGCAAGATAAGTGCCAATATGACTGAAATTAGGGTCAAATATTAGCTGACAATGGCTTCAACAACCTGACTCCTACAGATGTACAAGTTACTTACCTTCAGTAACGATACATCTGGTAGAGACATATTCTAGTTGCAGATTCTTTACCTTTAAATTTCCCCAGGCGTCAAACTGGATCTGGAGATTTTTCTTCGAGCAGTATCTCTACGCGCCATCAGGTGGCGTTGGTCGACTCCATGGTCGTTGTTGGCGTGGTGTTCACCGTGATGACATCGCGGTCGTATATAGGTACCACCTCGGCACACTGAAGTCAGTTTCTTTTCACGACTTTCTACGCCAGTAGCGTGGAGCCATGAAGAACACAGACTGGTGCGCCAAAACTAGGGCCCTTAAGGGAAAGTTCCTGTCCTTAGAAATAAGTTCGCAGTGCGGGGAGGATGGGCGGGTTGGTAAGGAATCTGCAACTAGAATATCTTCTCTACCAGATATATCGTTACCAAAGGTAAGTAACTTGTACATCTAAGAGACTTCTAGTTGCAGATTCCTTACCTTTGAATAGATACCCGAGCAAAACCATCCCCGGTGGTGGGTTGCGAACCAAGATCACACCAAGAAGTCCTGCAGGACTGAACGTCCAAAGTAGCTGTCCCTTTGCAAGTGATTGTCTAGGCAGTAGTGTTTGGTAAAAGTGTGCAGAGATGCCCACGATGCTGCCTGACAGATTTCCGGGACTGTAACGCCCCGTGCTAGTGCTGTGGTAGCAGCAGTAGCTCTGGTGGAGTGAGCTCGCAAACCTACGGGAGGTTGCTTTTTAGCCAGAGCGTAGCACATTTCGATGCATTAGAGTACCCATCGCAAAATGGTACTCTTATGCACTGCCTTCCCCTTCTTTGCACCCACATATCCCTCAAAGAGTTGATCATCCACCCGGGAAACTTTGGTACGATCAAGATAGAAAGCCAATGCTCTTTTTGGGTCCATACAGTGGAGTCTCTCCTCTTCATGAGAGGGATGTGGGGGTGCATACTAGGTAGGCAAGGTGATGGACTGTCCAACATGGAAGTGTGTCACTACTTTAGGTAGAAAAGAAGCCCTCGTGTGAAGTACCACTTTGTCAGGATGGATGGCCAGGAAAGGTGGCTTAGATGGCAGAACCTGGAGCTTACTTACTCTGCGGGCAGAACTAATGGCAACTAAAAACACGGTCTTCATAGTTAAGAGCCGTAAAGGGCAGTTGTGAAGCAACTCAAACTGGGTACACATAAGGTATGTTAATACATGATTGAGGACCCATTGGGGCATGATGAAAGGGATAGGAGGAAAGAGATGTGTAAAGCTTTTAAGAAACCTCCTAACTATAGAGGATTTAAGTAAGGAAGGCTGATCTGGTAACCTAAAGAAAGCAGAGATAGCCGAAAGATATCCCTTAAGAGTGCCCACGGTGGAACCCTGCTGGGCAAGGGAAAGAATAAAGAGAAGGACTTCAGAAAGAGGCGCACATAGAGGATCGACAGATTTGTCGATGCACCCTGCCACAAATTTCTTCCAATGACAGGGGTATACAGTTTTGGTTGAGGGACGCCTGGCTGCCAAGATAACGTCACAGACTTCGGGCGGCAAGTCAAAAGACATCAATTGTCTCTGCTCAATCGCCACGCATGAAGCCGCAGAGTTGACAGGTTCGGGTGGAGGTCCCTCCCCTGCTGCTGCAACAGAAGATCCTCCTGAAGGGGCAGTCTGATCGGAGGATCTATGGCCATGCTCAACAGCTCGGGATACCAGACTCTTCGTGCCCAGTCTGGAGCCACCAATATTACTTGGGCCCGGTCTTGCCTGATCTTCAGAACTCTGGGCAGACGTGGTATGGGCGAAAGGCATACAGGAGGCCTGAACTCCACTCACGACGAAAAGTGTCGCCAAGCGAGTGCCGCCTTGGAAACTCCAATGTGCGAAACAGCCAACATTGCACGTTCTCTACGGAGGCGAACAAGTCTAACCAAGGGTCTCCCAACTGCAAGAAGAGACTTTGCGCCACCTCCGGATTTAGACGCCATTCGTGATCGACCACGCATCGGCTGAGTTTGTCTGCTCTGGCATTCAAGGAGCCTGCCAGGAGTTGAACCACCAGGGAAATGCCCTGATGTTCCAGCCAAGTCCAGAGGTGAAGGGCCTCTTGACAAAGGGTCCACGACCCCTCTCCGCCTTGTTTGTTGCAATACCACATGGCGGTGGTGTTGTCTGAACACCTGCACTGCTTTCCCCTTGAGAGAGGGAAGGAATGCTTTTAATGCTAGTCGAATCGCTCAGAGCTTCAGACGATTGATACGGAGCCCGGTTTCCGCCGGAGACCAGACGCCTCTGATCTCCATCTCTCCCACGTGGCTGCCCCATCCCAGGAGTGACGCACCCGTCATGAATAAGATCTGGTTGGAGAAAGGAGAGGGATCTGCTCTTGACCCAATCCTGATTTGTTAACCACAATTGCAAGTCTCGCAGTTCTTTCCGAGATCTGGACCTTGTCAGAGAGATTGCCCTGATGCTGCGCCCACTGGAACTTCAGGTCCCACTGCAGAGCCTGCATATGCCAACTGGCATTTTGAACCAGCAGGATGCAGGAGGTCATGAGGCCCAGCTGCCTCAATCATTCTCACTGAAATCCAGGACAGAGGCTGAAACATCGGTATCATAGCCCGAATATCCTGGACTCGCTTTTCGGGAGGATATGACTGAAACTCACTGTATCCAGAACAGCGCTGATGAAAAGGACCGCCTGGGAAGGAGTCAGGTGTGACTTCGGCACATTGATAGGGAATCTCAGTGAATGCAAAAGGTTCGCCGTAGTCTGGAGGTGGGAGACAACTGTCTGGGGTGAGTTCGCCTTCAATAGCTAATCGTCGAGGTAGGGGAAGACTGGGGCCCCTAACCTGCGCAGATGAGCTGCCACCACTCCCATCACTTTCGTGAACACCCAAGGGGCACTGGTAAGGACAAAGGGGATCACAGTAAACAAAGTGCGCGTGACCTACCACGAACCGTAGGTAACATCTATGAGCCAGCACGACTGGAACGTGGAAGTATGCGTCTTGTAAGTCCAACACTACCATCCAGTCTCCGGGATCCAGGGCAGATAGGACCTGAGCCAATGTCAACGTTTTGAACTTCTTTTTGAGGAAGAGTTTGAGGGACCGAAGCACCAGGAAGTAGTGGGAATAGCAATCACAACCTACTTCTGGCAACTGAACCCTCTCTATAGTTCCTTTGGCCAAAAGGGCTTGGACTTCCTTGTGGAAAAGCGTCATATGGTCCTCCGATATCTGATTGTATGAAGGTAGCTTGGCTGGTGGAAGTATCTCGAAGGGGCGGTAGTAGCCCCTTCGGACAATTTGGAGGACCCACCTGTCCGAGGTAATGGATTGCCATTGAGGCAGGTGATGGCGAATCCTGCCACCAACTGGTTCCTGATGTACCCGCGGACTAGGAAGGTTTGGAAGTGGAAGCGGGGGCTGGGGTGAACTGGGCGACCCGCTGGCTCCTTGATCCCTGGGGGCGTGGGAACCCGCGTCCACAGCCACGCAGGGGCTGTACGGCATGCGCGGGTCCATGGCCGGGGGAAGGACGCAGTTGGGTGCCCCTGTGTAGCCACGAAAGGCAGACTTGCAGGGGTCTAGGAGCAGGTGTGGCTCGCGACTCCTTAAAGCGATCGAGTGCTGAGTCCACCTGTCTCCGAAGAGACATGTGCCATCAAAGGGCATGCCCATCAAGGATTGCTGGACATCCCCTGAAAAGCCAGATGTTTTCAGCCAGGCGTGACGTCTCAATGCCACAGTCGATGCAACCGATCTGCCCAGAGAGTCAGTCGTATCCAGTCCACAACAAATCATGAACTTCGCTGCATCCCTCCCATCTGTTACAGCTTGGGAAAGGAGAGTCTGGGCCTCCTCCAGAACTCTAGGCAGCACTTGCGCGACCGTGTCCCTGAGAGTATGGGAATAGCGGCCCAAAAGGCATGCAGTGTTCACGGACTGCAGCGCTAGACTGTAGGAAGAAAACTTCTTCCCCAAGATGCCCAGTCTTTTTGATTCCCTATCCGGGGGTGCGGCAGGGAATGCGCCAGATGAAGAAGCCTGGGTGACAAGGCTCTCAAGCGTGGGGTGTTGGGTGAGGAATTTCGGGTCTGACGGCGCAAGCCGATGGCAGCGGGCAATTATCCTATTCACAGGAGCCCCTGTGCTGGACCAAGTACCCAAAAGGACGTCAGTCAGTGCTTCATTAAATGGCAGAAGGGGCTCGAAAGAAGACGACCCCGGCTGAAGCATGTCGGTTAGGATATTAGGCCTAACCTCCACAGAAGGTAGCTCGAGGTCCAAGACCTCAGCCGCCCTTCTCATCAACATGGAATAAGAAGCACCCTCCTCCGTAGCCACGGTAGGAGGAGAGAGCATGCCAATGTCAGGGGAGGTGTCTAGACCACTGGCATCACCCAAATCCTGCACCCAGTTTATTTGGGGGCCAAGCTGGTATTCTAAAGGGTCCAGCGTCCCCTCCAAACTCTCCCCATATCCATACCCACAAGAATAAGGGTCTGGATCAACCCTGGGCCCAGGAGAGCCCATAGAGAGCGGAATCGGCATCGATAGACGTCGTTCCGGCTCCGGGTCGTCTGGTATGAGGATGGGATCGATGTTGATTGTGGGCCCAACCGATGTCGGGAGCGTAGACATCTGACCCGACGCCAGGTAAGGTCACCGTGGCACAACCGCGTCAGGACAGATCCGTGATTGGACCCTCTGGAGCTGTGGCCGAAGCTGACTTCAAACCCGAAGGGGCCCTAACCGACTCACCTGTGCCCAAGGGCGCCGAAGGTGGGTCAGACTGTCCAAAAATGAGGCGCATTGCCTCATAAAATTCTTTAAGCTGGGCAGTGGTGGCTCTGGGTCCCGGGAAGACGGGGAAGCACAGAGCCGACCCAGATGAAGGCTCCGATGACTGAGACCTAGATCGTCACCGCTCTTCCCATGTAGCGTCGTCCAAGCAACAGGGTGAAGTTGAAGAACGCTTATCCTTCTTCGACTTCTTCTTGTGACCCGAATGTCCCAAAGACTTGGAGGACGAGAAGTGGTGGTGACTCCGTGGCCGATCTCGAGACCTTCCTCTCGAACGAGACTGTGAGCGCGCGAAGTTGAGGGTCAGGCTATCAAGAGCTTTAGGGACCACGCCCTCAAAGCTTTCGGGTTCATGGCCCAACACTTGGAGCATGACTTTGAATCATGATCGCGTTCCAGGCATCATAAAGACACAAGGTGCGGATCCATCATCGACATAGTTCAGGTGACAGGAGTCGCAGGGTGTAGGAAGTTGGCTCTGTATGTACGATCTCAAAGTGAGAGATAGTGTGCATGGAGTCCAAGGGTTCTCCTTAGAGGTCGATAGTGGCAAAATTAGATAATACTAATGCTCTATTTTGTGGTAGTGTGGTCGAGCAGTAGGCTTATCAGAGGGTAGTTGTAAGGAAATGCCTCCTTGGCATCATTACTCCCTGAATTTTTGCCTTTGCTGATGCTAAGTTTTGATTGAAAGTGTGCTGGGACCCTGTTACCAGGCCCCAGCACCAGTGTTCTTTCCCTAAACTGTACCTTTGCTTCCACAATTGGCACAGCCCTAGCACTCAGATAAGTCCCTTGTAACTGGTACCCCTGGTACCAAGGGTACTGATGCCAGGGAAGGTCTCAAAGGGCTGCAGCATATCTTATGCCACCCTGGGGACCCCTCACTCAGCACATACACACTGCCTCACAGCTTGTGTGTGCTGGTGGGGAGAAAATGACTAAGTCGATATGGCACTCCCCTCTGAGTACCATGCCAACCTCACATTGCCTGTGGCATAGGTAAGTCACCCCTCTAGAAGGCCTTACAGCCCTAACGCAGGGTGCACTATACCACAGATGAGGGTATATGTGCATGAGCACTATGTCCCTACAGTGTCTAAGCAAAACCTTAGATATTGTAAGTGCAGAGTAGCCATAAGAGTATATGGTCTGGGAGATTGTCAAACACGAACTCCACAGTTCCAGAATGGCTACACTGAAATCTGGGAAGTTTGGTATCAAACTTCTCAGAACAATAAATGCACACTGATGCCAGTGTGCAATTTATTGTAACATGCACCCAGAGGGCATCTTAGATATGCCCCCTGAATACCAATCCGACTACTAGTGTAAGCTGACCAGTTCCTGCCAGCCTACCACAAACCAGACAAGTTGCTGGCCACATGGGGAGAGTGCCTGTGTCACTCTGTGGCCAGGAACAAAGCCTGTACTGGGTGGAGGTGCTTCTCACCTCCCCCTGCAGGATCTGTAACACCTGGCGGTGAGCCGCAAAGGCTCACCCCTTTTTTTTACAGTGCCACAGGGCATCCCAGCTAGTGGAGACGCCTGCCCCTCCGGCCACTGCCCCCACTTTTGGCTGCAAGACTGGAGTAGATAATGAGAAAAACAAGGAGGAGTCACCCACCAGTCAGGACAGCCTCTAAGGGCCCCTGGGGCGCTGTAACAAGGCATGAGCCTTTGAGGCTCACCGCCAGGTGTTACAGTTCCTGCAAGGGGAGGTGAGAAGTACCTCCACCCAGCACAGGCTTTGTTCTTTGCTACAGAGTGACAAAGGCACTCTCCCCATGTGGCCAGAAACTCGTATGGTTGTGTCAGGCTGGCAGAAACTGGTCAGCCTAGCACTAGGAGTCGGAATGGTATTCAGGGGGTATCTCTAGGATGCCCACTGGGTATATTTTACAATAAATCCCACACTGGCATCAGTGTGCATTTATTGTGCTGAGACGTTTGCTCCAAACTTCCCAGATTTCAGTGTGGCCATTATAGAACTATGGAATTCGCATTTGACAACCTCCCAGGCCATATACTCCTTATGACTACCCTGCACTTAAAATGCCTAAGGTTTTGCTTAGACACTGTAGGGGCATAGTGCTCATGCAACTATTCTCTCACCTGTGGTATAGTGCACTCTGCCTTAGGGCTGTAAGGCCTGCTAGAGGGGTGACTTACCTATGCCACAGGCAGTGAGAGGTAGGCATGGCACCCTGATGGGCGTGCCATGTTGACTTAGTCATTTTCTCCCCACCAGCGCACACAAGCTGTGAGGCAGTGTGCATGTGCTGAGTGAAGGGTCCCCAGGGGGGCATAATACATTCTGCAGCCCTTAGAGACCTTCCCTGGCTTCAGGGCCCTTGGTACCAAGGGTAACATTTACAAGGGACTTATCTGTGTGCCAGGGCTGTGCCAATTGTGCGAACAAAGGTACAGTTAGGAAAAAACAATGGTGCTGGGGCCTGGTTAGCAGGGTCCCAGCACACTTTCAATCATAACTGGCATCAACAAAAGGCAAACAGTTAGGGGGTAACCATGCCAAGGAAGGCATTTCCTTAACCCCCCCCCCCCCTCCCAACGAAAGAGGATGTGACTAACCTTTCCCAACAGTCTTCATTTTGTAAGTGGAAGAACCTGGAAAGGCCATTGGCATGTGCAGTCCCAGGTCTGTGTTCAACTACAAAGTCCATTCCCTGTAGGGATATGGACCACCTCAACAGTCAAGGGTTTTCTCCTTTCATTTGCATCATCCATCTGAGAGGTCTGTCGTCAGTTTGAACTGTGAAGTGAGTACCAAAGAGGTATGGTCTCAACTTCTTCAGGGACCAACCACAGCAAAAGCCTCCCTCTCAATGGCACTCCAATGCTGCTCCCTGGGGAGTAACCTCCTGCTAATAAAAGCAACAGGCTGGTCAAGGCCATCATCCTTTGGTTGGGACAGGACTGCTCCTATTCCATGTTTAGGGGCATCTGTCTGCACAATGAACTGCTTAGAATAATCTGGAGCTTTCAAAACTGGTGTTGTACACATACCTTGCTTCACGGTGTCAAAGGCCTTTTGTCAGTCCAAGGTCCAGTTAACTTTCTTGGGCATTTTCTTAGAGGTCAGTTCTGTGAGGGGTGTCACTTTTGATCCATATCCTGTCACAAACCTCCTACACTACCCAATCAAGCCAAGGAATGCCCTGACTTGAGTCCATGCTTTTGGAGCTACCCAGTCCAGAATAGTCTGGATCTTGGATTGGAGTGGCTAAACTTGGCCTCCACCTACAAGGTGTTCTAAGTAAACCACAGTACCCTGCCCTATCGGACATTCAAATGCCTTGATAGAGCGGCCTGCTGCTTGCAGGGCCTGTAAAACCTTCTTCAGGTGGACCAGGTCATCCTGCCAGTTGGAGCTAAAGACAGCAAGATCATCAAGATAAGCTGCACTAAAGGACTCCAAGCCAGCAAGGACTTGATTCACCAACCTTTGGAAGGTGGCAGGGGCATTCTTTAAGCCAAAGGGCATCACAGTAAACTGATAGTGCCCTTAAGCTGTGGAGAATGCTGTTTTCTCTTTTGCACCAGGTGCCATTTTGATTTGCCAGTACCCTACTGTCAAGTCAAAGGTACTTAAGAATTTGGCTGCACCTAATTTGTCAATGAGCTCATCTGCCCTTGAGATGGGGTGAGCATCCGTCTTAGTGACAGAGTTGAGCCCTCTGTAGTCCACACAAAACCTCACCTCTTTCTTGCCATCTTTGGTATGAGGTTTAGGGACCAAGACCACTGGGCTAGCCCAGGCACTGTCAGAGTGCTCAATCACTCAACTCCAACATTGTATGGACTTCCACCTTGATGCTTTCTTGAAAGGCATACTGTCTCCACATCATGGGTACACAGGTGTGTCTGACCAGTGGTCAAGGAAAAGAGCTCAGCAAACTGCTGGAGGACTTGCCTGCAGTCAGCTTGCTGTTGGCCAGAGAGGGTGTCTGAATAGATCACTCCATCTAATGAGCCATCTTTAGGATCAGTGGAGAGGAGATCAGGTAGAGGTTCACTCTCTGCTTCCTCGTCCTCATCTGTAACCATTAACATTTTTACATCTGCCCTGCCGTGAAAGTTTAAGGCGATATACATGGATCATCCTCTTGGGGGTCCTGCTAGTGCCCAGGTCCACCAGGTAGGTGACCTGACTCTCTCTTTCTCTCTAGCACTGGGTAAGGAACACTCATTTTTCCTGAAGTGCCTGGGGAGCCACAGGCTCCAGAATCCAGACTTTCTGCCCTGGTTGAAACTCAACCATAGTAGCCTTTTGGTCATACCACAACTTCTGGAGTTGTTGGCTGGCCTCAAGGTTTTTGCTTGCCTTTTCCATGTACTCTGCCATCCTTGAACGTAGGCCTAGTACATAGTCCACATCATGTTTAGGCTCATGGAGAGGTCTCTCCCATCCTTCTTTTGAAAGTGCCAGTGGTCCCCTAACAGAATGGCCAAACAGAAGCTCAAAGGGGGAAAACCCTACTCCCTTAAGAGGCACCTCTCTGTAGCCGAAAAGCAGGCTTGGCAAGAGGACATCCCATCTTCTTTTGAGTTTTTCAGGGAGCCCCATGCTCATGCCCTTCAATGTCTTGTTAAACCTTTGTATAAGACCATTGGTTTGTGGATGGTATGGTGTGGTGAATTTGTAAGTCACCCACACTCATTCTGCATGTGTTTCAGGTAAGCTGACATGAAGTTGGTACCTCTGTCAGAAACCCCCTCCTTAGGAAATCCCACTCTGGTAAAAAATGCCTATGAGTGCTTTAGCTACTGCAGGAGCAGTAGTGGACCTAAGGGGAATTGCTTCAGGGTACCTGGTAGCATGATCCACTACTACCAGAGTATATTGGTTCCCTGATGCTGTGGGATGTTCCAGTGGACCTACTATGTCCACCCCTACTCTCTCAAAGGGGACCCCCACAACTGGAAGTGGAATGAGGGGGGCCTTTGGATGGCCACCTGTCTTTACCACTGGCTTGACAGGTGACACAGAAGGTGCAAAACTCCTTTACCCTCTGGGACATATTGAGCCAATAGAAATGGTTGACTAATCTCTCCCAAGTCTTGGTTTGTCCCAAATGGCCAGCAAGGGGAATGTCATGGGCTAAGGTTAGAATTAACTCCCTAAACCCCTGAGGCACTACCACTCACCTAGTGGCACCAGGTTTGGGATCTCTTGCCTCAGTGTAAAGGAGTCCATCTTCCCAGTAGACCCTGTGGGTTCCACTGAGAGTTCCTTTTCCTTGCTCAGCTGCTTGCTGTCTTAGGACTTCAAAAGAGTGACAAGTATGTTGCCCCTTACACAGCTGTTCCCTTGAGGGCCCCCCTGGGCTCAAGAGCTCAACCTGATAAGGCTCCAGTTCCATGGTTTCAGTTCCCTCAGGGGATAGAACAGCTTCCTGGGAAGAGAGGTTCTGTTTCTTGTGCTGTGTTGAAGCTGGTTCCCCAGTCTACTTTCCTTTTCTCTTGGAAGGTTGGGCCATTAGTCCAGACTCCAACACTTATTTTTCACCCTGCTCTGTGCCCTTGCCTTGTCAGGGATACCCAGCATGGCTCTTGAGCTTTACCTCAGCCCATGCTGAGGACTCCAGATCATTCCCTAGCAGACATTCTACTGGAATTGCAGAGGAGACTACCACCTGTTTCAGGCCAGTGACCCCTCTCAATTCTAAAGTTATCATTGCCATGGAATGGACTTTAGTTTGATTGTCAGCATTAGTGACTGGATATGTCTGCCCAGCCAGGTACTGTCCTGGGGAAACCAGTTTGCCTGTCACCATTGTGACACTGGCACCCTTATCCCTCAGGGCTTCTACTATAGTCGCATTGATTAAGAGCTGCTGTCTGTATTTTTGCATGTTAGGCGGCCAGGCAGCAAGAGTGGCTAAATCCACCCTACCCCCAGAGACTAATGTAGCTTCAGTGTGAACCCTGATTTGCTCTGGGCACACTGTTGATCCCACCTGGAGACTGGCTATTCCAGTGCTAACTGGAGTAGTATTTGCTGTGGGACTTTTCTTTGGACAGGCCAGGTCTCCAGTTTGGTGTCCATGCTGACTACAGTTTCAACACCAGGCCTTCTTGGGATCAAAGATTTTAACCTTATACCCATTTGTGGACTGTGAAGGGGCTCAAGGCCCACCCTCATGAGCAGGTATTTGGGGCCCTGTAGAAGACTTTACTCTTGCCCTTGGATGTCTCACCACTCTTCCACTGGGGAGGCTTTGTGACCCCTTCCTCTCCCAGGAACTGTTGAGTTTTGCACTGTGTCCACTTTTAAAATAGCTTATTGCCATTTTAACTAAAACTGTGTGTACTACTGTTTTATATCAAAGTTCTATACTTACCTGTGTGAAATACCTTGCATTTTATGTACTTACTTCAAATCTTGTGGTTCTAAAATAAATTAAGAAAATATATTTTTGTATATAAAAACCTATTGGCCTGGAGTTAAGTCTGAGTGTGTTCCTCATGTACTGCCTGTGTGTGTACAACAAATGCTTAACACTACCCTCTGATAAGCCTACTGCTCGACCACACTACCAGAAAATAGAGCATTAGTATTATCTAATTTTGCCACTATCAACCTCTAAGGGGAACCCTTGGACTCTGCACACACACTCTCACTTTGAGATAGTATATACAGAGCCAACTTCCTACAGGGAGCGTCTGAGAAGGAGTCACATGTGACTTCAGCATGTTTATAGTGAACCCCAGTTAATGCATGAGGTCTGCCATAGTCTGAAGGTGGGAGACAGCCTGGGGCGAACTCACCTTCAGCCAGTCATTGAGGTGGGGGACGACAAACCCCTAACCAGCGCAGATGAGCTGCAACCACCGCCATCACTTTCGTGAACACCTGAGGGGTGTTGGTAAGGCTGCAGGGGAGCACAGTAAATTGAAAGTGCTAGTGACCTACCATGAATCGCAAGTAGCACCAGTGGGCAGTCAAGATGGATATTTGGAAGTAAGCGTCCTGCAAGTCCAATGCTACCATCCAGTCTCCTAGGCCCAGGGAAAACAGGACCTGAGCAAGAGTGAGCATTTTGAACTTCTTCTTGAGGATTATATTTAGGGCCCGAAGGTTTAGGATAGGGCGTAGGCCCTGGTCGGTTACCAGAAAGTAGCAGGAACAACAACCACAACCTACTTCTAGTGCAGGGACCCTCTCTATGGCTCCCTTTGACAAGAGAGCCTCACCTTCCTAGCAGAGAATTGCCAGATGATCCTCCAGTAAGTGGCATGGCCAGAAGGGCAGTCTTGGAGGGCAGGGAAAAGCCCCTTCAGACCATTTGCAAAACCCACCTGTCCATCCTGATGGGTTCCCAGTGAGGCAAGTGATGGTAGATTCTGCCCCCAAATAGTCTGAGCTGGAACGGACTAAAAGGGTTTGGAGGCTATGGCACGGGTGGACTGGGCAGACCTCTGGTGCCTTGTCCCACAAGCCCATGGCATTCCGCATCCCCGGCCGTGCAGTGGCCGAGTAGCATGTGCAGCTCTGTGGCTGGCAGGGAAAGGATGAGACAGGGAGCCACTTCCGTGACCACCAAAGGGGCCTAAAGCTGACTGTGTTGGGTGATGGACAGCCGCAAGGCCAAGGGACTGCCCGGGACTCCTTGAACCTCTCGAGCACCGAGTGTCTCCACAGAGACTGGTGCCATTGAAGGGCATGTCCATTAGACACATCCCCCCAAAACCATATGTCCTCAACCAGGCGTGGTGCCTCAAGGTCAATATCAACTCAACCGATCAGTCCAGTGAGTCAGTCATGTCCAGCCCACAACAAATCGAACTTAGCTGCATCCCTTCCATCAGCAACGGCTTGGAAGATTATTTCCCGGGCCTCCTCTGGAACCTGTGGCAGTACCTGCGTGCCTGTATCCCACAATGAATGGGTGCAGCAGCCCAAAAGGCTTGCAGTGTTCACACACCACAATGCCAGACTGGAGTAAGAAAACATTTTCTTCCTAAGTTGATCCAGTCTTTTTTGGTTCCCTATCTGGGGGAGCTGATGGGCATGCACCAGAGAAAGAAGCAGCCTGGATGAGAAGACTCTCAGGCGTGGGGTGTTGGGACAGAAATTTGGGGACCTGATGGGTGGGCCAATGACAGCAAGCGATTGTCCTATGCACAGGAGCCCCTGTGCTGGATCTGGACAAAGTACCCAGAAGAACATCGGTGAGGGCTTCATTAAATGGAAAGAGAGGCTCCAAAGTGGAAGCCCAGGCTGAAGCACCTGTCAGGACTGCCACAGAGTGAAAGCCCAAGGACCTCAGCTGCCCTACCGACCCCCATGGAGTAAGGCACGCCCTCTGCCATAGCCACAGTAGGAAGAGAAAGCATGCGAGAGTCTGGAGAAGTATCTAGACCACTAGCCTCCCCCAATTCCAGTGCCAAAGTCCAAGTCAGGTTTGTCTAGATGGTATTCTAAAGGGTCCATTGTCCCCTCCAATCCTTCCTCATATTCGGACCCATAATAAAAGGGGTCAGAATCCAACCTGGGGCGAGTAGACTATGTCCAAGTCAGAAGCAGCGCAATCCATGCTGTTCCAGCTCTGGGTCAACATGGATGGGGATTGGGTTGACTTAGATTGTGGGCCTAACCGGCATCGGGAGAGCAGACTTCTTAGCCGGGGAAGATTGCGTTGGTACAACCAATGTCAGCATGGTTCTGAGAACAGATCTGGAGGGGTCCTTTGAGGCCTGGGACCTAATCCGAGCCCCCAGGCCCCAAAGGCACAGCAGGGGGTTTGGTCTGCCCAAAGGATGAGGCGCATGACCTCATAAAATTCCTTGGGCAGGGGTGGCTTCAGCTCCCGGAAACTTGGAGAGGCACAGAGTGGGCCTAGAAGTATGCTCTGCGGATGGAGGCCTTGATCGTCAATGCTCTTCCGGCATCACATCGGCCCAGCAATGGGGTGAAGTCAAAGAACATTTGGCTTTCTTTTACTTTTTTCTTGTGACCAGAATGTCCAAAAGATTTGGACTGGGACAAGGAGGAGTGATGATGACTCCGTAAGCGGTCTCAAGACTTGTCTCAAGTGGGAGCAACTCTGAGTCGAGCGCCGGGCCGCCATGAACTTTAGGGACCGCTCCCTCAAAGCCTTTGGGTTCATGGCCCAGCACTCGGAGCATGACTTAGGGTCGTGCTGCAGACACCAGGTGTGGGCCAGTCACCGACATTATGCGGTAACAGGCATCACAAGGCTTGAAGCCGGTCTTCCGAGACATCCTTTGAGGCACCAAAGAAGTGACAAAAAGGTCAGATTCAGTCAAAAATGACCAGGGTAGCTCTCTCCAGATCTGCGTGTGGAGCCTGGGTGGCTCCTATGTATGACGGCAACGTCCACAATGCCTGCAACGGACATGGAGTCGACAGACGCACCTAATGGCCCACAAGGGTACTGGTATAAGAAAAGGCTCTGGATCCTGTCTGACGCCAGGGGGAAAATCTACAGTAAGCAATCTGCAACTAGAAGTCAATAAGATCAATCCTTCCAACCACAAACACTTCACCTTAAATACATTCCACACCACTACCTCCCTAAAGGTGGAGGATCCGTGGCACGGGCTCAGACCAAGGAGTCTTGCAGCACCAAATAGGTGAAAAGCCTGATCTGGCTGTCGTAGTAGTAGTGCTTTGTGAACATACGCCCTGATAGCCAAACCATGGCCTGACCAATGGCAAGTACAGGCATTTCATAGGCCTACACAGTGGTGTCATCCGTGGCCCTGGGAGAATGGAACATCAGTCCTTTCAGAGACTGCTTTTTGGCCAACGAGTAGCTGATCTTAATGTTCGGCACTATCCACCTTAACCATCCTTTTTTGCAATGCCTTTCCTTTCTTTGACCCAGAGAAACCCACAGAAAGCTCATCAACCACCTTTTGGTCTTTGGTGCAATGGATATAAAAGCTTAAAGCTCTTTCGAGGTTCTGCTGATGGGAGCTTCTCTTGAGGGGGTGAGGCAGGCAAAGGAACTCTTGGAGAGTTAGGTATTGCCCAATGCTAAAATTAATCATGATTTGGCAAGAAAGGCAGTTGAGAGGTCTGAATTCTCTACCATTTGGAGAGGCCTGGATACGATCTCAAAGGCAGCAAGGCTTTTGAAGCTCCCTGACCTAGAATGTCCATCCTGCCTGGACGAGGTTATTACCTCTGCCCAGAGCAGGTCTTTAATCTGAGCTTTCAGGAGCGTTGGCTCGCACCTCAGGAGGCCAGAACACTAAAGTGCATGTATTAATAAATCCATCAGTGGATTTAGTGAGGGTTTAATAATCAAGAGGTTTGAAACCACACTTCCCTATCTTCAGTGAAGCCATCATGTAGCTGGGGAATTCGTAATGACCAGTGTCCAGCATGTGTACTTAAAATGGCTTCACTGGCTACTTGCTAGAAAGCTGGCCTGGTGTGTGGTGGACACACATACGGTGTTGGCACCTTATACCAGGTCAAGGCAGCCCCTATTAATGAAGGAAGACAGTGTCTCTCTAGAGGGCTCTCTAGAGGTTGGCCAATATTTATTTAGGAGGAGTGCAAAGCACTTGCCTTACCACAGCTGTCACAGCAGCTCATCACACCTGAAAGGAACCACACAGTGTTCCAAAAATAAAAGTACTTATAGTAACACTGAATTAGATTACTGATAGGCAGTCCCTCCAACCAGAGGCAAATACACTATAAATGTGTGTATACATATATACATGCTGTGTATGTATCGCCTTCTAGTGGTCGGCTCAGTGTTACAATTTGTTTTCTTCGAAGAAGCTTTTTTTGAATCACAAGATCGAGTGACTCCTCCTTTCAGTGATAGTGCGCATGGGCAGCAAGTCATTTGTTAGATTGTTTTCCCCGGAGGAGGGAAAAGTAAAGCGTGAAAATGTGTATATGTACAAATATATAGTAAAGATGTCTATGCAATGTATGCACATAATAAATTACTACAACGGCTACAGGCTTCCGGGGAGGAGGGAGGGTGCATGTGAATTTGCAACACAACAAGCCACAAACAGATGAACACTGGGTAGGTGACATTTTCCGTCTGATGGCATGTGTAGCTACAGATACAAATGCTGTGCAAGACCGAAAAGCAGACCCTCTCCTAAGTAAGTTGTGGCTAGCCTGTAGGAGTTGGAGTACTTTGAAATAGTGTTTTAGGCAGTGCTTGACCAACATTTACTTGTTGAGATAACACATCCACACAGTAGTGTAGTAAATGTGTGTGGTGTGGACGATGTGGCTGCTTTGCAAATGTCTGCCATTGGTATATTTCCTAAGAATGCCATTGAAGCTCATTTCCTTCTAGTAGAATGTGATTTAGGAGTTAATTGCCTTTTAGCTTTAAGATAGCAAGTTTGAATACACTTTACTATCCATCTGGCCAATCCCTGTTTAGAAATAGGATTAGCTTTATGAGGCTGTTGGAAAGCCACAAAAAGTTTAGATTTTCTAAAGTCTTTTGTTCTGTCTATATAATACATTAGAGGTCTTTTGAACTCGAGTGTGGAGAGCTCTTTCAGCAACTGTATCTGGGTGTGGAAAGAAGACTGGCAATTCCACTGACTGATTATTGTGAAATGGTGAAACCACTATGGGTTAAAATTTTGGATTTGTCTTTAGGACTATTTTGTGTTTGTGTACTTAGAAGGGTTCTTCTAAAATGAATGCTTGGATTTCACTTATTCTTCTTAAAGAAGTAATTGCGACCAGGAAAGCAACCTTCCATGAAAGAAATTGAAGAGCGCAATAGTGTATGGGTTCAAATGGTGGACCCTTAAGCCTCGTGAATACAATGTTAAGACTGCAAGCAGGAGCTGGTGGAGCTGTAGGTGGAATAACTCTTTTAAGGCCTTCCATAAAAGCTTTTATGACAGGCATTCTAAACAGAGGTATGTTGTCTTTTTTAAGGTAGGCTGATATTGCTGTTAAATGTATTTTAATAGCTGATTATGCAAGCTTTGCTTTCTGTAAATGAAGCGAACAACATACAATATCTTATACTGATGCTTTAAGTGGATCAATGTTTTTAGATTGGCAGTAATATACAATACGTTTCCATTTGTTTGCGTAGCGCTGCCTGGTTGAAGGTTTATGTGCTGGGTTTCCATACAGTCTGATGGAAGATGTAGGTATCCAAATTCTATGATCTCAGGAGCCAAATCACCAGGTTGAGTATACTGGGATGCCTGATCTGACCGTTGTTTTGAGTTAATAGGTCTGGTCTGTTAGGAAGCTTGTGATGTAATCAATCAATCAAGCAAGCTATTTGTAAAGCGCGCTACGTACCCGTTAGGGTTTCAAGGCGCTGGGGGTGGGGTGGGGGGGGGCTGCTACTGGTCGAAGAGCCAGGTCTTAAGTAGTCTCCTGAAGGTGAGTAGGTCCTGGGTCTGTCGCAGGACGGTCGGGAGGGTGTTCCAGGTCTTAGCGGCGAGGTAGGAGAAGGATCTGCCACCGGAGATCTTACGCTGAATGCGGGGGGCGAGGGCAAGGTTGGCAGAGCGGAGTTGGCGGGTGAGGGCGTAGAAGTTGAGTCTGTTGTTCAGGTAGGCTGGTCCGGCGTTGTGGAGTGCCTTGTGAGCTTGGGTGAGGAGCTTGAAGGTGATCCTCTTGTCCACGGGGAGCCAGTGGAGGTCTCTCACGTGGTGGGAGATGTGGCAGCGGTATGTCGAGGACCAGTTGGGCGGAAGTGCGTTGGAGGCGTCGTATGTCATTAGCTGGGATGCCTGTGTAGAATGCTTTGCCGTAGTCTAGCCTGCTGCTGACGAGGGCCTGGGTCACTGTTCTTCTGGTTTCCGTTGGGATCCACTTGTAGATTCTGCGGAGCATGCGGAGGGCGTTGCAGGAGGAGGACACTGCGTTGACCTGCTTGGACATGGAGAGGGAGGAGTCGAGGATGAAACCCAGGTTGCGTGCGTGGTCGGCAGGTGTTGGCGGGGGACCCAGTGAAATGGGCCACCAGGAGTTGTCCCAGGCGGAGGGGGTGCGTCCGAGGATGAGGACCTCCGTTTTGTCAGAGTTCAGCTTCAAGCGGCTGCTTCTCATCCACTCGGCGATGGACTTCATTCCCTCGTGGAGGTTGGCTTTGGTGGTTCTTGGGTCTTTCGTGAGGGAGAGGATGAGCTGGGTGTCGTCAGCGTAGGAGAGAATGTTGAGGCTGTGCCGACGGGCCAGTTGTGCGAGGGGGGCTATGTAGATGTTGAACAGCGTCGGGCTTAGTGAGGAGCCTTGGGGGACGCCGCAGATGATGTTGGTGGCTTCGGAGCGGAAGGGTGGGAGGCGGACTCTCTGGGTTCTGGCAGAGAGAAAGGAGGAGATCCAGTTGAGGGCTTTTTCTTGTATTCCGGCTTCGTGAAGGCGAGTTTTCAGGGTGCGATGGCAGATCGTGTCGAAGGCAGCGGATAGGTCCAGGAGGATGAGGGCTGTTTTGCCGTTGTCCATTTGCTGTTTAATGTTGTCTGTGGCGGCGAGGAGGGCAGTCTCGGTGCTGTGGTTACGTCTGAAACCGGACTGGGAGGGGTCCAGGATGGAGTTGTCCTCGAGGTGGTGGGTAAGCTGAGCGTTTACGATCTTCTCTGTGACCTTCGCCGGGAAGGGGAGCAGGGAGATCGGTCGGACGTTTTTGAGGTCGTTGGGGTCTGCTTTGGGCTTCTTAAGGAGGGCGTGGATTTCAGCGTGCTTCCAGCTTTCCGGGAATGTTGCGGTTTCGAAGGATAAATTTATTACCTTTCTGAGTTGGGGGGGCGATGGTAGAGTCTGCTTTGTTGTAGATGTGGTGGGGGCATGGGTCTGATGGGGATCCTGAGTGGATGGCATTCATGATCTTGCGTGTTTCCGTGTCGTCTACGGGTGTCCAGGCGGTCAAGCGGTTTGTGCAGGTGGAGTTTTCGGGGGGTGGGGTCCGACGTGGGCGTGGTGTTGAGGCTGTAGTGGATGTCGGTGATCTTCTGATAGAAAAAGGTGGACAAGGCGTCGCAGAGTTCTTGGGATGGTGGGATGTTGTTGGCGCTGGGGTTGGAGAGCTCTTTCACGATGCTGAAGAGCTCTTTTCTGTCGTGGGTGTTGTTGTTCAGGCGTTCTGTGAAGTGGGATCGTTTGGCGAGTCTGATTAGCTGGTGGTGCTTGCGAGTGGCATCCTTGTGGGCTGTGAGGCTGCCGGGTGTGTGCTCGAGGAGCCATTTCTTCTTTAGTTTCTGGCAGACCTGTTTGGAGGTGAGGAGTTCGTCGATAAACCAGGTGGCTTTTTTTCTTTCTTGGTGGGTCTCTTGAGTGTTGCGAGGGTGTCGGCGCTATCGTTGAGCCACCGTCGTAGGTTGAGTGCGCCGGTGTCTGGGTTGGTGAGTCGGTGGGTGGGTTCTGGGTGAGGGTGCTGGTCAGCTGGTCTTCGGTGATTTTGCTCCAGCGGCAGCGGGGTGGTTGTTGGGTGTGGTGGTGCTCGACATGTTTTTTGAATGTGAAGTGGACGCAGTGGTGGTCGGTCCAGTGGAGTTCGGTGGTGTGGTTGAATGTGACGTGGGTGCTTGCGGAGAAGATCGGGTCAGGCGCGTGGCCGGCAATATGGGTGGGTGTGTTGACGAGTTGTCTGAGGCCGAGGTTGGAGAGGTTGTCGATCAGGGATGTGGTGTTGGCGTCGTTGTTGTTCTCCAAGTGGAAATTAAGGTCTCCCAGGAGGATGTAGTCCGTAGAGGGAAGTGCATGGGTGCTGGTGAGGTCGGCGATGGAGTCGCTGAAGGGTGCTCTTGGTCCTGGGGGTCTGTAGATGAGCGTTCCTCTGAGAGTGGTGTTGGGGTCAGTGTTGATTCGGAAGTGCTGGTGTTCAGCGGTCTTGAGGGTGTCGTCCTTGTGGATGTGGATTTTGAGGGTGGATTTGTGGGCGATGGCTATTCCTCCTCCGATGCCGTTGGCGTGATCTCTTCTGGTGATCTTGTAGCCATCAGGGATGGCTATGGCGATGTCAGGTGCGGAGGCGTCGTTCCACCATGTTTTGGTCAGGAAGGCAACGTCTGGGGCAGTGGTGTCGAGCAGGTCCCAGAGCTCGATGTCGTGCTTGCGTGCGTGTGTTGAGGAGTATACAATGGAGGTGGCTGGTACAGGTTGTTGCAGGTTTCCTTGTTCTGTCGCAGGTGAAGTTGCAGGCGCGTGTCAGTCACCAGATCCTCGGGGTCCGTGCACGTTCCCAACACTTCCACCACAAGACAGCTCCAATACTCTGATTAGATTTATCACAGAGTCTAAGAGAGTCCAAGTGGGGAAAAGGGGATTAGGACGGGAACAGCTGGAAAGGAGACCTGTAGGAAGCAAAAGGTTAAAACACATCAAAATTACATCTCATGAAATCAGTACCCTGCTACAACTCTAAGCTTCGTCTTTTCCGAAAAACATGAACAACCCTAGAATAATCCTAAAACTGACTAGGCTTTAGATGACCGAATACCTGAGGAGGAAACAGGAAAAGTTAAATAGGACTTTCAGATTCAAGTACTTTCTTTAGCATGAGAATCAGAAAACACTCTGAGCATTTTCTAACAACCATATGAATCTCCTTTTAGGAATACATATCAGGAACACACAGAATTACCTCTAGAACTCTGGTATTGTGTTGTGTTCATCTCAGAAAAAACATTGGGAAGTAAATTGCGCACACTGCAGATTTTTATGAGTATTAAACACCATAAAGGTTTGTGCACCATGAAATCACACAACGTAGGTTCAAGGAATAAATTATGCGACGTGTCAACTTGAAATGCTACCAAGAAAATGTCTTAGAATGGTAGCGCACAGTAACTTGCATTATTAATACACGAGGAAAGAATTGCGCGTCTTGCCGATTCAAATGCCACCATACAAAAGCCAAGAAATAGTAGCGCACAATGAATAACATGAAAAAACACTCAAGGAAAGAATCGCGCGTGTTGCCGATTCGAATGCCGCCATGTAAATGCCAGAAAATGGTAGCGCACAATGAACAGCATGAATTACACACGAGAAGTGAATCGCGCGTTTCGCCGATTCGAATGCCACCATGTAAATGTCAAAAAAAGATAGCGCGCAATGAACAACAAAGTTAAATGCTCATGAAACGAGTTGCACGTCTTGCCAACTCGTAAAACATCATGTAAATGTCAAGAAATATCAACGCCCAATGACCAATAATGTAATAACGAAGTCAAATCTTTATGGAATAAATTGCGCGTCCTCCCTATTTGCAAACCACCATACAAATGTCAAAAAATGGCAGCGCACAAGTAATCTGTTATTCATTTAAGAATTAAAATCAAGAATATGAAGATTCTCAATTACGGTGTTGGGAAATGTCCAAACACCGTCTTACCGCCTGGAAACAGTGATCACCAATGAGAGATGAGTGCAGAATACTGGAAAATCCAAATAGGCCGCCGGGACAGGAGCTCAGGAAGAAGCTGCTGCTCTGCACCGGGACCTCTGAATAGTGAGCACTGGAAGTTGGGCTGACTCTCTTTTATAGAGTCTTGGCCCAACCCAGAACCACGCCCAGGCATGTTGCAGGGAAAGACTCCAGAAGGCCCTGGAAAGGGACCACACCCTAACACACTCTGAATGTCTGCAGCAACACATTGTAAATGTACAGTATTTATAAACGCCTTAAAAATGAATCTTTTGGATGGAATTCTGCAATGCAAAAGGTTAAACAATAACATATCATCACAATGCATAAATTACTTTATCTTGCGAGTGTTGGGTTTTTGCATTCTAGATGCCAGTAGAGCGCGCACTGTCCTGGTATTGACTGCACGGCAGGAGAAGGGTCCTTTGGTGTTCTTCGGTGAGGACTGGAAGCATGTTGTGGAGCGGCCGGGGTTGAGGGCGATGAGCTGGGTGGCCGAGTAGCGGCGACTGCCGGTGCGGGGGTCGTGCGGACCGGGGGGGGGGTGGCGCTAGGCGCGGTCCAGGCACGGACGGGCGCAGACGGGCTTGCCTCTGGCGCGGATGCGCAGCGCCAGCCATTAAGAAGGGAGGGGGGAGGGAGGAGCAGCTGGGAGGCGGGAGGGAGCGGCGAATGGGGGAGCGAGCCACAGGGAGGCAGCGGCAGGGAAACGCGGCTCAGAGAGCCGGCAAGGGGAGCGCACAAGGGGCAAAAGCAGTCACAAAAAGTCAAAAAAGCACAAATGGAAGCAGATGGAGCAAAAAGGCACAATAAAGCAAGGCACAGAATACAGTCACAAATATGGCGAAAACGGCACAATGCACACGAGTCTAGCGACGCTTACCAGAAGCCCACTAGACACCAGGGATGAGGCGCAGGTGGATGCCTGCGGGTGGAGGAGGGCCTCGAACATGCTAGCAGCAGCGTGGGTGAGGGTCAGGGACACGGACACAGCAAGGTGGTGCTGCGGGCGTGGGGGAGCGAGATTCTGACCAAAATCAGGTCAGAGGTCGCTCTGTACTACCGACAAATCCAATAGTGTTGTGTACTAGTGTTGACGTCCCAACGTGGGAGCTATGAGTATCATAGTGAGGGAAGTGTGATGGATCTTGTTGACCAGAAAAGGAATGAACAGGAAAGGGGGAAAAGTACACGCAAATATCCCTGACCAATTGATTCATAGAGCATTGCCCTTGGATTGAGCGTGTGGGTATCTGGATGTAAAGTTTTGGCATTTTGCATTTGTTGTTGCAAAAAGGTCTATGTTTGGTGTTCCTCACATGTGAAAGTATTATTGAATTACTTGTGGGTGAATCTCCCATTCATGAATTTTGTTGCTGCGTCCTGCTTAAGAGGTCTGCTAGCTGGTTGTGCATCCATGGGATTTATTCAGCTAGCAGGTGAACGGGATTGTGAATTGCCCACTTTCAAATTGTTTGTGCTAGAAAGGACAATGGGGATGAGTGTGTGTTCCCCCCAACCCCCCTAGTTTTGTAGATAACATTGTTGTCAGGTTTTCTGTCCTTATTAGGACTGTTTTGTGTATGATCTGTGGTTGGAATGCTTTGCTTCGTAAGAACACTGCCAGCAATTCCAAGTGGTTTATGTGGTAAGTTTGCTGGACTGAGTCCCATTCCACCCTGTATTGTAAGATTGTTGAGATGGGCTCCCCAACCTGTTATTGATGTATCTTTGGTGATAATGGTCTGTGGCACATAGTCTTGAAATGGCCGCCCTTTTGGTAAGTTGGATTGATTCCACCATTGCAGAGATTTGTACGTTTGGCAGTCCAACACCACTAGATGCAGTAGATGACCCTGTGCCTGAGACCATTGTTGCAAGAGACACTGTTGCAGTGGTCTCATTTTTAGACGTGCATTGGGCAATATTGTCATGCATGATATCATTCCCAATAGACTCATGACAAACCTTACTGTGTAGGTATAATTGACTTGTAATTGGGATATGAGTGTGTGAAAGGCTTCAATCCTTTGTGGATTTGGGGAAGGCTAATGCAGAGTGTTTATAATTGCTCCTAGATATGGTGGGTTTTGTGCTGGCTGAAGGCGAGATTTCTGGTAAGTGATTGTGAACCCTAATTTGTGTAGGGTATCTATTGTGTATTGTGTGCTGTTGACAGTTTCAAATGGTGCTGGCTTTTATTAACCAGTCATCCAGATATGGGAAGACATGTATGTACTGTCTGAGGTATGCCGCAACTACTGCTAGGCATTTTGTGAATACCCTTAGTGCTGTTACTCCAAAGGCAACTACTTTGAATTGATAGTGCTTGCCCGCTATTACAAAAGTAAGTACTTACGGTGTGCTGGATGTATAGGAATGTGGAAGTAAGCATCCTTTAGATGTAATGCAGGTATGTAGTCTTGTTTTTTTAACAAGGGAATGACATCCTGTAGTGTGATCATGTGGAAATGCTCTGAAAGGATATATTGATTTAGAGGTCTGAGATCGAGAATTGGTTTGAGTGAGCAATCCTTTTTTTGGTATGAGGAAGTATCGAGAATATACTCGTCCCTCGTTGACTGATGGGAACCATTTCTATTGCACCTTTGAGTAGAAAAGATTCTACTTCTTGTAGTAACAGAGCAATGTGCTTGAGAGAAAACCTATGTGATTGAGGAGGAACGTTTGGTGATGTGGCGATAAATTCTAGGCAATAACCATTGCGGATAACTTACAATACCCACCCATTGATCTGTTGTAATTTGTTAAATGAAGATGGAAATATTGCAGTCTTCCTCCCACAGGAGATGTATGCTGTGTGGGGATGCAGTGAAAGTCACTGATTTGATGAGGTGGATCCTCTTGTGGCAGTAGATTTGCTTCTAGATCTGAAAGTGTCCTCTATAAGAGCCCCTGAAGGATCCCCTGGGATAATAATGTTGACCCTGTTTTTGTTGGGATGTAGAGGCCTCTGAAGTTTGCGGCTCAAACCCTCTAAATCGAGGGTTACAAAGAGCCCCAAACAGGTGTTGTGTAAAGGGCTCCCATAGCTTTTGCAGTTTGAGTCCTTTTTTAATTTGTCAATGGTTGTGTCCACCTTAGGTCCAAAAAGTTGTTTATTAAAAGGCATATTAAGGACCGCCTGTTGTATTTCAGGCTCAAAGCCTGAGGAGCTCAACCAAGCATGCCTTCTAATTGTGATGCTAGTGTTGATTCCCCTAGCTGCAGTATCAGCTGCGTCTAGTGCCGATTGGATCTGATTATTAGCAATGGCTTGTCCTTCCACTACTTGCTGTGTTTTTTTTTGGTGTTCCTTTGGGAGGTATTGAAGGAACTCCTGCATCTCATCCCAATGGGCCTAATCATACCTGGCAAAAAGAGCTTGTGAGTTAGCAATTCTCCACTGATTTGCAGCCTGAGTTGCTACTCTTTTGCCTGTTGCATCAACTCTGCAGCTTTATCAGGGGGCGGAGCATCCCCTGTTGAGTGGCTATTTGGCTGTTTCCTGGCTGCATTGACCACAATGGAATTTGGTGGCAATTGCTGCGAAATAAAGACTGATCAGATGGTGCTGCTTTATATTGGTCTATTCTAGGTGTTAATACCCTGGTCTTTGAATGTTCTTTGAAAAAGTATTCAGCATGTTTTAATATACCCAGTAACATTGGCAAACATTGATATCGTTTGAGAGTTGAACAAAGTGTTAAATAGAAAATTCCCTTCTATAGGCTCAGAGTGCATCTGCACATTATGATACGTGGCTGCTCTGGAAATGACCTGATTATAGGCTGTGGTATTCTCAGGTGGAGACAGTCTTGTGAGATACAAATCAGGATCATTAGATGGAATTGGGTCAAAGTCATACATATCCCATGAATCCATTTGATAAATACTATCGCCCATATAATCATGTGAAGAATCATGAGAATGTGTGGGTGAAGTTGGTGGTGGCGGCGGAGTATGAGGTGGTGGAGAAGAGGGAAGATAAGGCAAATGTGGTGGGGAAAGCTGTACAGTCTTTGGCTTCTCTTGGTGTTTATAGACCTTTGCCGGTAAAGGGCCATTTTCCAAGCTTTCTTGGAATGCTAGTTTTCTCTTTGTAATTGGAGAAGAGGCAATAATCTTTCCAGTCTTTCTGGATTTGAATCCTCTTGTTTTTGGTCCATGACCTAAAAAAAAAAAAAAAAAAATCAGTCTACTGTCTGTTTCATCATCTTAGTGTTCGGAAGATGAAACCGGTTTGCTCCCAATTAATAAATGCTCCGAATGCTTGGTGGCAGCATGCTTTATACGGGCAGAAAAAGTGGCCTGATTAGTAAGGAAGTTATTCAGTTCTGAAGAGGAGTGTGGATGTTTTGGCTCCGATGTGGTATGAAAACGTCTTGGTTCCAAAGTGGAAGCCTTCATCTTTCGACTCAATGAAAAACAGGCATTACAGTCTGTTTGTGGGAGTAAGTTTTGGCCTTTTTCAGTGCCGAACCAGAGGGTCACTCAACAATCTCTTGTTTTCGGGTCGAAACATGGCCAGAAAGCCGAGGTATACCCAATGCCTGCTGTGATTTTTTAGTTCGTTTCTGATGGGAAGGGGCTGGTGTACTTGCGTACTGCACCGCAGAGAGCATCTGGCTGTCCTCATCTGAATCTCAGTCAGAGTCTCGGGTGGAGTCTGCAGTATAGGGGAGGGCCAAACCATATACTAAAATAGTGGAATGCAAAGTGAAAGCCCCCCCTCCACTCCCCCCCCCCCCCCCCCCATCCAAGGGTATGGAATCGAGGGGAGCTGGGAGAACTCAGGACCCACAGAGGTGAGTACCTTAGTGACCTCCAGCGAACGGGAGAGCAGAGGTAAGTACCTGGTCTTTCCAAGGACTAACAAGGACTTAGAAAGTGGATTGTGCAAGAACAGGACCAGACCAGAGAAACTCAAAGGTTGATTCTGGAATAAGAGGACCTGCAGAAGACAGGGACAGACCAGTCAATGATAGTGTGTCCAGTTGGGGCAGGAGCCACTACCCACCCTTCCATGGATGAAGATCCGTGACGACAGGGGAAGATACAATGTGGAGCCCAGGAAATGCAGAGGAGTCCTTGGAGCAGTGTAGAGGATGCTCCATGTCAGTCACAGATGGTCAGTGGTTAGGAGAACCACCAACAAGCCTTGGGAAACACAAGAGAAGGTAAACGAACAGCTGCAAGGCTGAAGAGGACCAGCAAGGTCCTAGGGACTCAACCCTTGTAGGGGAGTCTGGGCTAACCCTCAGCAGTCTGGCGAGCCAGTAGAAGCCGTCGCAGCCCCCACAGGTAATTCACTGGCAGCAGGCACAGTTAGTTGTAGTGAGGCCCAATTAGCACACCTGGAGAGAAGTCCCACTTCACTGGAGCAGCAGAGGTGAGACTGTCCTTGCAAGGATGAAGTGTTGGGGCCAGGGGCTACTCAGTGCCTGAAGATCCCTTGAAACAGGAGACAAGCCTTGGATTGCTGCATGAGTTGCAGTGCACGGAGGTACAGTCCTGCAAGGCGAGGCAAGGGCTTGTTGCTGCAGGTGCCTCTAGATGCAGGGGGAGTGACTCCTTCACACCAAGGGAGATTCCTTCTTACTTCTTGGCGCAGCTGCAATCTTGCTGACCCTAGAGGATGCACAGCCAGGGAAATGTTGCAGTTGCTGGAAGGAGCCAGGAAACCATGTTGCAAGGCAAAGTGGTCTGGGAATTGCAGTGCTGTTGATTCCTGAAGCGTCCTGTTACGAGCTCAGTGGCAGAACTAAACAATGCAGAGGAGTCCTGGAGGAGTCGTACATGTCGAATCTGAGGACACACCCACAAGGGAGTCCCTAATAGCCCTAAAAGCAGGTTTGATCACTCTGCACGGTAACCACCCGTCCGAGGAAGTCATCAACGTCACCTGCCTGTCCCAAACACTCAGATGCTCCCAGCAGCCTCTGCATATCTTGGTTTCAAGATGGCAGAATTGAGTGGCCACCTGGAGCAGCTCTAGGAATCACCCCTGGGGTGGTGATGGACAGGGGAGTGGTCACTCCCCTTTCCTTTGTCCAGTTCCATGCCAGAGTAGGGACCGGGGGTCCATGGGCTGTTGCAAACCAGTTTATGTAAGGAGGGCACCAAATGTGCCTTTCAAATCATACCGGTGGCTTGGAAAGTTCCCCTTATGTAGCTGGACCATAAGTAAGTGACCTGTGGCCAGTGCAAAGGTAAAACAGCTCCCCCACACTTATGAAGTCCAGCGCATTGCAACTGGAGTTTGTAGGTGCACCTCTGCTTATGCAGAGGTGACCAAGGGCCTACCGTAGGGGTGACTTAGTTACCTGGTGTAATGTGACCTGTGGTGAAATAGTGCATGCACCTTTTCACACAGGCTGCAATGGCAGGCTTGCAGACATGTTTTGCATGGGCTTCCATGGGTGCCATAATATATGCTGCTGCCCATGGGGTCCCCTGGTGTTCGAATGCCCTGGATACCTAAGTACCATATACAACAGACTTGTAAGGGAACACCAGTATGCCAATTGTGGAGTGCACCAAGGTCCAAGATAACTAAATTTGGAGGGAGAGAGCACAATCAACGGGGTCACGGATAGCATGATCTCAGTGAAATCAGTCTAAGCATACTGATAGGCAACCATGCCAAAAAGATGGTACTTTCCTACACTTACTATGTCTGAGCATCGACAGACATAACAGGGGCATAGCTGCTCATGCAGATGTGCCCACACGTTGCATAATGCACCCTGCCTTAGGGCTGTAAAGCCTGCCAGATGGGTGACTTACATATATTGCATGGAGTGGTAGAGGACATAGCACACAGGATGTGGGCCATGTCATGTTTTCTTTTTATCTCTGCACCAAGACACGAAGTCCTCAATGGCAGCACAGTGTTCAGTTGATGAGGGTCCTTGAGGATAGCACAGTCAGTGCTGCTGCCCTCAGGGGCTTTTAGTGCCCCATGCCCTAGGTACTAAGGGTACCATTTACTATGGACTTAGTGGCAACTAAAGGGTTTGCCAATAGGAAAAGCGACTGCAGTTTTGGGGAAAAGATCTGGCACTGGGTACCTGTTTAGCAGGTACTATGTCAAAAGAGCAAAAGAGGCAATGTCCTATAGATGGGCAGATAAAATATGCATCCTATATGTCCAAGGCTATCAAGTCACCTGGATGCAGGGAAGACGGAACCTGGGCCAGCATAAGCATTCTGAAACTGTCCATCTGCAGGCAGGCATTTAAATGGTGAAACAGACCAAAGGTCTAAAATAGGCCTAAGGCCTCTATACTCATTGAGGATAATAAAAAAAAGCATTTACAATGCAACGAGTCTTGCTCATGTTAGAGCTGATCGAGTTGTAAACTCTTAACTAGACTTTTCACCAATCGGGCAAAAGTGCATTTATGTACATAACCCGAGAAAGTGAAATCAAGTATGTAAAGAGCTCGACTTCTGCCAAGCGAGATCGCGCTCGTAAATTAGAGAAAAAAAGTCCACGAGCCCGATGGAAAACAGAGAGCCTCGCATGTTTTCTGTACTTGGTCGCTGCGCTCGAGGAGGGCTTGCCACCGGAAAAGGCATGACATATGGGTGCCTTCGACTAATGAAAGCAGGCAGATTTTATTAGGGAAGCCAACAAACCAATAAAAAACACTGACGTGAAGTTGACAGGGCTCCGAGCCCTTTTCTAAATACATAAGTGTGTCTCTGCAATACGCATGCAACGCAGGCTCCACCCTAAAAAGCAGGTGTAATTATCCTCCCCTACATCCGGGTCAGCGAGACTCTTTATGGCCCCTTCGGAAATTAGAGAATGCACTTCTTGCAGTAAGTTGGATAGGTGTTTTGCCAAGAGTATTCTAATGTGGGAGGAAGCTGCAGCGAGGCAGTAAAAAAAAAAAAAAAAAAAAAAAAACAAGGGTATAGCCACTCAGAAGGATCTGAGAGACCAATCTGTCACATGTGATGCTTTGCCGCCTTGGGAGAAAATACTATCCTGCCCCACCACATGGTGGTTGTGTGCCGCTAAGGGTAAATTAGAGATTTGGCAGCTAATGCCATAGGGAGGAATGTGGGGAGGTCAATACCCAAAGTGACCTGTGTGTTTTGAACTGATCACTGGCTATAAAAGGAGTGGAACAACAGTGGTGGGTGCCTAGCGTTGCCTGTATGTCAAACCTCTGGCAGGGTCTTGAAAGGGCCACACTGATGAGGGAACTATCTGGTGGGTATTGAGGACCAAAGAACACAGTGGCCAAACTTTCCAAAGTGTTCCAAGACTGAAACCGCTGCAAATAGTTAGGATCCATCGAAAAGCATATCCTTAAGGGATGCCTGCACATATGAAAATTCTGTGAATCGCATACAATCATGGCAACGGAGTGCTGCATTTGTGATGACTGTTCTCCCCAAACAATCTAGGTGAAACATTTGGCTGCATCCAAACCACCTTGAAGGGCCAGAACAAAGGAGGCTTGTAAATTCTACCAGGGCTGCCAGCAAGATCTTTGTCTAGTCCGAAAGGGCATGCATATATCCGCCTTGAAGGCAAATCATGCTGAACAACCTCAAGGTTAAGCTAGCTGAAGAGAATGTTTTTTTGTAATACCTCAATTCCTTTTTGACTCCTTATGATGAACGGTCATGGGGAATGAATTACCGTTCACCTAGCTGGAGAAAGGTTGGATCACCAAACTCAGGAGTACAATGCTGCATATGAAAATTGTGTTTGCCCAGCATCAGTCTGTGGGGCATGCCAAAAGCCTAAAATCTGGGCAAAAGCAAGCCTTAAACAAGGCTTCACCAACAGCTACTGGTAGCTCTTCCACTACTGTAAGTAGCTCTTCTCTGTTCAGTCCAGACTACTAAATAAGTGTTTGCTTGGTTGAAGCAATAGTTCTACAACTAAATTGAAAAGCTTGTATTCAAGACAAACGTGAATATTTTTAGGACTCATAAAATGTTTGGCGAATAAGACATTAAATATCCAATTCAACAATTCAGTTCACCTTCAGTAATAAACATTGTTATTTCAGACCCAAAAAAATGTCGGGGTGCATGTGTGCTTTACAGATTTGTTATATTTAAAGTCGATATTGGAGCGATAAATCATGCAGCTTTGGAACCCTATTACTAACTTGATGCAGTGCAGTTGTGGCTCTTGTATTATCCATGCAGAGAAATTCCAAATTAATAAAGCCTATTTTACATTAATGCTAGGAACCCTGCCTGATACACTGGTGATCACAATTGATTATCTTGCATAGGTGGCCACTAATGTAATGTTATGATTTTTGTTTTGTTAAAATATTATCGAATTTTATGCATGACCGCATCATTGGCCATAGGATACAAAGAAAAATTGTCAGTCATGTGCAAAGACCGATCATTAAATTAAAGTCTGGGATGCCGCCTGCGTCTACCTGGTAGGATTATTAGGGGGGGGTTGTAGAATCCTAGAGCATTTCCCAAGACACCACATGGGGTCAGAGCATTAGGATCAGGACTCTGAATAGTCCATGGCTACAGACATGTTACTAAACAAATCCACAAAACACCTAACACAAACTTCCCAACCCCTCTTGGTCTGGTTATTATGATGGCCATCAGATTGTCTGTTCTGGAGGATTCAAAGAGCAGATACGCGCTGTCCCGTCACTGCAAGACTTGTGTATTCCACCTGGGCCTCCCCTCATATTGGCCACGTAATCATCTCCTTGTTCCTGGGGGAGGGGAGAGGGTGTCCTTTGACCTATAAATCAGATATCAGTTGACCGAGCTCACAAATCTTAGTCGGTCGTCCTTGTGAAAATGGCACATTCTTACCTCCTCAGCACTTGCCCACAACATCTTTCATCCAGGCCTCATGGGTAGGGGGGCACTGGCTTAAGCCATGCATTAGCTATGTGTCTGTGTCAGGACTAGCCTAATAAGGACAAGCTTTCTGCTTAGGTGCTTCTTAGCAGGTGGTGGGAGCAGGCCCAACAGTATCGGTTGAATGTCTTGTTCTATCTCCTGCACCAGCTCCAGGAGATCAATACGAAGTACACCAGGTAAGTAGGGGGATCATTCTGCATCCCCCTGCCATGTTTAACATGGTTACCAGGGCATGGGAGCTAGTTGGTTCCTTAGGGAAGTAGAGTTATAGCTCTTGCACTGTACTTGAAATAGCCATACATTGAAGTTACTGGCCCTCCTAAGGAGAACAAGGTTGTATCCCCATTCCTGGTGATAAAGCGTTGCTCAGTGTGTATAGGTCACCCATAGTTTTGCATCCTCCATCCTTCCATCTCTGGAATGACATGGAGTCTGCTATTTTCAAAAAGGTTTGCACCACCCAGAGCTTTTGCGGGGCATACAGAGTGCCATGTGAATCTGCCAAACCACTCCCTCCCACATATCTGTCACCAAAGGATGTGGGGGTAAGAGAGGGGACTCCACATCCCATCAGCAGGACCAACGGCTCCCCCTCCATGCATACCTCAAAGTAATCTTTTCCTAACTGTCCTGTGGGTCAAGCCAGTGGATAGCATGTTGTAGCTGGGTTGGCATGTATTAAAGTTTCAGATGGGGAACCTCAGCACCCCCCACTCCCATCTTCTTTTTAAGGTAGCCAGTCTGACCTGTTTACACCGGGGACCCCAGAGAGCAGGTCCACAAACTGTCAAGAGTACAAAAGTTGCTGTGCTGGATCTTAGTATGCTCTGCAGTGCGTAGAGACAGTGGTGAAGAATTATCTTCGCTATGGCAATTTTACCTATTATAGTGATAAGGTACCCCAAAAACGAGTTGAGTTTACCCCTTCAACCACCCGACCAATATTCCTATCAAGGTAGGTCAGAGCAGTGTGTCTATAGTGCACCCCAAGGTAGTGGACTCCCATGGTTTCCAGGGGATCTCTGCTCTAGTGAGGTTCTCAGGAGAAACTTTCCTTAGTCTGCCCAGTGGGAACAGGCTAGACTTTTGGGTGCTGACCCTCAGTCCGCAGATCTCATCGAATTCCAGAGCACGCTGGCTGCCGTAGGTATACAAGGACTTTGGCATAGAAGGCGGCCACATGAGTAGTCACTCCCAACGTAATGCCCCATGGGTCCAGTGCTTACCTCAAGGTCGCCACCAATGGCTCTATTGCTAGGGCAAGAAGGAGTGGGGAGCCATGCCTGGTGCCCCTACTCAGTCCAAAGGGTCCAGAAACCACTCACCCCTGTACGTACCCGGGCAGGCGAATCTGCACAGACTAGGCGGACCCATCAGATGAATCCGGGACCCAAACCGATCTTCTGAAGTATGTGCCACAGGCATTCCAAATTTAGGGAATCAAATGCCTGATCAATGCCTAGAAGTGCTAGGGTGCAATCTTCAGTTAGTAGTTGTGGGGCATGGTAGATGTGGGCCAATCGCCTCAGCTTATGCAATGTATTCAGCCTCTGGATGAACCCCAGCTGGACCAGGTGTATCTTAGTGGGCATCTGGGGGGGAGCAGGCAGGCCGCCAGGACACTACTAAAGACTTTCATTTCCATTTATAGCAAATAAATCGGTCAATAGGCAGATACCAACATTGGGTCCTTTCCTGGTTTTAAGAAACTCATATCAATGCTTAGGGGTTTCCCGTATATGCACCTCTGGGATAGAAACAAAGCTAAGTGGAGCTGCACAACAACACCTAGCACTGCATGGGAGCACTGTGTTGAATAGTTTCCAGATCTGGCTTGGTGCCCATGGAATACTCCTAAGGTGAGAAATATGTGGGTACAAGTATCCTTCTGAACACACACACACATATATTATATATATATCTATATATATCTATACACACACTATGGATCACACAAAGGACACTGATTATGACTAACGACAATTCTATTGCAGAAAGAAGATTGGCTCCAATGTGTTTGGTTCTAAGACTGCAGATCTGGTGAAAATAAATTAACTTAGTAGGGTACCCTCATCCAAACTAAGTGTCTTACCGATCTATCCCCAAAGAACATCCAATTGCTGAAGGAAGAAATTACAATCAAAATTAAAGACTGCTTCAAGGAAATAGCAAGTGGTCTTCAAAGTTTATTAAAAATTAAAGAATAGAAAAACTTTACATAAAAATATGTCTGATTTTAGCCCCATACTGTTGTCCCAAACAAAACATACACATGATATTTTATGACCTGTAGCACAAAACCACAGTGGTAGTCGGGCCAATTGATTTGGTTTACCATGACTGACATGGAACATGATGCATGTCCTATAAACCTAGTTCTAAAATGCGCACTACTTTAGACACTAAAAGCCTTTTGTAGTGTTCTCCCTAATGTACCTTTGTATAGTCTATTGCTAATGTGTAAAAATTGGTATAAGATCTGTTTATCCGCACTTTAACACTGGTTTAACATTGTAAGTATGATAAATCCAGATCAAGTACTGCAGATAAAATATGTGCTAATTTGGAATGTTAATATTACCTAGCACGCATATAAAAAAACTGCATTTGAATGCAACCTATAAATGACTGAGCTATTCCTGCATGAGGCATAGTGTAGATATTATAAAGTTTAATCATGCTAGATGCCCATCATTAGTTCATTACAGCTTGCCAGTTAAAACGCCCACTTCAGTACATCATTAGGATGTCATGGTAATATGCATTCAACTCAACTCTCCACTTATGGACTGCAACCATCCATCTAACTAGCAGCGTGAATCCACGCAAAGACCACACAATTTTAAAAACAGGAAGCTAGTTGCAGTACACTCTTTCTAGCTCCTAGGACAACTGCGGTACTTTTTAAAAGTTAGGGCTAGATAGGGTGTAATTTATGTCGTTCAAGAAAAGGCAATAAAACAGTGGTTGTCATGGCAAAATACACTTGCATAGTATACCTGTATGCATCTGTACATTAAGTGCCAGCCACGCAGACTGTGCGCAACACAATGTGCTCTTCTGCAATACATTAAAAGATGCTTCTTATAATGCATACAGCAGCTCAAGTACTATATATATATATATATATATGTATATATTTGCTCTTAACAGAACGAATGCATACTGCTATACAGATTCCACAATGGAATCAACATAATTCCTTTCTTAGCATTCTTTAAACTGGGTCCCTTTCAAAAAGTGTTAGGACCCTATCACGCAGGTTACTAAAACTGAAGACTTTCTTGGTTCACAACATTATAGTGCAAAAACCCTACTCATCACAGCTCCCTTTCTCACCTTTATGAAGTTTCATTAAAGCACTTGAAATGCTGGATCAGTTGTGTAGATTAAAAGGAATAGGAAAAATTAAAAGCCATAAATGGAGAATGACAGGTGACGGATGCCAGAATAACATCGCATGGTAAATGCATACAAGTTAGAATTATTTGGAGCTTACAAAGTCACGTAAAACTAACAAAACAAGCCCTTACAAAGTGAACCAATAAATCTTCATTGTAAAACTAAAAATATCCTTGCAATGCTTACAAAATAGTTCAGAAACTTCGCCTGCTGATAAACCTGTGAACCCAACTTATACGATGTAACCTTGGAAAGGATCTGTAAACAAAATTACTTCCCTCCGCCCCATGAATATAACTTAGGTGACCGTATGAAATTAAATAAAATGTTATTGCACAAATATTTTCAATATTTACAGAACAAAGTACAAAATAAAATTATGAAACATGTGGGCAGCAAAATCCTAATGAACTCTGGGCTCGATACGTTGCACAAAATAAGCCCAGGAACCGAATTTTCACCTGCTTGCATTAAAGAAAGTATTAAAAGAAATAGGCGCATCTACAACAAACAAATGGCAGAGCATCATTTCTGCGGCCTGGTTGCAAGAGATGCTTCAGCACAAAATAATCACGGGAAGAAAAAAGCTTCCACATTTAATAAGGCTTCACAGATATGCACAACTATTTCTTGTCAAACGGACCTGACCACCACAGAAAAACATGCAACGTCTCAGCTTCTGCAGAGTATGGCAATGTCCCCAAAGTGAAAAGCCAAATCCTGGTCTGAGACCATCATCCCCCCATTCAATCGACAAGCGTTGTAGTTTCAGTCAGTAAAATCAAAGGAGGAAGACGACGAGTCATTATCTGCTGAGACTGATAGGCAAGCTTTCTCGTGTATGTTTTTTTCTTCTCCAGCTGTTGTGGTTATACTGGTAGAATCCTCTGTTACCAGCGGGTTGCTTCATGCCTCTGTTGATTGGACTAAGGGAGTTGCCTTGGTTGTGATTGTAAACTTTGATGGAATACTTCATCCCGTGTTGCTAAAAGATGGAAATAACAAGTTAAGAATGCTAAATAACTTCCACCTCCTTGCATCTAACAATTGCATACACTTATTTTGTTGCTTTTCATTTCTTGGCAGGTAGCTTAGAATGCAATGTTATTTATTTTTCAAGATTACCAGAAAGTAAATATTTGCAGAGTGGGGAAATTCCTGAATTTAATGTGCCCCACAACCATCACACAACTTGTTCAGCTGTAACCACGCAACTAGCGTTATTTACCATCGCTCACGGGCTGTGCGCATGCAATGGTAGGTCAGATACGATACAGGAAGAGCATATACACTCTGGGGATGTTTGAAAAGCAGAAATTATATAATGTTGACCCTAAATTCATGGAACTGTTAAGTGGATTTCCAAATAACCACTAGAACCGAAAGTGACCGTAACCCTCTCCACTTCGCATTGAAAGGTTATTTGTTGCTACTCCACCGATCAGTGTTTATGGGGACATTATTTGGAATACAAGGAGGGTCCGTAAATGGTCAAAAACAATCTTGCCTCACACAACTAGCATTTCAACTACAGACAGACTGTCAGCTTTTTGACTCAGTGAAACATCTCTTCGAGGCCGGTGCGAAAGAGACGAAAAAAGATGCCCCCAAACCGTCTCCTTTGTTCACCAAAGAATGCAGACAGGCCAAAGCGTGCCTGTTTAGTGCTATAAGATACTTAAACTTCAGATTCGCCACACACAATATGTTACTGTAAAGGTATAGTCAAATTGAGCAAAAGGAGCCGAGATAAAAATTGGCAGGACTTGAGTCGTCCATGAAGCTAGATGTACTCATTTTTTAATATAATGGCCCATGGCAGTCTGAAAGCTCGTACTCCTACATCTCATATTCAACAGCACACATGAGTTCAGCACTTAACCGACCTTTATTCAACACCCCCTCTGACCAGATGACATGTAGCATAGATGAGTACACATTTGACAGTAGTAGTTCTGAAGCACCTTGCATGGAGTTCTTTAACTTAAGCAACACCAGAGAGCCAATGGTGTCCCTAAAGCCAGCAAAAGAACCAGGTCTGGATCTTACCCTGGGAAACTTGAATCGATCTGTGCCCCATACTTTAATACCTTGTCAAATGCCATTGTTAGTTGCTCCTTTTACGGGTTCATGGAGAGGGGCTGTAATAATTCCAATTCGTAAACCGGGTACAAGATTCAATCCTAGCAATTACAAACCTATTAGCCTAATCAACATCCTTCAAAAGGTGTTCTGTGACCAGATCCTAGCAAAATCCAGCAGTGGGCCCTAGACCAAAATATCTCATCTCCATTCCAGGCTGAGCTTTGATTCAAAGTTGGTACAACAGAACACGTTTTTAGGCTTATGTTGATTTTTTGTTAATACATTTCCATCCAGAAGGAACAATTTTATGTAGTCTTCATAGACCCAAGAGAAGCATTTGATCTGGTCCCCAGGGCAAGAATGGCTGCCTCAGGTCTATGGAGGCCTCATCAGCCTTAGTAGAAATTTTAACGAGGCTCCATGAGATGAATGATGCTCAGTTTGGTGGGGCAATGATGGGGACCAAACAGAACGACTGTTACAAGGGGCGCGTCAAGGATGTATTCTTGCAACAATGAAGTTTTCAATGTACATAAATGACACATTTAAACACCTGATTGTATCCATTATGCCCCCAAAAATTGGTGGTATCCCCATTCAAAGGTTATTTGCTGACAACACCCTGCTTTTATCGAGAACCCCAGCTGGTATTAAGAATCTGCTAAACAAATTCCAGATTAACAGAAAACAAAATTCATGACCATAAGCTTGCATAAATCATTCTGTAAAAAAGTAATACTTGGGGACATAGTTTTGGAGGCGGTCAACTACTCTGATTAGCAATTCCCTGTCATGGTCCCCGCAAGGCTGCCACATACCACACATCAGCTATTGTGAAAATGCATAGGGCTGCCTCCCAGAGGGCAGTTTCTCCGTCTTTGAAATGTACAAGGCTGCTGTTTAGTCAGTTGCCTTGTACAGGGCTGGGGATGGAAGTAGGACTCCAACTTCGCTCATAGCCAGAGAAAAACATTTCATAAGATCAATACTATACCTCAGAGCACCCAATTCATTCCTGTACATTTTGATCTGGCACTGAAAAGGAGTGGTGATCTGGCCACCTTGAGACCATTGGTTTACGGTGTCATGTTATGCTCTAGCCCTGAATTGGAATTCTATAGACAAGGGCTCCAGGAACATATTTGGATGGACAGGAAACACTCACTTTTTTTTTTTTTTTTTAATGGCTGCTTAACATAGGACTGAATTCAAAGTGGACCCACCCCCTTTTCCTATCAGCTTGTAAGCAAAAGAATTAATCAAAAACTGTTCTGGCAGTATAGACCAGAAATGTGCAACTTGTAAAAGCAACAGCAAAATATTCATGTTTAATAAAGTAAAGGATGGGGACTTCCTACAATGTACAGAAGACATGAGTGGACATTTTGCCTAACGGGGTTATGAGCATCAATCAATAAGGCCCGGAACAAGGTCATGAAAATGGGTAGGAAAGAAACTTAAATACTTTCTAAGAGTTAAAAATGAAACAAAAAGATGTATAGTAGATTATACACAAGCGTCAAGTGACTTACTTAAATGTATTAACAAACACTGGCATTTGTTACACGGGGACAAAAGCTTAAGCAAATATATTTCTGATTGTTTGTGCCTTACATATTGTAAGGGTAGAAGTTTAAAGAATGTTCTTTGTCCTAGTTACCCTAGGATCAATTCTCCCAATAACTGCTTAACAATGAAGAACAAAGGTTTCTATAAATGCGGGCACTGCAGTGTGTGCAGATGGGCAAAAACTGGAACTTGTTCATTTAACAATACTGTTGGAGATGAATTTCAGATTCATTCAAATATTACTTGCAATAGCAAATGTATGGTTTATGCGAATATTTGTAATCGAATGTATGTGGGGCGTACAATTAGAGCTTTGAAATTAAGAATTAGTGAACATTATAGGGCTTTAAGACAGGATGATGCCAGGTACTCCATTGCTTTACACATGAGACAATGCCCAGCACAAGGACAGACCAAGAATTTTCAATTCTTTGGTCTGGAGCAAATACCATAAGACCCCTTGCGGGAGCAACAGGGAACTGCGACTCAGGAGAAGGGAATGCCTTTAGTGTTTAAACCCTCCTCAACCGTTCTCAGTCTCAATATCCAATCATGAGATGGAAATTTTTTGGGGAGACTGAATGATATTTGGGCTAAGGACTACAGTGGGGGGGCATTGTGCGCTGTAACTAAGGAGCATTGACTCCTATGATGATGCTATTACTATTTGGTCCTTGGATTACTGTTTGTAAACATGTATGTTTTAAATAATATCGAATTATATAGGGGCCCTACACATGCTGCTTCCATATAGGGGGGACAACCTATATTCTGAATGAATGACTGGATCTACATATTGTTTTTTTTTTAGGTTTTATATACCTTAAGTTTCCATTGCATTGACTGGTTTAGCTACGCTATTGAAGTTTTCTTCGTTGATTACTTTAGAATGTTAGTTATGTGTTCTATTGATTTAATTTGCACATACATCTTCTAACATATCAATTAACAACATTGTCTTCTGTATGGTATTGTTTCGTTTACTTTCGGAACATTAAATAATTTATGTTATAGAAGAGTTGAATTTCTTTAATGATGGGCACCAGATTTATGTTCAGTCCACTTTCTAGGCTCCTGCATCATTGCATATAAAATAACCCGAGGCTAAGGAGGTATTCTCAGTAATCAACACGTACACGCCGTTTTGGTTGTAATTACGGGTAAACTCATGCTGTTATTTAGGAAAGCGTGACATCTATAATTTACTTGAGAGTTCAGACGGATGTTATTAGTCTGCCTTCTGTGATGAATAACTCGGTATGCTGTACGTTAACGAAGTTCTTACTATGGTAACGGCGGATGCTAGATAGCTCTTCAGTCCGCTTTCTAGGTTGATGCCCATTTGCGTTTAAATGAACATGCGAGGTGAAAGGGTTTCTGGAAACCAATGGGTACACGCTGTTCGGATTAGGACATTTGATAAACTCATGCCATCACATTGGTAAACGGGGTCTTTGTACCTTACATTAGAATATAGAGGGATGATATTTAGTCAGTCTAACTTTGAGTAGATTTAGAGATAGTATTTTAGACCACAGGGAATTTTACTTAATAATTCTCTATGTTTATTCTTTCACTTGGGATTGTGGTTTGAGACTTCCTAACAGTGCATAGGATACTTTTAAACAAGTAGCGGCGGATTGTGGTATTCATAATTTTCACATTGATTAATCGTACAGTGAACTTGTTTGGTTTTTGTATGTATGGAACGATTCATTGTGATTGAATTCAGTTAGTATAACTTTTCAATAAATTATTTCACGTGGGTTATGATAAAATGGTAATACATTACTGTTTTATAGGGGACTAAGGTGGTTTGTCTATTTTAAGTGGATGAAACCAAAATGTTATATTGGATATTGATACTTAGTAGCGAGTGTCTTCATACTTTCTCTTTTGAACAGATATTCTATATAGGAGCCATACCGATATTTGGAAGATTTTGGAAGAGACTTGTAAATAGTGAACACTCAGAATTCTCAAATTTGTGGAACTTTTGATTCGTTTTTCATATAGTGGAGGCAAGTTCTAGTTAGCTCAGGACATGTTATGGTTTAAATGCACCATTTTGGGGGGCACGCTAAGCTGGTGACGTGGGTGCTGTACCTTTGCGGATGCAGCACGTGCATGGCTAGCACTTATCTTGACTTTCGGTGTTTTTAATTCAAGAGAGTATGATTATTAATGACCATTTACTACCCACCATTTTGTCTTTTTCTCTCTTTTCTTTTTATTTCATCTGTATATTGTTATTTTGTTCAATTAATTGAGGATACACAATGGACAATTGTGGTCAATATTGTTATGTGAGCACACATTTTGTTGACATGTATAATTCAGTTATATCTTATGGTTATTAATTTTGTTAATTACAGCCTTGATGAAGTCAACGAAAGGATTGGTCGCATGACGAAACCAGTGTTGGTTGAGCAGAGGTTTTCTGTGAGTAGATTTTAAACTTGCAGTGGGAGTGACTATGAAATCTCAATTATATAAATAATCTATTTATCTATATATCTATATGGAAAATGTCACTTACCCAGTGTACATCTGTTCGTGGCATGAGACGCTGCAGATTCACATGCTGTGCATTATCCTGCCATCTAGTTTTCGGCTTAGAGTGTTAAAAGTTGTTTTTCTTCGAAGAAGTCTGAGTCACGAGACAGAGGGACTCCTTTTCGGCTCCATTGTGCATGGGCATCGACTCCATCTTAGATTGTTTTCCCCGCAGAGAGTGAGGTGGGAGTTGTGTATATAGTAAAAGTGCCCAAGCAATGGAGTGAGTATGTATGTACATAAAGTGTATAAAAATAGTATACATTTACAAATGTACAACTTTCATCAAATTAACAGCTACAGGTTCCCGGGGAGGCGGGAGGGCGCATGTGAATCTGCAGCGTCTCATGCCACAAACAGATGTACACTGGGTAAGTGACATTTTCCGTTTGATGGCATGTGTAGCTGCAGATACACATGCTGTGCATAGACTAGTAAGCAGTTATCTCCCCAAAAGCGGTGGCTTAGCCTGTAGGAGTTGAAGTTGTCTGAAATAATGTTCATAATACAGCCTGTCCTACTGTGGCTTGTTGTGTTGTTAACACATCTACACAGTAATGTTTTGTGAATGTATTAGGCGTAGACCATGTGGCTGCCTTACAGATTTCTGTCATAGGTATATTTCCTAGAAAGGCCATTGTGGCGCCTTTCTTCCTAGTGGAGTGCGCCTTTGGCGTAATAGGCAGATCTCTTTTTGCTTTAATATAGCAGGTCTGAATACATTTCACTATCCATCTGGCAATGCCTTGTTTGGATATAGGATTACCTGCATGAGGTTTTTGGAAGGCTACAAACAATTGTTTTGTCTTGCGAAATTGTTTTGTTCTATCAATGTAATACATTAGTGCTCTTTTGATGTCTAACGTATGTAAGGCTCTTTCGGCTACTGAGTCTGGTTGTGGAAAAAAGACTGGGAGTTCCACTGTTTGGTTTAGGTGGAACAGTGATATAACTTTTGGTAAGAACTTTGGATTTGTCCGGAGAACCTCTTTATGTATTTGTATAAAGGGTTCTTGTATAGTGAATGCTTGTATTTCACTTACTCTTCTAAGAGATGTGATAGCTATTAGGAAGGCTACTTGCCAGGTTAAGTATTGCATCTCACAAGAGTGCATGGGTTCAAATGGTGGACCCATGAGTCGTGTGTTAATGCAATATTGAGGTTCCACGAGGGAACTGGTGGTTTTCTTGGGGGTATGATTCTTTTTAAACCCTCCATAAATGCTTTGATGACGGATTCTAAAGAGTGATGTTGAATGTGTAATCTGCAAATAGGCAGATATTGCTGTGAGATGTATTTTAATGGAAGAAAATGCTAGTTTAGATTTTTATAAGTGTAATAAGTAGCTTATAATGTTTTTGGTGGAAGCATGTAGTGGTTGAATTTGATTATTATGGCATAAATAAACAAATCTTTTCCATTTGTTTGCGTAACAATGTCTTGTAGTAGGTTTCCGAGCTTGCTTAATGACCTCCATACATTCTTGTGTAAGGTCTAAATGTCCAAACTAAGACTACAGGAGCCAGATTGCTAAATTGAGCGATGCTTGATTCGGGTGTCTGATCTGCTGTTTGTGTTGAGTTAACAGATCTGGTGTGTTTGGTAGTTTGATATGAGGTACTACTGACAGGTCCAGTAATGTTGTATACCATGGTTGGCGAGCCCAGGTTGGTGCTATTAGTATTAGCTTGAGTTTGTTTTGACTCAATTTGTTTACCAGATAAGGAAGGAGTGGGAGGGGGGGGAAAAGCGTAGGCAGACATCCCTGACCCACTCATCCATAGCGCATTGCCTTTGGACTGAGGGTGTGGGTACCTGGACGCAAAGTTGTAATTTTGCGTTTTCTTTTGTTGCGAATAGGTCTATTTCTGGTGTTCCCCAGCGTAGAAAGTAAGTTTGTAGTATCTGGGGATGAATTTCCCATTCGTGTGTCTGTTGGTGAGCTCGACAGATTGTCGGCCAACTGGTTTTGAATCCCTGGGATGTATTGTGCTATTAGGCGAAAGTGATTATGAATCGCCCAATACCAAATCTTCTGTGCTAAGAGACACAGTTGTGATGTGTGTCCCTCCTTGTTTGTTTAAGTATTACATTGTTGTCATGTCTGTTTTGACAAGAATGTGTCTGTGGACTATTAGAGGGTGAAATGCTTTCAATGCTAGAAACACTGCTAACAGCTCTAAATGATTTATATGCAGTTGCCTTTGTTGAAAGTCCCATTGTCCCTGTATACTGTGACTTCTAGTTGTAACAGGTCTAAGTGTTGTTTGGACATATTGTATGCTCTTGGAGGCACATCTGGTGGCAAATGTAGGAATTCTATGCAATAACCATGTTGGATAATGGCTAGGACCCACACGTCCGTAGTTGTGTTCCCAGTTGTGGTAATCTGCAAGTCTCCCCTCCAATGGTGTTGTGTGATGGGGGTTTGTGACGCTGAAGTCACTGTTTGGTTTGTGAGGCTTTTGGGCTCTGGAATTTCCCTCTTGTTTTAGGGAACTGTCCACCCCTATATTGTCCTCGAATACCTCCTCCGATACTGGCCCTGATATGTGGGTCTGACTTGTGAGGTTGAAGGCTCAGTGGTTTGGGCCCAAAACCCCCCTCTAACGTGCGGCTTCCTAAAAGTGCCTCTGCTATGTGGGGCGTAGAGCGCGCCCATGGCTTTGGCCGTGTCCGTGTCTCTTTTCAGTTTTGCTATCGCCGTATCCACCTCCGGCCCAAATAATGGTTGTTCATTGAAAGGCATATTCAGCACAGCCTGCTGAATTTCTGGCTTAAATCCGGAGGTCCGTAGCCATGCGTGTCTCCGAATGGTTACCACTGTGTTTACTGTCCTGGCCACCGTGTCTGCTGATTCCACAGCCAACCTTATTTGGTTGTTGGAGATAGTTTGGCCCTCCTCGACAACCTGTTGGGCACGTTTCTGGAACTCTTTGGGAAGGTGTTGAATGAGATGTTGCATTTCATCCCAATGTGCCCTGTCGTATCTTGCCAGTAGAGCTTGAGAATTGCCAATTCGCCATTGATTGGCTGCCTGTGCTGCCACCCTCTTGCATCGAATTTCCGACTTTCTTTGTCGGGCAGTGGTGCATCTCCAGAAGTTTGAGTATGCCCTTTTCCAGGCTGCTCCTACTACCACTGAATCAGGAGTTAACTGTTGTGTGATGTATATAGGGTCAGTAGGGGGAGGTTTATATTTCTTCTCCACCCTAGGCGTGATGGCTCTGCCTTTGACTGGGTCCTGAAACACCTGTTTGGCGTGTTTTAACATGCCTGGCAGCATTGGCAAGCTTTGGTATTGGCTGTGCGTAGATGACTGTGTTGAACAAGAAGTCATCTTCTATGGGCTCTGCATGCAATGCTACATTATGAAATGTAGCTGCCCTGGAAACCACCTGCATGTAAGCAGCACTGTCCTAAGGTGGTGAAGGCCTTGCCGGGTAGCAAGACTATTGTCTGAGACCGGTGCATCATACAAATCCAATGCATCCGGGTCATCTTGGCTCATCCCTGTGTGTTGGCGACTGCATCATTGGGGGTGTTGCTACCGGGGACAGATGTGGTGACTGCTGGCGATTGTTGTGGCGAAAACTGTGGTGGTGTTTTTTTCTTTAGCCACTTTCGCTTTTGGCTGCATTTCCACCTCTTGGAATGCGACCTTCCGCTTCATCTTTATTGGAGGAAGAGTTCTGATTTTCCCTGTGTCTTTTTGTATATGGAGCCTCCTCGGGGAATGGTCTGGCTCTCCCATGCCTAGTTCTTGTTCAAATCTGTGACCTTGTAATTGTGTGGAAAGGCCTTGTTCCTCTGTACAGGAGCTTTGTTTCGGCTCTAAAATCTTTGACCGTCTTTTTTGGCTCTGAGGAAACCTTCTTGACTTTCGGGGTGCCGAACTCTCGGTGCAGAGTCTGGTCGGAGCCGGTATCTCGACCGGAGTCAGATGTTTTCGGCTGCTGGGAGGCCTTTTTCGGTGCCGATGTTTGGTCACTGTGTTTTCGGATTAAGCCATGGCCTGTTGGCGGTGGCGTCCCCTTGGCCTTCATTATTTTGGTGTGAGTTTTTACCAGGGCTGGTTTACTCACGGTTTGGTGCGTCTTCGGCTGCTCACTCTCAGACTCGTCCGAGTCCGAATCTCAAATGGAGAATCTCTCCTCTTCTTCGATATCGGTGTGCCCGGCCGGTGTCGACGCCATCTGAAGTCTTCGAGCTCTTCGATCCCGCAGTGTTTTCTTGGATCGAAATGCCCGACAGGCCTCGCAAGTATCCTCTTTGTGTTCGGGGGACAAACAGATTACAGACCAAGTGTTGGCCTGTATAAGGATACTTTGCGTGGCAGTTGGGGCAGAAGCGCAAGGGGGTCCGGTCCATGAGGTTTGAAGATGGACGTGGTCGGGCCGACCAGGCCCTGCCGAGGAGTGGAAGCCCCGAAGGACCGCCGGAGCTGCTCTTTCTTCAGTGTTGATGTGCTAGCACTAACCCGGTACCGAGCGCAAACAATACAGTCGAATTTTCCGATGGATAACTATCTTTTCCGAAACAACATACGGAGCAAAGAGGAACACGTTCGAACCCGACGGCAGAAAGAAAACAATCTAAGATGGAGTCGACGCCCATGCGCAATGGAGCCGAAAGGGAGGAGTCCCTCGATGTCTTGACTCGAAAAGACTTCTTCTAAGAAAAACAACTTGTAACACTTCAAGCCCAACACTAGATGGCAGGATAATGCACAGCATGTGTATCTGTAGCTACACATGCCATCGAAAATATATGTTATGTATTATGTTGTACTGCCAAATCAGTGATTTTAACATGTACGTATGGTATGGTTCACATGGTGTAGCTATAGATCTAACCTGTGTCAAAACACTCTATTGAAGGAAGCTGGCTCTGTATATTATACCAAAATGAGATCTAGTGTGCACAGAGTCCAGGGGTTCCCCAGAGGCTTAACAGAGGCTGAAGTAGATAATACGAACGCTCTCTTTTGGTAGTGTGGTCAAGCAGTTAGGCTTATCAGAGGTTAGTGCAAAGCATTTATTGTACACAAATAGAAGAAGCACGCACTCAATCACTTAACTCCAGACCAATGTTTTTTATATAGCAAAAATATTTTCTTTATTTTTAGAACCACAAGATTCAAGTTGCAGGTAAGTACTTCAATAGATTCGTATTTCACACATGTATCAACAGTACTTTGAAATCGATAAGTTATGCAGTTTTTGAAATATTGGCAATAATCTGTTTTAAAACTTGACAGGGCAATTTTCAGAAACAGTTCCTGGAGGAACATTTAGCTCGATTTGCAGGTAAGAACAACACTTAAAGTTTCAGTCTCCAGGTTTTAGGAAGTCCACCGGTTGGGGTTCAAGTTAACCCCAAACATCCACCATCAGCAACACTGAGCCGGCCGGGTGCAGAGGTCAAAGTTAATAAATTTAACATGGGCTCCTATGGAGACAGGGGGTACTCTGAATTAGTTCTGCCTGCATGTAAGCACCTGCAGCTCGGAGGGCAGACCGGGGAGGATTAGAGGAGCACTGTAGGGGCCACAAGTAGGCACCAAACACACACTCAGTGGCACAGGGTGCAAATAGGACATCTGGTTTCCAATGCTGGTCTAATAAGGGGACCTTGTGGGTCACTAAGAGGCTGCAGGTGCAGTCCAGGGGGGTGTCACACCACCAGTTGGACAGGGAGGAAGGCCTCCTGCTGAACGTAGCTGCACTGGGTGTCTTTCTCCAAGGCCTGGGGGCTGTGGGTGCAGTGTGTCTTTATGTATCAGATATCTTTGTCCAGAGCTTCACAGTCCAGGGGTTCCTCGGGATTCCCTCTGCAGGTGTCGTTGTGGAGAGATCAACCCAGGGTGGGCACTTGCTCAGAATCACCTGGGGATCCTCTCTAGCTTGTTGGGTGACCTGGACACGGGCCGTCGGGTGCAGAAGTTAGGACTCTTGCATTCTTAGTGAGGTGGGAGTCCAGGGTTGTTGGATTCTTATTGGTCAGGGCTGCTGTCAACGTGAGTTCTTGGTCCTTTTGAGTGCAGGGCAGTCCTCTGGCGCTTGGCAGAAGTTGCTGGTCCCGCTGGATGTGTCGCCGTTCTTTTGCAGGTTCTTTGATGCAGGATATAAACCGGTAAGGCTTGGGCCAAATCAGTTATCTTCTTTCTCTGCTGAGGTTTCAGCTTGGCAGTCCTTGTTAGGTCACCGGGAATCTAACTTGGATTCAGTGAGGCTCTCAAATCCTAGATTTAGGGCAGTTTTGGGGGTCAGAGGGCAGTAGTCAATGGCTACTGTCCCTAAGTGTGGCTACACCCTCCTTGTGCCCAGTCCCTTTGGGGAGGAGGCACAACCTTAACCCTATTGGTCCCTGTCCTCCAAACCAAGATGGAGGATTTTGCAGGGAGACGTCCCCCCCTCAGCTCTGGGCACCTTAAGTGTGGTCCAGGCTGGAGAGGGCACTCCTCCCTGTTTTCCCTAATTTTCCCACCAGACTTGCCGCCAAAAGTGAGACACTGTCCAGGTGGCAGACAACTAAAACTGGAGTGCTCTGGGGGTCTATAATCTGAAGCTTGAGCCTTTGAGGCTCACCACCAGATTTTACAGTTTCTGTAAGGGGGATGTGTGAAGTACCTTAACCCAGGACAGCCTTTGTTTCCGACTACAGTGCATAAAGGCACTCAGCCCATGTGGTCACAAACATGTCTGAAAGTGGCAGGCTGGCACAGACCGGTCAGTCCTACACTAGCAGTTTGGCTAACATACAGGGGGCCACCTGTACAATGCCCTCTGTTTATTTTTCAATAAATCCAACACTGGCATACCCAACTTCCCAGTATTCACGGAAGCCATTATGGAGCTGTGGAGTTCGTAATGACAAACCCCCAGACCATATACTCACTATGGCTGCACTGCACTTACAATGTCTGAGAATGGACTTAAACACTGTAGGGGCATATTGCTCATGCAACTAAGTCCTCACATGTGGTATGGTGCACCCTGCTTAGGGCTGTAAGGCCTGCTAGAGGTGTGATTTACCTAAGCCACAGGCAGTGGTTTGTGGACATGGCACCAAGAGAGTTTCATGTCAACTGTCTTTCTCCCCTCCAGCACAAACAGGCTGCATAGGCAGTGTACATGTGCTTGGTGAGGGGTCCCCCAGAGTGGCATAATACATGCTGCAGCCCTTGGGAACTGTCCCTGGCCACAGGGCCTTTGGTATCATGGCTACCCTTTAAAAGGGACTTAACTGTGTGCCAGGGTTGTGCCAATTGTGGAAACCAAAGTACAGTTTTTGGGAAAAAACACTGGTGCTGGGGCCTTGTTAGCAGAATCCCAGCACATTTTCAAAGTTTGCATCAACACTAGCCAAAAAGTGGGGGGTAACCATGCCAACAGTGGCACTTTCTTACACCCATCATGTGTTTTGCACATTTTCTCAGCAATCTTTTTTTTTTTAAAAGAGGTTTTATTTGGAATTAGTTTTAATCTTAGTGCTGTCCTTGTTATACCTGCATGGGAATTTTAAATTGGTTGATTTATGGAATTGTGGAAAGACGTGCAAGCTAAACTATTGTCTATTGGGGGGGGGGGGGGGGGATGATTTCGTATTCCATTTGTGGATAAACAATGTTAAACTATGTAAAACTACAGGCCACTAGTGATTAATTTATTGTAATCTGCATGTTTTGCTTTCCTGGTCCTTGGACTGAAATAAACTATATGATGTCAGTAGCATTGGCATGTATGTTTACACACAAAAATTAACAGTTGCATTATTTTCATTCAGTTCTTTTAATTTTCCCACTGTAAGGTGTCAGTGCGCTTTTTATCACGTGCACATTGACAATAAGTCGTAAAAGTAAGTAAATCAGAGTACTAGCCAAAAAAACATTTAGCAGCTAATAACTTAAATTGAGAAAAAACGAGTTTCTAAACCCTTTACTTGCAGTTTGCATGCAGGTCCTTGCTGGTTCATGGCTTATAGTGCTATATTAGGATAGCAATTTATTAACTGCAAGTAATAAAAGGCTGTGGGAAAAGCAGTGACCCCCTTACATATCCAAATGACCATCTGTCATCTGTATGTTACATGGTGTGCTTTATTGGAGATGCACAACTCTCTAGCGAGCGCATTAACCATATGTTATCTTACCACTGCTATTCCCCGATATGTACTGGGCACACAAAGCTCTCCACAGCAGGTGCCTCGACCCCATTTTAAAATACAGACCTTGCAATCAGTTCAGCCAGAACAGATTCTTTAAACATTGTTTTTCGGTGCCGGTTTCTTAGTGACAGCATTAAAAAATAAATGTATAAACTCTGCTTTCAATGACTCTCCCGCTCTATCATAACCCCTTTTTGTTGCCATTACCTCACTCACAATTAATGGGCATCCAGAGTAATGTTTTTCCAATTCTGGCACTGATAGCAGTGCATGGCTTCCCTCTCTTCTGCGCCTTATTTGAGCAGTTTGGTGTATGTCTGAACAATTAATTATTTAGCAATTTATCACCTTAGAGTAATCTCCCAGTCATACATTTTGAGTCCTGATGCCGGTTTTAGAAATTCTATCGGGAGAAATTTTGCCGCATCCGATGTAAATTTTGTACTTCTCTTTAACCTGCAGATTGGATTGGTGCCCTATAAAGAGACACACAATATACATATATTCACTGAAAGGTTGAAGGGACGTTATAGTTAGGTCCTGAACTTACTCTTACAAACCCATTTAAATTCAGCAGTTGGAGTTATTTCAAGTAGGTATAACTCACACCCTCCGGTAACTAACTCACACCCTCAACATGCAGTTTTCTTATCAATAATTTTATTGCAAAGGTTGAAGTGATTAATATTAAAGACACCAAAGAAGAGGTCATCAGTGTTATATGTGGAGTAATTAGCTGTGCATGGAGAAGGTGCAAGTTAAAGTTACCTTAGGGCGCGAGTTAAAGTTACTTGAAATGACTAACTAGAACTGAATTTCAATGGTTTTGTACGAGTAAATTCAGAACCTAACTATAATGAGCCTGTAATCATTTGTTTTTTTTCCCAGAGAATTTCTATGATTCTTTAACGTAAAGTCATTTTAATTACTATACGTTAATCCAACGCCTTATACCTACCCAACCCCACTCTTGGCCTTTGGCTGCACGCTGTGGGGTTTGGCCACAGGGCCTGTCCATCAGTGGATGCTGATGTCTGAGTGGGTGCACGAGGGTCAGAGTGCGGTTTAAGTGGGTTGTAAGTGGGCGCATGAGTCTCAAGGCATGTATGAGTTAGTGAATTTTTTTTTGTTACGTTTTTGAAAATATCGTGCATGGAGTGAAGTACAAGTTACTAAACTTCGGTAACAATATATCTTTTAGAGACATTCTATTTGCAGACTCTTTACCTTAGAATTTCCCCCAGACGTCAGACTGGATCTGGGGATTTGTCTTCAAGCAGTACCCCTGCGTGCTGTCGGATGGCGTCGGTTGACTGTGCGGGCGTCATGGTTGCTGTGATGACGTCAGTCATATATAGGCGTCACTCCTGTGAGTAGACGTCAGTTTTTCATGACTTCCCACACCAGTAGCGTAGAGCAATGAACACAGAATGGTGCGCCAAATCTAGGGTTCTTGAAAGGGAAGTTCCTGTCCCTAGAAATCAGTTTGCAGTGCAGGGAAGACAGGCAGTTCATTAAGGAATCTGCAACTAAAATATGTCTCTACCAAAAATATAGTTACTGAAGGTAAGTGACTTGTACATGCGATAGAGACTTCTAGTTGCAGATTCCTTACCTTAGAATAGCTACCCTAGCAATACCATCCCAGTGGTGGGCTCCAAACTAAGATCACACCAAAAAGTCCTGCAGGACTAAACGGTCAAAGTATATCTGTCTCTGTGGACCAGACTGTGCATACAAGTAATGCTTGGTGAACGTATGCAAAGACGCCCACATTGCCGCCTGGCAGATATCCAGAACTGGAACTCCACATGCTAATGCTGTTGTAGCAGCAGTTGCTCTGAAGGAATGGAGCGCACAAACCCTCAGAGGGTTGCTTTTGTGTCACCGCTTAGCACATCTTGATGCAGAGGACTATCCATCGCAAAATGGTCCTCTTCTGTACGGCCCTTCCTTTCTTCACACCCACAGAATTGATTGTCAACCCAGAAATCTTATACATGATATAGGTAGAACACCAATGCTCTTTTTGGATCCAGGCGGTGTAGTATCTTCTCAGGAGATGTGGGGGTGCGTAAAAAGTAGGCAAGGTGATTGCTTGGCCTATGTGAAAAGGAGTCACCACTTTGGGAAGGAAGGAAGCCCTGCTACGAAGCACCACCTTGTCAGGATGTACTGCTAGGAATGATGGCTTTGAAGAGAACCTGGCGTTCACTCACTCTGCGAGCAGAGGTGAAGGCAATCAAAAAGGCAGTTTTAAGGGTCAAGAGCTGTAGAAGACAGTTGTGCAGCGGCTGAAAGGAGCACACGAGGTATGCGAGGACCAAGTTCAAATCCCAGTGGGGCATTAAGAACGAGATGGGAGGAAACCTGTGAGTCCTTTGAGAAGCATCCCATCAATGGGCGATTTGAACAGAGGAGATTAGTCTGGTAGCCTTAAGAAGGCAGAGATGGCAGACAAATATCAATTGAGGGTGCCCGGAGGCTGAGTCCTGCTGGTCAAGAGAAAGAACCTCAGATTTTGTGTGTGTGTGTGTGTGTGTGTGTGTGTGGGGGGGGGGGGGGGGGGGGGGTGAGAAGGAGGAAGAACCCAACAGACCTGTTGATACACCATTGCCACAAATATCTTCTAATGACAGACTGATACCGTTCGTTTTGGTGGAGGGATGCTGGCTGCAAAGATAACATTACAGACTTCAGACGGAAGGTCGAAAGTAGTCAACTGCTGTAGAGGCGGAGACTGGACAGTTCAGGTGAATGATCGTCCACTGCTGCTGCAACAGAAGATCCTCCTGAAAGGGCAGTCTGATCAGAGGATAGATGGCCATGTTCAATAGCTCGTGATACCAAACTCGGCGTACCCAGTCCAGAGCCACCAGGATTACTTGAGCCCGGTCATGCCTGATCATCCTTAGAACTCTGGGCAGAAGTAGTATCGGCGGGAAAGCGTACAGGAGGCCTGAGGCTCCACGCATGACGGAAAGCATTGTTGAGCGAGTGCCTTGGAAACTCAAGTGCACAAAATAGCTCACATTGCACATTTTCTGTAGAGGCAAACAGATCTAACCAAGGCTCTCACCAATGCTGATTGAGACACCATCCGTGATCCACTATGCAGACGCCAGAGGTTGAACCACCAGTGCAATGTCCTGGCGTTCCAGCCATGTCCAAAGGGGAAGAGCCTCTTGACAAAGGGTCCACGACCCCAATCCACCCTGCTTGTTGCAGTACCACATGGCAGTGGTTTTTGTCAGTGAACACCTGCACCACTTTCCCTTTGAGAGAGAGAAGGAATGCTTTCAATGCAAGTCGGATTGCCTGGAGCTCTGAAAGGTTGATGTGGAGCCCGGATTCTGCTGGCGACAAGAGGCCTCTGATCTCCACCTCTCCCATATGGCCAACCCACATCTCAGGAGTGAAGAATCCTTCACTACTGTGAGATCTTGTTGGGGAAGGGAGCTGTATCTGCTGTTGACCCAATCTTGATTCAACAACTACCACTGCAGGTCTTTCAGTTACCTCTGAGATATGGATCATGTTGGAGAGATTCCCCTATGTTGCGCCCACTGTAACTGCAGGTCCCACTGTAGATCCTGCATATGCCATCTTCCATGTTGGACCAGCAGGATGCAGGAGTCCATAAGGCCCAGCAGCCTAAGTCATTCTCACTGAAATCCAGGATAGAGGCTAAAACATCAGAATCATAGCCCGAATATCCTGGACTCCCTTTTCATGAGGATAAGCCCAAAACTGCACTGTGTCCAGAACAGCTCTGATGAAACGGAGCGGCAGAGAAAGTCAGATGTGACTTTGGCACGTTTATAGTGAACCCCAGTGAATGCAAGAGTTTTGTTGTAGTCTGGAGAAATATCTAGAGTGTCTGCCTTTAACAGTCAGTCGTTGAGATAGGGGAAGACTGGAACCCCTAACCTGTGCAGATGAGCAGCAACCACTACCATTGCTTTCATTAACACCCAAGGGGTGCCGGTAAGGCCAAAGGGGAGTCCTGTGAACTCAAAGTGCTTGTGACCTACCACGAATTGCAAGTAGCTTCAGTGGGCCGGCAGGATGGGAATGTGAAAATAGGCAACCTGCAAGTCCAACGCTACCATCCAGAGTCCAGGGCAGAAAGAACCTGAGCTAGGGTTAGATGGGGCAGTGGCCGGAGGGGCAGGCATCTCCATTATCTGCGATGTCCTGGGGCACTAACAAAAGGGGTGAGCCTTTGAGGCTCACCGCCAGGTATTACATTTCCTGCAGAGGGAGGTGAGAAGCACCTCCACCCAGTACAGGCTTTGTTTCTGGCCACAGAGTGACAAAGACACTCTCCCCATTTGGCCAGCAACATGTCTGGTGTGCGGCAGGCTGGCAGGAACTGGTCAGCCTACACTAGAAGTCGGGTATTCAGGGGGCATCTCTAAGATGCCCTCTGGGTGTATGTTACAATATATTCATCAGTGTGCATTTATTGTGCTGAGAAGTTTGATACCAAACTTCACAGTTTTCAGTGTAGCCATTATGGCCATGTACTCTTATGGCTACCCTGCTCTTACAATGTCTAAGGTTTTGCTTAGACACTGTAGGGACATAGTGCGCATGCACATATGCCCTCACCTGTGGTATAGTGCACCCTGCACTAGGGCTGTAAGGACTGCTAGAGGGGTGACTTACCTATGCCGCCACCGGCAGTGTGAGGTTGGCATGGCATTCCGAGGGGAGTGCCATGTCGACAGTCATATTCTCCCAACCAGCACACACAAGCTGTAAGGCAGTGTGCATGTGCTGGGTGAGGGGTCCCAGGGTGTCATACAATATGCTGCAGCCCTTAGAGACCTTCCCTGGCATCAGGGCCCTTGGTACCAGGGCTACCAGTTACAAGGGACTTACCTGAGTGCCAATTGTGGAGACAAAGGTACAGTTTAGGGAAAGAACACTGGTGCTGGGGCCTGGTTAGCAGGGTCCCAGCACACTTTAAAATCATAACTTCGCATCAGCAAAGGCAAAAAGTTATGGGGTAACCGTGCTAAGGAGGCATTTCCTTACAGAAGGTCTCCTTTGAGAGGCCTAGATCTAGAATTGGTCTTAGTGACCCATCTGTCTTTGGTATAAAGAAAGTATAGGGAATATACTCCTAACCCTTGCTGAGATAGGGGGAACTTGGTCTATAGCCCCTTTGAGAAGAATGGATTGTACCTCTTAACAGAATGAGATGGTCGTGTAAAAGTTTGTGAGTGCAGGGAATATTTGTTGGAGTGGAGATGTGTTCTAGACAGTAACCAGGTTGTTTAATTAATAGGATTGATAGAACCCACTGATCTGTGGTGATATTGGACCATTGGGGACAGAAATGTGTTGGTATTGCCCCTACTAGAGAGGTGTGCTGGTGAAGGTTTAAGCAGTCACAGGCGTGTATTTGAGGCAGAACTTCTAGAGGCAGACGTCTTACCTCTGCCTTTATTGTGTACACCTCCGAAGGAACCTCTACTGTGGAAGTGTGTTCCTTGTGTGGTTGGGAGGTGGAAGGCTCACTAGATGTTTTGAAGCCTCCCTTAAGTTTCGGCCAGCAAAAATTACCTCTATGTGGTGTGGTGAGTAGAGCCCCTAAATCCTTTATCTTGTCTATGCTGGTGTTCTCTACTAAACATAAATGGAGTTGGTTCCATTAGCGCAGCATATTCCGGCACCACATGGAGTAGACGCGAGAAGGGCATAAACGCCCCAAAGGGCAGTAAACCAACTCCCGGCGCAGAACTTTGGTTTGAGTACTTTAGGTTTTGAATACGCGATTGAAATCCTATACTGTTGTTGACAGATGGAAGGGGAGAGCTCAGAATACAGCGAGCTGAGGAATACCACTGCAAGAGGAAACATGTCCACACGCAACAGCAAAGAGAAAACAATCCAGCAAAGGACTCTATGCCCATGCTCAGTATCACCGAGAGGAGTCACTTGCTCTTGTGGCTCGAAAAAATTATTCTAACACAAACAACTTTCAATACTCCGAGCCCAAAGCTAGATGGCGGACTTATGTAAAGCATGTATATGTACAGCCACACATGCCAAACACATTTACAGGAGTTACCATTAAGCAATGCTGCTCACAGAAATTAAAGACTAAAATGGTCTGGCAATCCAAGTTGCTATAAAACAGTGTTTGTGAGACCCTCATTACTTGATTTTGTGGCAGGTTTCCTGGCAACAAAGATGACCAATGAAACCTCACGTGGCAACCATAAGCAGTCTAGCAGATTCTGTTCAATATACACACCGGCTGAGTGTGGAAATCGGGAAGAGGCATCTGGCCACCATGCTGCAAGAGAGGGTTCACACTGTGGAAAAAAGGAAGAGCATGCTAAAGGCAGGGTAAAGAGATGAATGCATGGACATTCCAATCTAAAAATAATTTGTTACTTTGGGATGAAGTTTCCTCTTGTTCCGCGAGTGAGGCAAATCAGAGCATCCTTTGTCTCATTGAGGATATCAGCAAGGAGTGCTACTAGGAGAACATCCCATAGCGGTATCTGCGACAGACAAATCACCTACAAATCAGGGTTCACAATCTCTCTAGATTATGATATAATTGACAGCCGAGATGTCAGAAGATATGAATGCTACTCCTTGAAATGCTGCTAGCTGCTCCAATGTGTTGGCCTTTCAACACAAGCTCTTTTCTTTCTGTCATTTGTTAGTCTATAAGCTGCACCAGAGCAGAGACTCCTGCTGCTGGAATGCCTTCTTAGGCACCACTGAAGGGTCCTCATTTCCCATCAGACAAGTGGCACCAATAGGATGCATAAGATCAAACAAGTCCGGTATTTGCAAAACCAGGATTGCTGTCTGAGCCTGAAACATCAGAATCATACCCCACAACACACTGGTAACTCTGAAAAGTATAGGTCTTTATAGGGGTCGATTTCCTTCATTGTCTTAAAGTCCAGGACAGGTCTGAATTCTGATTTGAGCCTTTACTTGGAAACTAGAAAGTGATCAAAGAATCAGTTACTTATCTTCGGTAGCTATCTTTCTGGTGGATACTCTACATGGAGAATCTTCCTCTGCTGAATATGCCAGGGTAAGGACAGAATTCTGAAACTTTTCTAAATCCCTTTATGCAAGTAGAGAGTGCTGGCTCCACTTCAGCACAGAAGCCATGCCATTGTGACATCACTGGTGCCATAAACTACCCCCATTGGCACCCGCACATGAGTTTCCCATCCATTTTTTAAGCACCTTTGAGGCAAACAAGAGGAGAACATCATCAGCTGGACAAGATGCACTAAGATATCTAGAAAGGGGACCTAAATAGTGGCTTACTCAGTAACTAGCCATGAAAATGGGGAGTAAAGCGAGGCCAGTGAGGAATCTGCAAGTAGATGGTGCCCATCAGAAAGATTCCAGAAGGTAAATAATTTTCTTCAGATTGACACTTCTACCTCCAGATTCCTCACCTTATGAATAGATTCCCCAAGCAGTACCCAACCAGGAGGATGGTTGAATGGCTAGGTAAAATGAGAATCGTGGCGGACAGTATACAGAGTGACCTTACCTTTGTACCTCTGAGTCCAAACACTAATGCTTTGTAAGGGTGTGGAGGGAAGAATAGTCTGCAGCTTTGCAAATCTCTTCAATTGGAACTCCCCTTGCTAGAGCTGAAGTAGATTTCCATCTGGTGGCATGACCCATGTCATCTGGGGGTTCCGAGTGAGCCAAGGAGTGGCACATCTTAACACAAAGTATGATCCACCTTGAAAACATCCTCTTCTGGATGGCTTTGTCCATCTTACCAGTGTCATTGGTAAAAAGATGGCAGTCAATTCAGAAGTCTTTGGTAAGTCAATATAAAAACAGACCACTCTTGGGATGCAGCCTATAAAGCCTCTCTTCCACAGGATGTGGAGGAGGTAAGAATGTGGGTAAGGTGACAAGACTGCCCCATATAAAACTTTGACAACTAGGCAGAAAAGCACTTCTGATTCTAAGGACTACCCTGTCAGGGAAGAATGCAGTAAAGGGAGGCTTGATACTCAGTGCTCACAGACACGAAAATAACAGCTACAAGAAAAAGTTTAAAAATAAGGCAGTCATTTAGTAACAGTGCAACGGTACAAATGGGAACACAAAGAAAGGCGATTAAGCTCCCATTTTGGCATAATGAAAGGTATGTAAACATTTGTTGATGAAGCCTTGCGGATTTGCCTTGGTGATTTGACGCATGAGGAGCAGCAAGAGGTGGTGGTGCTTGGAACTCCCCAACAAAGGCTCCACTGGGTGAGTGTGCTACCTCTGTGCCCAGAGGCATTCTACTTTAGGACGCCCATCTACCCACAGTGTGAGACACAGGATAAGCGGCAAACAAAGGGTGTGCTTGGAACTCCATAGCCCAAGCTCCATTGCTGGTTTGTGACCTTTGCACCCGGAGGCGCTCTAGTTTAGGACACTCCCGCAGCATGGGACGCGCCCAAGTGAAGACAGACCAGAAACAGGTCCGTCTTCGCCTAGAAGAGGGCAGGCTGTCCCACCCTATTTGGCTTTCCTGGACAGCCTGTGCATTATTTCTGGTAAGCCTCATCTATTCTCCCTGTTGTCGCAAGGTGGTCCGCACTCATTATGGGGAAACATAAGCTGGCTGCTGGAAAGGATGGAGCCACCATTATGTCCCAGGCAGACTTCACCAGGAATACCTTTTTGGTGCGAGCACTAAGTGTGGTCTCAAGGGAGATTGTATTGGCCGACAGATATCTATTGCAAGAGTTGGGGAGAGGTCCAGTTTTGATACGACTAGTGTGGATATATTACTTCAGTTGCTTCTCAAGGAGGTGGATTGGATAGTTTCCCCAATTTAACCTCCCTTTCCAGCATCATTAAGTTCTTTTACTCAGGCAAGAGCAGAAAAGGAGTTGGGTGTGATACTCCTGAGCTGCTTCAGTCTCAGCCCTTGCGGTCCCCTAGTAACAAAAAAAGAGGAAGACGAAAGCAGGTCCAGTGCCTGGCATTATTAAAAAGGAGCCCAATGTGCGATCCTCTTCTGACTTCTGTTTCTCCACAGAGGATTGTCTCTCTGAAGTAGATGTGAACCAATCCTGTTGTGCAGTGGGGGGGGGAGGGGGTCAAAGCGCATTTTGGGAGAAGATTATGAGATAGGTGAAAGGTATGGTGACTGCTGCGATTGCTCCTCTAGTGGACAGGATCAATTGTCTGGAAGGGGTTATTCGGGAATCTTGACTACAAATTAGAACAATCTTCATCCGCTCCCAACAAGCAAGTTCAAGCTCTAGTTAAGTCTTGCAATGGCTCCAGCTCACTGAATTCAGCCCACATGCCTGTTATTGAGCCAGGTGTCCCCTCAGCAAATAAGCCTATGCCAGTAGTGGGGGCAGTAGAACCAGCATCATGTGTAGCTACATCAGCTGCAGGGCTGCCAAGAAAGAAGCAGATAATGCTATCATTAAACGTCCACTGCAGTCTTCATCTATGCAATCCTTGCCGCCTATGGACCTACCTCCAGAATGCCATCCTTATGTGGTGGTGGGAGAACCACCACTTTTACCAACCAAGAGGTTAATTTACTGGGAGTTGAAAGATAAAGCATACCATTGACTTTTGTACTACCGCTTACAACTCAGAGTATGACTTTTTTTTTTTTTTAAAGAACTGGATGGATTGGCAGCTCAACCAAGTCCTCAAAAGGGGATTGTGTTGTAAATTGCAGGTCCCCAGGCTTCGCTCAACAGCTGGTCAAGACTGGTTACAGGGGAAGTAATCTTGGTTGAGCAGTGAGCATTGTCTCCTTGGGTTACTTCTACAAATTTACAACTTGCAAGCCCTATGTGGAGTGTTACATGGTGGGGACCTTTGGGGGCATGACAACACAAATGAGCTGGAGAATCGCTTCTTGCACCTCCTAACCAATATTCAAGTCAGTACCCCTCTTGTCCCCCTTCGGCTTGATCTGGGCATTTAAGCTCTTGCCCATAAGGTTAGACTTAGACTAATTGCTGTACTGTTAGAGAATTTGGGCCACTGCTGAATTGGCACCCTTTCGTTTGGGCTTAGATTATATCATAAAACTCCCCAGAGCTACTAGGATCCCATGGCTGGGTTATGTAAAACTATGCCCGTCTGAGATTAGCTGTGAGCACCTATGGACGAACCTGGAATCTGCATGTCGGGTATCTGAGTCTATGCTAAAGAGGATGTACTGGAGATGGGTTGATAAAGGGTCTCTCTCTCACACACAAGCTTTTTCTTTTTAGAATTCAAGGATTCTTACTCTCTCTGGGAATATATGGATACTACTGAACACTCATCAGCAAGAGCACTGTATTGAAAATGTCACTTACCCAGTGTACATCTGTTCGTGGCATCAGTCGCAGTAGATTCGCATGTTCTGCAATAGCTCGCCATCTGGTGTTGGGCCGGAGTGTTACAAGTTGTTTTTCTTCGAAGAAGTCTTTCGAGTCACGGGACCGAGTGACTCCTCCTTTTGTCTCCATTGCGCATGGGCGTCGACTCTATCCTCGATTGTTTTTCCCCGCAGAGGGTGAGGTAGGAGTTGAATTGTAGTAATAGTGCCCATGCAATGGAGTGACTAAGTATGCACCTATTTAAGGTTGAGATGATACATATATAAATAATTGAAGGTAACTTCCAAACTGCTACAGGCTCCCGGGGAGGCGGGTGGGCACATGCGAATCTACTGCGACTGATGCCACGAACAGATGTACACTGGGTAAGTGACATTTTCAGTTCGATGGCATCTGTCGCTGTAGATACGCATGTTCTGCATAGACTAGTAAGCAGTTATTTCCCCAAAAGCGGTGGATCAGCCTGTAGGAGTGGAAGTAGTCTGAAATAATGTCCTTAATACGGCTTGACCTACTGTGGCTTGTTGTGCGGATAACAGGTCTACACAGTAGTGCTTGGTGAATGTGTGAGGCGTAGACCATGTGGCTGCCTTACATATTTCTTGCATTGGGATGTTTCCTAGAAAGGCCATGGTAGCACCTTTCTTTCTGGTTGAGTGTGCCCTTGGTGTAATGGGCAGCTGTCGTTTAGCTTTAAGGTAGCAGATTTGGATGCATTTAACTATCCATCTGGCTATACCTTGTTTTGAAATTGGGTTTCCTGCGTGAGGTTTTTGAAATGCAATAAAGAGTTGTTTAGTCTTTCTGATGTTTTTTGTTCTGTCAATGTAATACATTAATGCTCTTTTGACATCTAATGTATGTAGTGCCCTTTCAGCTACGGTATCTGGCTGTGGAAAGAACACTGGAAGTTCCACTGTTTGATTTAGATGGAACGGTGAAATAACCTTTGGCAAAAATTTAGGATTGGTTCTTAGGACGACTTTATTTTTGTGTAGTTGTATAAAAGGTTCCTGTATAGTAAACGCCTGAATCTCGCTTACTCTTCTTAGGGAAGTAATGGCGATGAGAAATGCCACCTTCCAGGTTAGGAACTGTATGTCGCAGGAGTGCATGGGTTCAAAAGGTGGACCCATAAGTCTAGTTAGGACAACATTTAGGTTCCATGAAGGAACAGGTGGTGTTCTTGGTGGTATAATTCTCCTAAGGCCCTCCATGAATGCTTTAATGACTGGTATCCTATATAGGGAAGTTGAATAGGTAGTTTGCAGGTATGCAGATATTGCTGCAAGGTGAATCTTAATGGAAGAGAAAGCTAGGTTAGATTTTTGTAAGTGAAGCAAGTAACCCACTACCTGTTCTGGAGTTGTGTGTAATGGTTGTATTTGATAAATATGGCAGTAGCAAACAAACCTCTTCCATTTACTTGCATAGCAGTGCCTGGTGGATGGCCTTCTGGCTTGTTTTATGACTTCCATACATTCTTGGGTAAGTTGTAAGTGCCCGAATTCTAGGATTTCAGGAGCCAGATTGCTAGATTCAGCGATGCTGGATCTGGGTGTCTGATCTTTTGGTTGTGCTGTGTCAACAGATCTGGCCTGTTGGGCAATTTGATGCAGGGTACCACTGATAGGTCTAGCAGCGTTGTGTACCAGGGTTGCCTTGCCCAAGTTGGTGCTATCAATATGAGTTTGAGTTTGCTTTGACTGAGTTTGTTTACCAGGTAAGGAAGGAGAGGGAGAGGAGGAAAAGCGTAAGCAAATATCCCTGACCAGTTCATCCATAGGGCATTGCCTTGGGATTGTTTGTGTGGGTATCTGGATGCGAAGTTTTGGCATTTTGCGTTCTCCCTTGTCGCAAACAAGTCTATCTGAGGTGTTCCCTAGAGTTTGAAATAAGTGTTCAGAATTTGGGGGTGAATTTCCCATTCGTGGACCTGTTGGTGATCTCGAGAGAGATTGTCTGCGAGTTGATTTTGTATCCCTGGTATAAACTGTGCAATTAGGCGAATTTGGTTGTGAATTGCCCAATGCCAAATTTTTTGTGCTAGCAGGCTTAACTGCGTGGAGTGCGTCCCCCCCTGCTTGTTTAGATAATACATTGTTGTCATGTTGTCTGTTTTGACGAGAATGTATTTGTGAACTATTATTGGTTGGAAAGCTTTTAGTGCTTGAAAAACTGCTAGAAGTTCTAGGTGATTGATATGCAGTTTTGTTTGATGTACGTTCCATTGTCCTTGTATGCTGTGTTGATCGAGGTGTGCTCCCCACCCTGTCATGGAAGCATCTGTTATTACGTAGTGTGGCACTGGGTCTTGGAAAGGCCGCCCCTTGTTTAAATTTATGTTGTTCCACCACAGAAGCGAGAGGTAAGTTTGGCGGTCTATTAACACCAGATCTAGAAGGTGACCCTGTGCTTGAGACCACTGTGATGCTAGGCATTGTTGTAGGGGCCTCATGTGCAGTCTTGCGTTTGGGACAATGGCTATGCATGATGACATCATGCCTAGGAGTTGTAATACCATCTTTGCTTGTATCTTTTGTGTTGGATACATGCGTTGTATGATGGTGTTGAAATTTTGAATTCTTTGTGGACTTGGAGTGGCTACTCCTTTTGATGTGTCTATTATGGCTCCTAGGTATTGTTGTACCTTGCGTGGCAGAATTTTGGATTTTGTGAAATTGACGGTGAACCCTAGTTTGAAGAGGGTTTGTATGATATGATTTGTGTGATTTGAGCACTCTATTAACGAATGGGCCTTGATTAGCCAGTCGTCTAGATATGGGAACACATGTATCTGCTGCCTTCTTATGTGTGCTGCGACTACCGCTAGACATTTGGTAAAGACTCTTGGTGCGGTTGTTAATCCGAAAGGCAGTACCTTGAATTGGTAATGTATTCCTTTGAATACAAACCTTAGGTATTTCCTGTGCGATGGGTGTATTGGTATATGGAAATAAGCATCCTTGAGGTCTAAAGTTGCCATGTAGTCGTGCAGCTTTAGCAATGGCAATACTTCTTGTAGTGTGACCATGTGGAAGTGGTCTGATTTGATGAAAGTGTTCACTACTCTGAGGTCTAGGATTGGTCTCAGTGTTTTGTCCTTCTTTGGTATCAGAAAGTACAGTGAGTAAACTCCTGTGTTTATTTGTGTGTTTGGCACTAATTCGATTGCATTCTTTTGCAATAGTGCCTGCACTTCTATCTCCAGGAGATTGGAATGGTGTGTTGTTAAATTTTGTGCTTTTGGTGGTATGTTTGGAGGGAATTGTAGAAATTCTATGCAATAACCATGTTGGATAATTGCTAGAACCCAAGTGTCTGTAGTGATTTTCTCCCATGCTCTGTAATAATGACCTATTCGTCCCCCCACTGGTGTTGTGTGGAGGGGGTGAGTGACATGTGAGTCACTGTTTAGTAGTAGGGGTTTTGGGGCTTTGGAATCTTCCTCTATTTCTAGGGAATTGCCCTCCTCTATATTGTCCCCGAAAACCTCCTCTATACTGTCCTTGGTAACTGGACGGTGTGGCTTGTGAGGTGCTGGCTTGTGTGCTTTGACCCCGAAACCCCCCTCGAAAGGGCGTTTTACGGAATGAGCTGTAATTCCCTCTGCTCATGGCTTTGGCAGTGTCCGTATCTTTTTTGAGTTTCTCAATCGCTGTGTCCACTTCTGGACCGAACAGTTCTTTTTCATTAAAAGGCATATTGAGAACTGCTTGTTGAATCTCTGGTTTAAATCCAGACGTTCGGAGCCAGGCATGCCTTCTGATAGTTACAGATGTATTAATTGTCCGTGCAGCTGTATCTGCAGCGTCCATGGAGGAGCGGATCTGGTTGTTGGAGATGGCCTGTCCCTCCTCAACCACTTGTTTTGCCCTATTTTGTAAGTCCTTGGGCAGATGTTCAATGAGATGTTGCATCTCGTCCCAGTGGGCTCTGTCATAGCGCGCAAGTAGTGCCTGGGAGTTCGCGATGCGCCACTGGTTTGCAGCTTGTGCTGCGACTCTTTTACCAGCTGCATCAAACTTGCGGCTTTCTTTATCTGGGGGTGGTGCATCTCCAGATGTGTGAGAGTTGGCCCTCTTCCTAGCTGCTCCTACAACGACAGAGTCTGGTGGCAGCTGTGTAGTGATGAAAGCCGGGTCTGTGGGAGGCGCCTTATACTTTTTTTCCACCCTTGGTGTGATTGCCCTACTTTTGACCGGCTCCTTAAAGATGTCTTTTGCGTGCCGGAGCATACCAGGGAGCATAGGCAGGCTTTGGTATGAGCTGTGGGTGGAGGAGAGTGTGTTGAATAAGAAATCATCCTCGACCTGTTCTGAGTGGAGGCTTACGTGGTGAAATTGTGCTGCTCTAGCCACCACTTGAGAGTACGCGGTGCTGTCTTCTGGTGGAGATGGCTTCGCAGGGTATGCCTCCGGACTGTTATCTGACACTGGGGCGTCGTATAGGTCCCATGCGTCCTGATCTTGGTCACCCTGGCTCATGGTGGTGTGAGCTGGGGAGTGTGATGGAGTTTGTGCTGGTGAAACGTCAATCACGGGCGGAGGTGAGGGTGGTGGTGTAACTCTTTTCACCACTTTTGGTTGTGGTGTTTGTTCCGTCTGGAACTCCAACCTCCTCTTTCTCCTAATGGGGGGAAGGGTGCTTATTTTTCCTGTCCCCTGCTGAATGAAGATACGCTTTTGCGTATGGTCCACATCAGTTGCTTGTAGCTCTTCCTCAAACCTATGCTTCTGCATTTGGGAGGTTAGCGAGTGCTCTTCTGTATAAGAGCCTGAAGCTGGGTCGCTTGCAGTTTGTTTCGGCATCGAAACTTTGTCTGCGTGTTTTTTCGGCTCCGAGGTGACTTTTTTCCTTTTCGGGGCCGAAACCTCTCGGCGTCGATCTGTTTCTGTGCCGCTGTCTCGGCGTCGAGCCGTGTCCACACCGGCATCACGGTGTCGAGGCTTGTCTCCAGCACTTTCTCGGTCCCGAGAAGGCTGCGTGCCGGTGTCTCGACCGGAGTCGGACGATCTCGGCACTGTTTGGGCCTTTTTCGGTGCCGATGGTCGGTCACCGAATTTATGGGTCGAGCCATGGCCTGGTGGCAGTGGCGTCCCCTGGGCCTTGTAAATGTTTCTCTGTGTGGTTTTCGACGTCTTACTCACGGTTTGTGTATCGTCGAATCCTTCGGAGTCGGAGTCTTGGATCGAGAAGGTACCTTCCTCTTCCTGTTCCTCGAACTCCCGTTGGGCTGTCGGTGCGGACGCCATCTGAAGTCTTCTGGCTCGACGGTCTCGGAGTGTTTTTCGGGACCGGAACGCACGACAGGCCTCGCAGGTGTCTTCGCTGTGCTCAGGTGACAGGCACAGGTTGCAGACCAAGTGTTGGTCTGTGTATGGGTATTTATTGTGGCATTTGGGGCAGAAACGAAACGGGGTCCGTTCCATCGGCGTTCTTCAGCACGCGGTCGGGCCGACCAGGCCCCGACGGAGGATCGAAAAAACTACCCCGAAGGGCACCGGAGCTCTTCGATCTTCGATGCGGTGTTGAATGTAAGTACGCCGATCCCGAACGCAACAATACCGACGAAAATCTTCCGAAATTAGCTAATTTTCCGTTCCGAAACTCGGAGCGACAGGAACACGTCCGAACCCGATGGCGGAAAAAAAACAATCGAGGATAGAGTCGACGCCCATGCGCAATGGAGACAAAAGGAGGAGTCACTCGGTCCCGTGACTCGAAAGACTTCTTCGAAGAAAAACAACTTGTAACACTCCGGCCCAACACCAGATGGCGAGCTATTGCAGAACATGCGTATCTACAGCGACAGATGCCATCGAACATTAAGTTACAGATTGGGTCACTGACAGTCTGGTCAGTTACAGCAAAGTGATGAGCTGTCACCTTTATCCTGAGTCTAAGAGTCTGCAGAGCATATTATATTCTTTGTCCCTAGTATGCACGCAGGCGGGCCTGGATACTCCAGGCATGTCATAATTTGGCTATTAGGGATTTCAGAATAGTGCTTACAATACTTAGATCAGGCACACAACGTTCAATTATATTTGTCATCTTCCGGATTTTATTACATATGTGGAGATGAAGATTTAAAAGGGGTTACTTCTTCCATGTACCGTCAGGCATAGTGCTTTTTCTGTGGCTTGTCATTGGCTGCTATTAAATGAATGATTTATGATGCGCAGAGATAGGGTATTTCCTTGTGTTTGCTAAAGTTTTTTTTTTTTTTTTTTTTTTAAACTTATGGATGCCAGTCTAGTTTTATGATCAGTGCATTGATCACGTGGGTATTTTATTTACTTTTATATGTTTATTAATTATTGTTATTTTATGTTTATAAGGCTTTAATACTAGGAGATATTTATTCATATGTTGACTTTGTACTTTTATGGCCATTGATTTAATTTGAAAACGGATGGTTACGCCGACAAAAGCAAATGGCAGATATAGAGGATAAGTGGCCTTTTACTGTGGCCACTGCACAGACCAGATAAACTAACATCTGGGAGAAGAGAAGATAAACTGCTGAAAGTCTACAGAATTGTCCGCACACCATTTGACATAACTCCATCTCCAAAAATATACATTTTTGGTTGAGTGTCAGGGCATTTAGGGTAACCACTGTTTTTGGGGGCCCCCCAGCAATCCTGGCTCTGCTTACATGCTAAACATAGCATTTAAGGAGTGTCATGATTGGTCTGAGCAGCAGTAACTGCAGCTCAGACACAAGCCTGGTGTCTGTGCAGTTTCACCAGCCCTGCTGTGAACATAGCCGGGCTGGAGAAACTTAAGTGTGCAGGTGTATTTGGCTGGCACTCTCCCCTCCCATGGGCTAGCCCCACCCTTCCCTGTACTGCTGGCTGAGGCAGCAGATGAAAAATTAAACGCTAGTTTCATTTTTCAGCTCCTGGCCAGGGGTGCGACACTCCTAAGCATAGCGAAGGATACGGCTGGCGTTTATAAGGAGAAATGTGGGAGCACAGAATAGTACACCTATTACCAATTAGATTACTTTAGATTTTTGCCTTCCAAAACGCCCTGTGAATCACACTATAGTATGCTTAACCTCAAAATGATGGGTGTACAAATAACCACTTTTCCTAAACTCAGTATCTTCAGCACATTTCCCAAATGCATAGGTTTCCTTCAAATCAATTTTTGATTAGTTTTTACCTTATGAATTCATATGCATATCTGTACACAATGAGAAATTATAAGCTGCAGCTAAGGTGTTGGCTCTAGGTATTTCAGGTTTAGGGGCACCCAGACTACATATGCCTGCAAACAGAGGAGTTTGCCAAACTTAAAGGTATACTCCTTTTCTAACTTGGCCACTGGGACAGTTACAGACAAACTGACACCAAAAAACCAAATTGTGGGTACTTTTCCAAATAATGTATAGCTTTCTTTTGCCACCATGGATTTCACACCACTTTTCACTGAAACTGGAGGAAGGTAAAAACCACAAAAATAGTATAGAGTACAACTTCAAAAACATTGAACAAGTTACTTACCTTCGGTAACAAAATCTGGTAGACACATTCTATATGCAGATTCCATACCTTATAATTTCCCCCAGGTGTCAGTCTGGATCCAGATATTTTTCTTCTAGCAGTACCCATGCAAAATGTTAAGTGGTGTTGGTCAACTCCACGTCTATTGTTGGCATTGTGGTCGCCAGATACAGCATTGCAGATTGTATAAAGGCACCACCCCAGCGCACTGTTTATCCCGACTTTCCACACCAGAAGCGCAGAGCCATGAAGAACAGTGAGTGGTGCACCAGAAATAGGGCCCTGAAAGAGAAGTCCCCGACCCTAGAAATCAGTTCCCTGAGCAGGGAGGATGGGTTGGTCAGTAAGGAATCTGCAACTAAAATATGGCTCTGCCAGATAACTTGTTTCCAAAGGTAACTAACTTGTTCACCTGATAGAGATTTCTTGTTGCAGATTCCATATGTTAAGATAGATACTCCAGCAATAATATCAAGACTGTCCAGGCAGTAGTGTTTAGTAAACATGCGCAAGGATGTCCACGTTGCTGCCTGGCAGAAGTCCAGGACTGGAACTCCACATGCAAACACATTTGTTGCAGCTGTTGCTCTGGTAGAATGAGAACACAAGCCCTCCACGGGTTGCTTCTTAGGCAATGCGTAGCACATTTTAATGCAAACCACCCATCTGGAGATGGTTCCCTTCTGCACTGCCCAACCTTTCTTCATACTCACATAACCCACAAAGAGTGGACTGTCCACCCCGAACTCTTTGGTACAACGTCAATGCTTTTTTTGGGTCCAGGTGGTGGAGTCTCTCCTCTTCCTGAGAAGGAAGTGGGGGCATGTAAAAAGTAGGCATGGTGATTGATTGGCTTACATGAAAAGGCGTGGACACTTTAGGCAGAAAAGACTCCATAGTACAAAGCACCATGTTGTGGATAGATGAAAGGTGGCTTCAAAGAAAGCCTGCAGCTCACTAACTCTGCAGAGGTGATAGCTAAAAGGAAAACTTTTTCCAAGTCATCAGGCAAAGTGGACAGTTGATATGGCTCAAAAGGACTGCACATTAGGTAGGTAAGAACTAAGTTCAAATCCCACTGAGGCATTATGAACGGAGCAGGAGGTAAGAGATGGGTAAGGCCCTTAAGAAATCTTCCAACAATGGGAGATTTTAATAAAGAGGGTTGCTCAGACCATCTAAGGAATGCCGAGATGGCAGACAAGTAACCCTTGAGGGTACCCAGAGCAGAGCCCTGCTGGGCCAGAGAAAGGAGAAATAAAAGAACCCCATTAAAGAGGAGCAGAGAGGGGGGTCAGACTTGTCTGTACCGCAGGCTATACAATCGTTAAATCTATAGGCGTATACCATTTTGGTGGAAGGAAGCCTGGCTGCCAAGATATCACTGCAGACTCGAGGCGTAAGGTCAAAAGCTGTCCAATGCCACTGATCAATCTCCATGCAAGAAGGCGGAGACGTGACTGGTTCGAGTGTGAAACCATCCCCTGCTGCTGCAACAGAAGATCCTCCATAAGGGGCAGTCTGATCAGAGGATCGATGGCCATGCTCAAAAGCTCCAGATACTATACTATTCATGCCCAGTCCGTAGTCACAAGAATTACTTGGACACAGTCATTCTTGATACCTCTGGGCAGAAGTGGTATTGGCGGAAAGGCATAAAAGGAGGCCCGAGTTCCACTCAAGGCAAAAAGCGTCAATGAGTGAGTGCTGCCTTGGAAACTTCAACACGCAAAACAGCTGACATTGCGGGTTCTCTGCAGCAGCGAACAGATCTAACCAAGGCTGTCCCCACTGCTGAAAGATACCTTGCGCCACCAGCGGATGGAGATGTAATTTGTGATCAACCAGACATTTACGGCCGAGTTCATCTGCTCGGACGTTCAGAGAGCCTGCCAGATGTTGAACCACCAGGGATATGCCCAAATATTCCAGCCATGCCCAGAGAGCCGCTTAACAAAGGGTACATGACCCCACCCTGCCCTGTGTTGCAGTGGTGTCATTTAACACCAGCACCACTTCCTTTGAGAAAGGGAAGGATTTTTTTCAATGCTAGTCTGATCACCCTGATCTCCAAAAGATTGATATGGAGCTCGGAGACCAGATGCCTCTGACTGCCACCTCTCCCATGTGGCCACCCCATCCCAGGACTGACATGGATCACTACAGTCACATCTGGTTGGGAGAGGGATATGCCTCTGACCCAATCACCGTTTGAAAGCCACCACTGCAGATCTTGTTCAATCCCGTCCGAGATCAGGACCAAGTCGGAGATATCCCCCTGATACTGTATCCACCTCAACGGCAGGTGAGATTTCAGGATGCCATGAGGTCTAGCAGCCTGAGAGTCATTGTCACTGAAGTCCAGGATAGAAGATTAAATATCTGTATCATAGCCTGAATATCTTGGAATCGCCGCTTGGGAGGAGAAACTGCACTGTGTCCAGAATAGCTCCGATGACAGGGAGCATCTAAGAGGGAGTCAGGTGTGACTGCCATGTTTTTAGTGCACCCCAGTGAATGCAGGAGGTCCACCATATTCTTAAGGTGGTAGACAACAGCCTGGGACAAACTTGCCTTCAGGGAGTAGTCAAGGTGGGGGTGAAGATGACTGAAACCCTCCTCACCTGCACATATGAGCTGTGACCACCGCCATCACTTTGGTGAACACCTGAGGGGCACAAGTAAGGCCAAAGGGGAGCACAGTGAATTGAAAAGGCTCGTGCCCTACCATGAACCGCAAGTAACATCTGGGCAGGCAGAATGGGAATATGAAAGTAAGCGTCCTGCAAGTCCAACACTACCATCCAGTTTCAGGGAAGATAGGACCTAAATCCGAGTTAGCATTTTGAACTACTCCTTCCCGAGATAGAGAATAAGGGACCGGGGGCTGAGACTAGGCGGAGCCCATGTCATTTGTGGGCACCAGAGAGAAGTGAGAATAACCACCACAACCTACTCCTTGGCCAAGACCACCGTAACCTCTTCGTGGAGAAGTTCAGTGTGATCCTCCGTCATCCGATCATAGGATGGTGGCATGGCAGGAGGAGTTGTCTCGAAGGGGAGGGAGTAGCACATTCAGACTATTTGCCAAACCCACTTGTCTGATGTGATGGGGAAGCACCAGATCAGAAAGGCTTGGAGGCTCCAGCAGAGGGAGGGGCAGTGTACTGGCTGGACCGCTGGCTCCCAGATCCACAATAATTCTGGATTCTCATGTTCCCAACATTACAAGGTTAAGCAGCATGCGCAGTGGATGGTAGAGAATGGACATGGTTGGCCACCCTTTCTGTAGCCACAAAAGAAATGAAAAGCAGACTGAGGGAAGCAAGTGGCAGCAATGAGGCAAAGGGACCAGGCCATAGCCTGGCACTCCTTAAAGCACTCTAGTGCAGAGTCTGCTTTAACCTGGCGAGACAGGTGCCATCCAAGGGCATATACATCAGTTGACTGAACATCCCCTGAAAAGCCAGATGTCCACACCTTGGCGTGGAGCCTCAAAGCAACTGCTCTTCCCAGTTGCATTCAGCCCACATTTGATTGTGAACTTGGCTGCATCTCTCTCTCTCTCTCTCATCAGCAACAGCTTGGGAGAGTATAGCCTGGGCCTCATCCGGGACCGGTGGCAGAACTTGTGCGACTGTCTCAAAATATGGGTGTAAGGCCAAAAAGGAATGGTGTTCACAGACCACAATGCCAGGCTGGAGGAAGAGAAAAAATTCTTCCTAAGATGGTCCAGCCTCCGATTACCTATCTGGTGAAGCGGAAGGGAACACGCCATGGACCGCTGAGGCCTGGATAACCAAGCTCTTGGGGTGGGGTGTTGGGTCGGGTCGTTAGGCTCAGGCCTTTGGTAGCAGGTTATTGTCCTATTAACAGGAGCCCCTGTGCTGGGTTTGGACCAGGTCCCCAGCAGGACAGTGAGGGCTTCGCTGAAGGGCAAAAGGGGTTCTAATGTGGAAGCCCATTGCTGAACTAACTCAGTCAGGTTATTCCTGATAGCAACCGAAGGAAACTAGAAGCCCAAGACATTAGCCGCTCTCCTCTGTAGCCACGGTAGGGGAAGAAAGCACACCAGCATTAGGGGAGGTGTCCAGATGCTGGCTTCACCCAGTTCCTAAGCCCAGTCCATAGGGTCTTCTAGCTAGTATTCTAAAGGGTCCAGCGACTCCCCATACCCTTACTGAAGTCATACACATAGGAATAACTATCAACCTCCTATCTGAGGACCAGTGTCCCCGCCAAAGTTGGAACCTGCGTCAGGAGAGCTCTGTTTTGGCGAGGAGTTTGAAATAGACACCACTTAGTCAACATCTGGAGCATCGATGCCAGAACTGTCATCTGGGAAGGTTGCAAGGTTACGAACGATGCTAATATGGATGTGAATCGTTGGGTGCCCACTGGAGCAGAGACCGATGCAGTCTGTGTGGAACCCAAAGGAGCCCCTTTTCACCCTGTAGAGCCCAAAGGCGTCCTGGCAGGGCTGGGATGTCTAAAAATGAGGTGCATAACCTCCTAAAATTCTTCAAACTGGGCAGAGGTGGCTCCAGCTCCCGGAAACTCGGGGAGGCATGGAGCTGACTCAAACAGCCTCTGAAGACAAAGGCCTACAGTGAGGATGCTCCTCCCTCGTTGCATCGTCCGACTGACCATGTGAAGTCAAAGAAAAATTGTGCTTCTTCAACTTCTTAACAGAGTGACTCGAAAATTTAGAGTGTGATGAGGAGTGGTGATGGTTTAGCAAAAGGACTCAGGACCTTCCTCTCAACCGACAGCAAGGCGAAGCCAGGCCACAAGAAGCTTTAGGGACTGCTCCCTTAAAGCCTTCAGGTTCATAGCCTGGCAGCCAGAGCACGACTTCAGGTTGTGGTCATGCTCCAATCACCACAAACAAACCAGGCACAGATCAGTCACTGACATAATGAGGTGACAGGAGTTGCAGGGCTTGAAGACGGTCTTACAGAACGACTTCTCGATGCACCAGAAGTCCAAAAAACTTCGACAAAGTCAAAGGGCCAGTCAGAAAACTGACTTTAGGGTATCTCTTCTCTGGATCTGCTTGTAGGCTGGAACAGACAGAAAAGAACGGACGTCAGCGTGTTGGGGTGGCACCTATATACAATCTGCGATGTCATATCCAGCAACCACGCAGTCAACCAGACACCACCAAATGGAACACAAGGGTACTTCTTGATGAAAAATATCCAGATCCAGACGGACACCTGGGGGAACGGTTAAGGTAAGGAAGCTGCAACTAGAAGTCTATCGGATGAACTAGTTAAACATTTTTTTTTTTTTTTTTTTAACTGCCTGTTACTGACAGCAAACCGTCAACCGATGGCATTTTTACAAAAGAAAATAAATTTCTTGCCCATAAAAGATACATATTTTGGCCATTTTTCTTGGTTCCTTCCAGAATAATCTGGAAGTCCTGGGTACCTTTAAGATGCCAAACTAATGGGGACTAAGGACAAAGCTGGGCCAAGTATCTTAGGTGTTAATTTATGAAGGCTTAATCATCAAGTGCTGCAAGCAAAAAAGGCTCAAGCATTGGTATCTCCCAGCAGTTAATCTGTTAATATGCCACACATGGCTCACTGAGTTCCACCATTTGAAATATTTCAGATGTGTGTACTATGTTTATTTTACATTTCATTAAGTAGCACAGGATCACATGATAGTTTTACTTTGGGTCAGCAAACTCTTAATTCATTCCTTGCACGACCTATGGGTGCTGATATTTTAGCCACTGGCATCTCCTTTCCAGGCATTTCAAAACAAAAACCTATTAAGAACGTAATTTTTGCAAAATATTCCCATCGTACTAACGCACAGCAGCAAATATATAATATAGTCAACTGATTTGTGCCACAACATAAGCAAATCTGTGACAAATATAGCACAATTTGGTATGAAGAACATGGCAGAGCACCAGTCGAAGTAGAGTGCTACCACATGAATCAAATGCAATACTAACCTGTCTGCAGGGAGGTTGGGGATCACCAGGAGTAGTAGAAGATAACTGGATCCTTTCCTGAAAAGTTAGGGAGTAAGAAAGGCAGTGAGGATCGAACATCAAGCAGACTGTAGCAAAGCTGTACATGAAGTTCTTTGGCCTGCACCTGCCTTAATTCGTGCAGAAGGAACTTGAGATCAAAGTACAGAATGCCAAAGAACAATTTATAGGAGTTAAAAAGAAATAGAGAGCACAGCGTTTTCAGGCCTTCTTTCATTTTATCTGCCCATTAACAAGAACTGTTTGCATGAGGGTAGTCAAGAACATGGTGTGAGTTGCCCAAGGAAGGGAACCTAAAATGCCAAGTACTTGATATTACTCATCCTCCATACCCATTCAATTAAGTACAAGGAATGATTCTAAAACATTCACATTACAGGTACTACGACAATCTACCTTACGTTCCTCACACTCAGCCTGTTGTACAGCATGGAAAAGTCAAAACCATCATTAGCTCCAGCATTAAAATTTAATGATTGCTGACCACAAAAAGCTTTTAAATTGATCCAGCATGTGTCTTCCAAGAACTTTGAGGTAAAGTAGTGTTTATGGCTATCTGGTGCAGAAATCAATATCCACAAAGGAAGCAGCATAGAAAGAAATACTCTAATTTATGACACCAACACAGTGAGTAAGAGTAGCCTTAACATGTTGGTATTGTAGTGAAAAAATTGAATGCGCCAAGTCTGAATGAACTAGAAAATGCACATTTTATATCACAATATGAACATAAAAAACAATGGTTTTTAATATGCAAGACCCTTTTAAACTAAAGAGCTCCTTCAACGAATAAGTTACACTTACACTGCTCTATGAAGGAGTGACTCAGCACAAGTCGTGGAAACCTCAAATGACGCATCCAAACAAATACTGAGCAACTGCTTAATTCAGATATAGTATAATGCCACTGGAAACCCTGTGCCAACTGTAAATCCCATCATTTTTCATTATCCATTTTAAAACAAAAAATGTATCCATAACTGGGCATAATTAAGTAATCAATTATTTTGCACCTTCATTAACGTCATAGCCACAATTCAAGAATTGAATGCTGCTCACGGATTTTCTTTCATACTTTTCATTGTCATACCAATTCCCCAATTATGCAAAGAGGGGTGGAAAACTGAAGTGCGCCTATTCTATATCTAGTTTCAAATTAAGTTATGCCTAGTATGAAAGAAGGGTTGACAAATAAGTAAAGTCCCTACAAGCAATCATGTCCTTACTACTGCTGCTGTTCCTAGAGAGAACTTACTGGAGAAAACTCAGAAGAAAGGCACTCTGTGCTTCTAACTGGAGGAAGAGGTTTGCATGTTTCCTGTTGCAGCCACTCATCACGTGCCCTGCTGACACCCTTAGCCCTCTGAAGTGTTGAAGCACATGAAGCATGGGCCAGAAATCTTGGCTATTTGTCGTAATTAGAGTGTGAGAACTGGCCAAGCCCTCCTTACAAAGTTCAAAGCTAACACTGAAAATTAGTGGTGATTAAAGATTCAACATAAGACACCACACTAATTGTGAGAAACAGTAAACCTATCAGCATCCTTGCCATTATTCGAAAAACTCATTTGCCACTTCAGCTAGCCTCCACATGGAATGTGTTACTCCCACTTAGTACTTAGATTAGACATTTTCACTCAGGGTAAAGTATAGTACTATACAAGTCAAATGCTGTTAGGGTTATTTTATTTATTTATTTTATTTATTGGTATTTCCAGCATAAGGCCATTACAGCAAAAGATATCTTCAGCACTATCACTGGGAGTCGGTCTATTGAACAATCCTATGAGTCAGCAAGTTATACAGTATAACACATCCATTCTTTATCTCCTATCTCTTTGGTCTCCTCCAGGCATAACTAATGGCACTTATCTTTATTTTTAGTTATTCCTCTCTGACAACTATATTAACTGATTCTTTTGCCTTTTCCTTTTTTCTCTTGAGCCTAGTTTGCAACCTTAATTGTGCTGTACTTTCTATTCAAACAGATACTACTTTTTTTCATGCATACCTCTAATATTAGATATCACTCAGCCGTAAAGGCTTTTCTTTGATTGTTAACTTATGTGCAACTTAATTATATCAGCTACGTGATGTTACATGCATATACTTATATTCCAGGATAACTGCTGCATTATTACTTACATTATCGACTGATCTTTGGCTATCTGAACATATAATTAGTTAAAATGCCTTGAGAAAGCCCTGGCCTACGCGCCTGTGGGGCAAAACACGTGTTGGCTGGCCTAACTCATACGCTTGGACCTTTGTGTGCCCACGTTTCCACCGCGAGTTAAATGTTTTCCTAAAATAAACTTGGAGCAACATTGATACTGTCTATAGCCTTGTTGATGAACGCTACACGTCTCTAGACATTTTGACTCAGAAATAATAACTGCATCCACATAGTGGGACCTCACCACTTTTTGAATCGTGTTTTTCCATGGAGGACTAGGGTCCAATGTCCTCCGGTGAAGTTCCTACGCATTATAATACTAATTGGCATTTGTATACAGGGAGATTTGTGGTTCTTTGGTCCCCCCTTTTTTTCTTCCAACAGATCATTCAGTATGGTAGAATCATCTAGTGTGCCTCAAAGAGGTCTGAGAATTTCCCAGTCCACATGCTTATCAAGATGCTTCTAGGTTTGAGCCCCAGAAGACGCCACCTCTATTAAAGAAGCAGGTTTTTACAAGTAACTTTGTTTGATATTCATGTGTATTTGTTAGGCAGGCTTGAAAAGTACATTCATTTAATAGCTCCGTTTCATGTAAAGTTTAATTCTGGGGTACGGCTGGGTAATATTTTATTTAGAAACTTATTTAAAAATGAACATTTAGGTTTTAGAGTTTTATTTTATTTAAATATGCATTTACTACATTTATAATGCAACATTTTACCATTTATTTTGAAGATAAAGACTTGTTTTCTTGTTTGGCATGCAGTTCGGAATTACATTAATACTAATTTGAGGGTTCACATGTACATGTTAAGGGTGCTTTGGGATAGAGCTTTTGGTAAAAATGTAAAGAAACATTCTAATCTTAGAAGCTGAAATTATATATATATATTTTAGAGTTTATGCATTTGAGGGCTGTATTATGAGGTCTACATTATGGGTTAAAGGTGTTACAGGCGACGGGTATTTTAATTTAAGCAGAGTTTTAGCAACTTACATTTTTTTAGGGTTCTTTCTATGATGATGATCCTTGTTTTCGATTAATTTAAAACACTAACTTTTTGTAGGTGTTCACATTTTGGTTTTACCAAACAGTTTAACCCCTTACTCCCCGGGGATTTTTATTTTTTTGCGTCAATTTCACACAAGGGAAGCGCCCAGAGGGGTTGGGGGGCAAATTTATTTAGGCCATTTCTGCTCCCCTTGAGGGCAAATCGACCTATTTTTGGAAGGCCCCTCTGTCCCCATGGGGGGCAAAAGCCCACCAGAGAAGATTCTCTCCCCCCCCCCCCCAAAAAAAAGAAAATTAGAGGGTGGGGTTATGGCCATACCCTCACACCAAATAAATGAGTCCAAAGATCTTCTGCCCACCAGTGGGCAGATGGGGCGATGTGCACAGCATGTGTATCTGCAGCTACACATGCCATCGAATATATACGTACATACATATATACACATACACACACATACATACATATATATATATACAAAATTTCACTTACTCAGTGTACATCTGTTCGTGGCATGGGACGCTGCAGATTCACATGCTGTGCATTATCCAGCCATCTAGTGTTGGGCTTGGAGTGTTACAAGTTGTTTTTCTTCGAAGAAGTCTTTTCGAGTCACGAGACCGAGGGACTCCTCCCTTTCAGCTCCATTGCGCATGGGCGTCGACTCCATCTTAGATTGTTTTCACTGCAGAGGGTGAGGTAGGAGTTGTGTATATAGTAAAGGTGCCCATGCAATGGAGTAAGTATGTATGTACATATTGTGTATAAAAATAGTATATATTTACAAATTTCATCAACTTATAACAGCTACAGGCTCCCAGGGAGGCGGGAGGGCCCATGTGAATCTGCAGCATCCCATGCCACGAACAAATGTACACTGGGTAAGTGACATTTTCTGTTCAATGGCATGTGTAGCTGCAGATACACATGCTGTGCATAGACTAGTAAGCAGTGGCTTAGCCTGTAGGAGTTGAAGTTGTCTGAAATAATGTTCGTAATACAGCCTGTCCTACTGTGGCTTGTTGTGTTATTAACATATCTACACATTAATGTTTTGTGAATGTATGAGGCGTAGACCATGTGGCTGCCTTACAGATTTCTGTCATAGGTATATTTCTTAGAAAGGCCATTGTGGCGCCTTTCTTCCTAGAGGAGTGCGCCTTTGGTGTAATAGGTAGATCTCTTCTTGCTCTAATATAGCAGGTCTGAATACATTTCACTATCCATCTGGCAATGCCTTGTTGGGATATTGGATTTCCTGCATGAGGTTTTTGGAAGGCTACAAACAATTGTTTTGTCTTGCGAAATTGTTTTGTTCTATCAACGTAATACATTAGTGCTCTTTTAATATCTAACGTATGTAAGGCTCTTTCAGCTACTGAGTCTGGTTGTGGAAAAAAAAAGACTGGGAGTTCCACTGTTTGGTTTAGGTGGAACGGTGATATAACTTTTGGTAAGAATTTGGGATTTGTACGGAGAACCACTTTATGTTTATGTATTTGTATAAAAGGGTTCTTGTATAGTAAATGCTTGTATTTCACTTACTCTAAGAGATGTGATAGCTATTAGGAAGGCTACTTTCCAGGTTAAGTATTGCATCTCACAAGAGTGCATGGGTTCAAATGGTGGACCCATGAGTCGTGTTAATACAATATTGAGGTTCCACGAGGGAACCAGTGGTTTTCTCTGGGTATGATTCTTTTTTCAACCCTCCTTAAATGCTTTGATGACTGGGATTCTAAAGAGTGATGTTGAATGTGTAATCTGCAGGTAGGCAGATTTTGCTGTGAGATGTATTTTAATGGAAGAAAATGCTAGTTTAGATTTTTGTAAGTGTAATAAGTAGCTTACAATGTTTTTGGTGGAAGCATGTAGTGGTTGAATTGGATTATTATGGCAGTAATAAACAAATCTTTTCCATTTGTTTGCGTAACAATGTCTTGTAGTTGGTTTTCTAGCTTAATGACCTCCACACATTCTTGTGAAAGGTCTAAATGTCCAAATTCTAAGACTTCAGGAGCCAGATTGCTAGATTGAGCGATGCTGGATTCGGGTGTCTGATCTGTTGTTTGTGTGGAGTTAACGTATCTGGTCTGTTTGGTAGTTTGATATGAGGTACTACTGACAGGTCCAGTATTGTTGTACACCATGGTTGGCGAGCCCAGGTTGGTACTATTAGTATTAGTTTGAGTTTGTTTTGACTCAATTTGTTTACCAGATAAGGAAGGAGTGGGAGAGGGGATTGCCCTTGGACTGAGGGTGTGGATACCTGGACGCGAAGTTTTGGCATTTTGCGTTTTCTTTTGTTGCGAATAGGTCTATTTCTGGTGTTCCCCAGCGTAGAAAGTAAGTTTGTAGTATCTGGGGATGAATTTCCCATTCATGTGTTTGTTGGTGATCTCGACTGAGATTGTCGGCCAACTGGTTTTGAATCCCTGGGATGTACTGTGCTATTAGGCGAATGTGATTGTGAATCGCCCAATGCCAAATCTTTTGTGCTAAGAGACACAGTTGTGATGAGTGTGTCCCTCCTTGTTTGTTTAGGTAATACATTGTTGTCATGTTGTCTGTTTTGACAAGAATGTGTTTGTGGACTATTAGCAGTTGAAATGCTTTCAGTGCTACAAACACTGCTAACAGCTCTAAATGATTTATATGCAGTTGCCTTTGTTGAACGTCCCATTGTCCCTGTATACTGTGTTGGTTGAGGTGTGCTCCCCATCATGGAAGCATCTGTTGTGATCACATATTGAGGCACTGGGTCTTGGAATGGCCGCCCTTGGTTTAAATTTATAGGATTTCACCATTGAAGCGAGAAGTGTGTTTGGTGGTCTATCAACACTAGATCTTGAAGTTGACCCTGTGCTTTTGTCCATTGTGTTGCTAGGCACTGTTGTAAGGGCCGCATGTGTAGTCTTGCGTTTGGGACAATGGCTATGCATGAAGACATGCCTAGAAGTTTCATCACAAACCTCACTTGATACTGTTGGTTTGGGTACATGTTTAGTATTACATTTTGGAAGGCTTGTACCCTTTGTGGACTTGGAGTGGCAATCCCCTTTTGTGCGTTGATTGTTGCTCCTAAGTAATGTTGTATTTGACACGGTTGTTGATGTGATTTTTGGTAGTTTAGAGAGAACCCTAGTTTGTGAAGGGTTTCTATGATTTATTGTGTGTAGAAGACACTGTTGCTGAGTGCTGGTTTTTATTAACCAATCGTCCAAGTAAGGGAACACGTGCATGTGCTGTCTCCTGATGTAAGCGGCTACTACTGCAAGACATTTTGTGAATACTCTTGGGGCTGTTATGCCGAATGGTAACACTTTGAATTGGTAATGCACGCTTTGGATTACAAACCTGAAGTATTTCCTGTGGGAAGGATGTATGGGTATGTGGAAATAAGCATCCTTGAGATCTAATGTTGACATGTAGTCCTGTTTGAACAAGGGAATCACATCTTGAAGTGTCACCATGTGAAAGTGATCTGATTTGATGTAAAGATTTAGCGTTCTGAGGTCTAATATGGGTCTCAGTGTTTTGTCCTTTTTTGGAATTGGGAAATACAGGGAGTAAACACCTGTTCCTTTTTGATGGTTGGGTACTAGTTCTATTGCTTCTTTTTGTAACAATGCTTGGACTTCTAGTTGCAACAGATCAAAGTGCTGTTTGGACATATTGTGTGCTCTTGGAGGCACATCTGGTGGCAAATGTAGGAATTCTATGCAATAACCATGTTGGATAATGGCTAGGACCCACGCGTCCGTAGTTATGTGTTCCCAGTTGTGGTAATAATCTGTAAGTCTCCCCCCCACTGGTGTTGCGTGGTGGGGGTTTGTGACATTGAAGTCACTGTTTGGTTTGTGGGTTTTTTGGGCTCTGGAATTTCCCTCTTGTTTTAGGGAACTGTCCACCCCTATATTGTCCTCGAAACCCTCCTCTGATACTGGCCCTGATATGTGGGTCTGACTTGTGAGGTGGAAGGCTCTGTGGTTTGGGCACGAAACCCCCCTCTAAAGTGTGGCTTCCTAAAAGTGCCTCTGCTATGTGGGGAGTAGAGCGCGCCCATGGCTTTGGCCGTGTCTGTCTTTTTTCAGTTTTTCTAATTCCGTATCCACCTCCGGCCCAAACAATTGTTCGTTGAAAGGCATATTCAGCACAGCCTGCTGGATTTCTAGCTTAAATCCGGAGGTCCTTAACCATGCGGGTCTACGAATGGTTACTGCCGTGTTTACTGTCTTTGCCGCCGTGTCTGCTGAGTCCATAGCCGACCTTATTTAGTTGTTAGATAGTTTGGCCCTCCTCATCAACCTGTTGGGCACGTTTCTGGAACTCTTTGGGAAGGTGTTGAATGAGATGTTGCATTTCATCCCAATGTGCCCTGTCGTAGCGAGCCAGTAGAGCTTGAGAATTGGCAATTTGCCAGTGATTGGCTGCCTGTGCTGCCACCCTCTTGCCTGCTGCATCGAATTTCCGACTTTCCTTGTTGGGCGGTGGTGCATCTCCTGAGGTTTGGGAGTTTGCCCTTTTCCGGGCTGCTCCCACAACCACCGAATCAGGAGTTAATTGTTGTGTGATATATACAGGGTCAGTAGGGGGAGGTTTATATTTCTTCTCCACCCTTGGCGTGATGGCTCTGCCTTTTACTGGGTCCTGAAACACTTGTTTGGCGTGTTTTAACATGCCTGGCAGCATTGGCAAGCATTGGTATTGGCTGTGAGTAGATGACAGGGTGTTGAACAAAAACTCATCCTCTATGGGCTCTGCATGCAATGCTACATTATGGAATGTAGCTGCCCTTGAAACCACCTGCATGTATGCAGTGCTGTCCTCAGGTGGTGACGGCCTTGCCGGGTAGCAATCAGGACTATTGTCTGAGACCGGTGCATCATACAAATCCCATGCATCGGGGTCATCTTGGGTCATCCCCGTGTGTGTTGGTGACTGCATCATTGGGGGTGTTGCTACCGGGGACAGATGTGGCGAATGTGAGGGCGATTGCTGTGGCGAGAACCATGGTGGTGTCTTTTCTTTAGCCACTTTCGCTTTTGGCTGCATTTCCGTTTCTTGGAATGCGAGCTTGCACTTCATCTTTATTGGAGGAAGAGTTTGGATTCTCTGTGTCCTTTTGTATATGCAACCTCCTATGGGTATGGTCTGGCTCTCCCATGCACAGTTCTCGTTCAAATCTATGACCTTGTAATAGAGTTGAAAGGCCTTGTTCTTCTGGCTAGGAGCCTGGTTTCGGCTCGGAGGCCGCATGTTTTGGCACCGAAGTCTTTGACAGTCTTTTTCGGCTCCGAGGAAACCTTCTTGACTTTCGGGGTGCTGAACTCTGTCAAGTTTGGCCAGAGCCAGTATCTCGACCGGAGTCGGATGTCTTCGGCTGCTGGGAGGCCTTTTTTCGTTGCTGATGTTTGGTCACCGTGTTTTTGGGTTAAGCCATGGCCTGTTGGCGGTGGCGTCCCCATGGCCTTCATTATTTTGGATTGAGTGTTTGCCGGGGCTGGTTTACTCACGGTTTGCTGCGTCTTTGGCTGCTCACTCTCGGACTCGTCCGAGTCTCGAATGGAGAATCTCTCCTCTTTGACGTCGATGTGCCCGGCCGGTGTCGACGTCATCTGGAGTCTTCGATCTCAGTGTTTTCTTGGATCGAAATGCCCGACAGGCCTCACAAGTATCCTCTTTGTGTTCAGGAGACAAACACAGATTAGACCAAGTGTTGGTCTGTATAAAGATACTCTGCGTGGCAGTTGGGGCAGAAGTGGAAGGGGGTCCGGTCCATGAGGTTTGAAGATGGATGCGGTCGGGCCGACCAGGCCCTGCCGAGGAGTGGAAGCCCCGAAGGGCCGCCGGAGCGCTTCTTTCTTCAGTGTCGATGTGCTACCACTAACCCGGTACCAAGCGCAAACAATACCGTCAAATTTTCCGATAACTAACTAACTTTTCCGAACTAAAATACGGAGCGAAGAGGAATATGCCCGAACCCGATGGCGGAAAGAAAACAATCTAAGATGGAGTCGACGCCCATGCGCAATGGAGCCGAAAGGGAGGAGTCCCTCGCAGCAAGAGGACATTTGATTATTTTGGGTTTTGGTTTTACATTTGGGCCATGAGAGCTTGGCTAACTCTCAAAATCGTCATTCTTGGAATGGTGAGGGCTTCACTTTTTGGACCTTGGGACGCTGCCATATAGAAAAATCCACAAGACCGACATCTGAAAACTAAACATCTGGGTGATTCCAGGGTAGTGCGCTTCACATGCACCCACACCATTTTCTTACCCAGAATGCCCTGCAAACCAACTTTGCTGAAAATCACATTTCTCCCACATTGTTGATTGAACCTGCAGGAATCCACAAAATTCCTACCACCGAGCATTGTTTCATCTATACCGACAAAAAGTCTGCTGCACTTGCCAGCCTAAAAATCCCCCCTGTGCTTAATATGTAAATAAAGAGGTGCCAGTGGTCAAAGCCCTTCTCTTAAACACGAGGCTGCTGTAATTAAATCTGCCAGCACTGAATACTGAGGCAGTGTAATCCTATCCATCTCAGGCCTCTTCAATCCATTTACAGCCACCCCTGCCCCTTCAGCTCATCCTGCAACTTTCTACTTTCTCCTTGTATGACGCTTTTTAGTTTTTCCTTCTTCTGTCTTTCCAAAATGTGTCTTTTGCTCACAGCAAATGCTTGAGGCATAAGAGTAAGACCCAGCCCTCACAAATAGTGCTGGTTCTCAGCACCGGAAACAAAAACAAATTAAGCACTGCACCCCCCCCGCCACCCCCTCCCCCCCAAAAACCCCAATTACCCTTTTGGACCTGCTTTGGTTCCCCATCAATTTCGACATGTTTTTGGCTCTTCCCTGTCACAGGCACTTGGCCCATCTGCACAATTGAGGTATCATTTTTACCAGAAGAATGAGGGGAACGATGGGTGGTAGGAAATTTGTTCCGGTGCAGTGACCCCACACAGAAATGTGGGAAAAATTAGATTTTGTAGCTAAATTCGACGTTTGCTGAGGATTCTGGGTAAGAAAAAAAAACATTGGGGGAATCCTCACAAGTCACACCTCCCTGGATTCCCTCGGGTGTCTAGTTTTCAGAAATGTCTGGGTTTGGTAGGTTTCCCTAGATAGTTGCTGAGCGCAGGACCAAAAATGCAGGTGTGTGTGCCCCCCCTCCCTTTTTCAAAAACAGGTAGCTTTGTATTTGATAATTTTGCTGTGTCCAGATAGTGTTTTGGGGCATTTCATTTTGCACGCACTGGGCCTCCCCACCCAAGTGAGGTACTGTTTTTATCGAGAGATTTGGGAGGGGGGGGGGTTAAGGGGAGATATACTGGGTGGAAGGAAATTTGTGGCTCTTATCAGATTCCAGAACTTTCCTTCACCAAAAATGTGAGGAAAGTTTGTTTTGGCCAAATTTAGAGATTTGCAAAGGATTCCGGGTGACCCCTTGATGTCTAGTTTTAAAAACTGCACGTTTGGTAGGTTTTCCTAGGCGCTGGGTGAGCTAGAGGACAAAATCCACAGCTAGGCACTTTGCAAAAAACATGTCCGATTTCAATGTTGAAATGTGATGTGTCCATGTTGCGTTTCCTGTCACAAGCATTAGACCTACCCACGCAAGTGAGGTACAATTTGTATCGGGACACTTGGGGGAACACAGAATAGCAAAACAAGTGTTATTGCCCCTTGTCTTTCACTACATTTCTTCCATCCAAATGCAAGACAGTGTATAAAAAAGATGTTTGAGAAATGCCCTGTAATTCACATGCTAGTATGGGCACCCAGAATCCAGAGATGTGCAAATAACCACGGCTTCTCAACACCTTATCTTGTGCCCACTTTAGAAATACAAAGGTTTTCTTGATACCTATTTTTCACTCTTTATATTTCAGCAAATTAATTGCTGTTTACCTGGTGTAGAATAAAAGCCCATTGCAAGGTGCAGCTCATTTTTAAAAGGAAGACTGTCAATCATCAACTTGTAGAGGAAACAAGTCATACAGTACACAGTGGCTTTATAGATCACTCCTGAAATTCACTGCCATGCCAATGTCATGGTATTTAGAAAAAACATGGTGTCAAGTGTCAGGGTGCAACTGTGCATGGTCAAACCTTGCACACAAAGCTAAGGACAAAATTATGGTCCCAGTGCAGGACAAAAGGAGCACAGGAAAACAGGCCTAGTAAGAGAAACATTACAGTGAGGCTCTAGATAGAGGCCAATGAGGCAATTTGAGAAAGACCCTTGCAGGTCCAAAGCCGTTAAAGAAACAGATATTGGCTTGCAGCTAATCAATGCGTCTTCACACAAGGTAGACGACACCAGCAGCCAGAGTAGCCAGAGGGACGACAGCAGTTACATTCACATCCACCACCTCCCACAGGTCAATCCCACTAAGTTGATGCCACTCAATCTCTATGCAAAGAGGTTTAGATTGTGCCCATTCAGTACAGAACGCAGACTTCCTGGTGTGGTAGTCACTCCTTCCAAGAGAGTTCTGAAGAGAGCAAATGCCCAGATCCACCCGGTTGTCACACCAGAATGACACCAGAATGAGGCTATCAAGAGAAGGGGCCAGTTACTCCCATTTTTTAGGACCAACAAGATCAGTGGTTGGAAAGCCACTAAAAGATAAGTCTTTCTAGGAGGCGCAGACAAAATTCCAGGGAAGAAAGTGCCAGACTGAGCGATCATAGAGGTAACAAATATTTACACATCCAGAGCCTCATCTGGGTGTAGATGCCACTCAAGATCGGCAAAGTCACCTGCTGAAGTGGTCCACACTGACATTTAAAAAACCAGCCAGGAGCCTGAAACCAGGAGAGATTTGATTGGGAAACAAGCCATTGTCGGTCTGAAAGCACCTAGACTGAGGGCACTGAACCCAAACCCACCACACTGTTGCAATACCACACAGGGGTTAATGTTAGAACTTGGACAGACCTACCCCAAGCAGAAAGTAGAAAGGCCTTGAGGGCTGGATGGCACGCACTTTAAGATGACTGACAGGGTGATGCTGCTTCACAATAAGCCAGACGCATCTGCGCTCCATCACATTCCAGTGGTCTACGCAGCCCAGACATCAGTTACGTTTGTGTGCTCTTGATGGACCAAGCAGAATGCAGCATGTCAGGTTGGTGTCCTCCATCCACCATCCTAGGTCTCTGGCTGCTTCCTCTAATATTGTGTCTTGTGGGAAGCAACTGCAATGTTGAGATACTGAAGGTTCCAATGTAGAGCCCACATGTGCCAGTAGGTATAAGGCACAAGCAGTGTGCATACAGCCAGGAATTAGGAGCCTTAAAAGCATTAGGGCTGGAACAAAGGCACATGCCCGAAACACACAGATCTTAGCCTAAAGGTCACAATGGTTTGTGGAGGAAAGGCCTTCAAAACAAAGGTCCAGGATGCCACCTGTATAGGGAATCATCTGCACATACCAAAGGAAATAGGCATAAGGGACAAGCAGCACACACAAGGCCAGGAGATGGAAACATTTAAAGCATTCAGGTTGGAACTAAGGTACAAGCCCGAAACATCTGGATCATAGCTTGAACATCAATTTGTTACAGATGAAAGGCCTTCAAAAGCAGACATCCAAGAAAGCCCTTGTAGATTAAAGCATCTGCACAGACTGAAGAGCAGATTTCAACTCAATGGCGAACCCCAAAGTGGATAGCAATGAAATAGTTAATTCAAGCAATCTGAGAACTGAGGCAAGCAACCAATCAAGGTGCAGACACAATGTGAAGATAAGCCATGACCACAATGGAAAACTTATCTAAACAAGATACTTCTAGAGAGACAGGCTTTTTGGGATCCCAACTTAAAAGGAGCACCACCATCTTATTTTTGAGGACACAAGAGTGGATGTTTATGAAAGTAGACCTAGTTGAGTTCGGGGGGTGGGGGGCAGCTGGGTGTCAAATGGATCGCAAATTTAAATTAACTTCACATAGGACTGCATGTGAAGCCAGATTTTGGAGGTTGACATGACCGCAGCAGAAGTTATGCTGCCCCAACATCTTTGTAGACATAATTGGTATACATCAAATTGAGGACCTCTGAATATGGAAAAGGTGCTACAACAATTAAAAGGAACTGATGTCAAGAAGCAGGGTGACACCTTACATCGTTGTCAAATTTAGGGATGGAACAGGAGCTGTGGCTGGAGCACCTAGACGCGACTGGACAGCAGTGGGTAGCAATAAGCAATAGTTTAACTGTAACTCCAGTTCTCTCGTAGGGGAATTTCTCTCAGTCATAAGCATTGAATAATCCTTTCCACGTGCAGGGCCAGGGCACTTATTCTTAATGTATCCTTTTACGTGGAAATGTTAGTCTTTCTTCAGTAAGGCCTGCAGAGTTACTTGAGAGAAAGTCATAATGCAGCTTATAGGTGAAGCTACAATGGCCAATTCTTCATGTTTTAATTTAAAAAAGGGCCAGGAGATTACATGTGTATAATATTTGATGGTTGTAGGAAGCCAGCCTTGTGTGTGGTGGGTACCTATGGTACTTACACATTATACCAGGTTCAGGTATCACCTCTTAGTGAAGTATAGGCAGTGTCTAGAAGCCAGGCTCTCTAGGGGTAACTGTAGATGAGCAGCCAAGGCTTATCTAGCAGAAATGCAAATCTCATGCAATACCACTGTAGTCACACAGCGCTTACACACATTAAAGAAAACTCAGATGTACAAAAATAAAGGTACTTTATTTTTGGAATAAATTACCACAAAATACTCCACAGGTGACCCCACCCTTAGGAGGTAAGTAATACACAAAATATATACACAAGCAAGGTTAGAGAACACTGCAAATAGCAATAACCAATAGTGACCCTAGGGAAAGCACAAACCATATACAAAAGAAAAATGGAATGCGAACAAGGTACCTCCACCTAGGTAAGTAAAATGTGTGTGTGTGGGGGGAGGGGGAGGGGGGAGGGCTGGGGGTATTATAAAACCACAAAGGCATATAACAGTACCCCACAGCCACCAGAAATGCTGGAGTAACACTGGATTTTCCCCAAACTACCTAAAAGGAGGAAGAAAAGAAGCACACCCAGAGAAGACTGCAAGAGAAAACCAGAGGTGGATTCCTGAGGAAAGAAGACCTGTGGAGAGAGCAGACCAAGTCAGTCACAGTAGAGTCCAGCAAGAGTAGGAGGTACTACCCACCCAGTTGTGGATGCAGGAGATGGCTGACTGAGAAAAAGAACAGGCCAGCACTGCAGCCCTGGAGCCAATGAAGAGTTCCTGATGGATGTAGAAGATGTCCCATGCCGGAAGGAAGATTGCAGACGGGTGTTGTTGCAGGAATTCCACCAACAAGCCTTGGCAAAGGCAAAATCACTGTTAGTGGAAAAGAGGTGCTGCATAGGACCAGCAAGGCCCAGGAGAACTCAACACAGGAGGGGGAGTCACAGGAAATCCACATGAGCAATGGAAGCACCCATAGGAGTCCCACAGGATGGGGACACTAGTTGCAGAAGAGACCCACGCAGCACTACAAAAGAGGATCCCACACCACAGGAGAACCACACAGGAGACTGCTTTGCAGGATGAAGTGCTGGGGGATTGAGCTACACGTCACCTGAAGATCCCTTGGAGGAGATGCAAACAAGACTTGAAAGCTGCCAGAGTGCACAGAGGTACTGCCCTGCGTGGGAAGGCACAGGCTTACCAACACCCAAGTTAGAAGCTAGCAAAGAGGACTACTCCGGACCACCACTCGTGATGCAGGATCCATGCAGCTCAGCAGGAGAAAGGATCCACACAGCTGATTGCCACTTGTCAAAATGCCTGTGGTTGCAGGGGAGTGACTCCTTGTGCAGGTTGAAGAATTGAGGTCTTCCGAGGATGCACGGCGAGGAAATTGTTGCAAAGCTGGCAGGAGCCCTGGAAACAATGTTGCTGAAGAATCCTTTCTACTTGGAAGCAGATTTTTGGATCCTAGAGGTTCCAGTCGCAGGCCAGAAGTTAAATCAGAGGTTGCAGAGGAGTCCTACTGGAATCTTGCAAGCTGAATCCAAGTACCCACCCAAGAGAGACCCTAAATAGCCCTGAAAGAGGGATTGGTCACCTAACCAGGTAAGCAACTATCAGGAGAGGGCTCCGACTTCACCTGCCTGGCCACTCAGATGCTCTCAGAGTTCCGTGCCAACCTTGGAAACAAGATGGCAGAACCCAGAGACCCTCAGGAGGAGCTCTGGCCACCATCCCTGGGGTGGTGATGGACAGGGGAGTGGTCACTCACCTTTCCATTGTCCAGTTTCACGCCAGAGCAGGGACTGAGGGTCCCTGAACCAGTGTGGACTGGTTTATGCACAAAGGGCACCAAATGTTCCCTTCAAAGCAAACCAGGGGCTTGGGGAGGCTACCCTTCCCAAGCCAGTCACACCGTTTTCCAAAGGGAGAGGGTGTTGCCTCCCTCTCACAAAGGAAATCCTTTGTTCTGCCTTCCTCGGTTTGATTAGGTCAAGCAGCAGGAGGGCAGAAACCTGTCTGAGGGGTGGCAGCAGCTGGGCTGCCCGGAATGCCATGCAAGACTGGTGGTAGCAAGGATGGGAGTCCTCTAAAGAGTCCCCAGAGTGCATGGAATCATACTTCCAATACTTGCAACAGTATTGGGGGTATGATTCAGACATGTTTGATACCAAACATGCCCAGGTTTGGAGTTACCATTATGTAGCTGGATAGAGGTAGTGACCTATGTCCAGTACCTGCTGAAAATGGCATCCCCGCACTCAAGGTCCAGGAAAATGGATCTGGAGTTTGTGAGGGCACCTCTTCTAGTGTATACTTTGCCTTACCTCAAGTCATGTTTCTGAGTCTTGTCAACACTGCAAGACTTTCCAGCAGAACCCTGAGAGACAGGGAGAAGATCCAGCTACATGACACTGAGGCACGTCTAAGGCAGCAAGCTTCATCTGAAGGTGGGGCCTCAGGGTGAGGAGAGAGTCAGTCCTCTACCAGGGCCCTTCCAGCTGTCTTACTTCCATAAAGACGACAGCACAGAAAAGACATCGGTCCTGGTCGACATCGGGAGCCTCAACATCAGAGAGGAACAGCACCTACCTGTTCGGCATCATCCACAGGCTCCAAGTAGAGGAAACTGAAGAACAATGCAGATACATGGCCAGTCGACATTGACAGACCCCGTTAGAAGTCGAAAAATCCACTAACGAAACGTCAACAATTTTTCCAGCTCCTGCTAACAGGATCCAGGAGCACGGACCTCAACCTTCTCAAAGTTTTTTTTTTTTCTCCACGAAATCCTCAGATTATCGTCAACTGTTTCACTCAACAGTTTTTCATTTTTCTTCACTAGCCGTTTCTTCATTTTTCCAACTGAGAAGTGACATTTTTCAGCCAAACAAAAAGCTATCCTTGTTTGACTAGTGCCGTGCTTGTAGAAGAAAGAAGGCCAAAACAGACCTCCACGAAGTATGTATACTTTGCCTTCCCTCAAGTCAGGTTCCTGAGTCTTGTCAACACTTCAAGACTTTCCAGCAGAACCATGAGAGGCAGTGAGAAGATCTGGCTACATGACAGAGGAGCTTTGAAGGAAGTAAGATTCATCTGAAGGTGGGACCTCAGGAGAAGGAGAAAGTCAGTCTCTAGCGGGGGAAAAAAAATGGCTGTAGCCATAGAGTTCCTTGATGTTGGATACCCCTTTGGAGAAGGACCACTGAAATAGATTTGAAGCTGTGGAAAACAATGTAGCGGGAGAAGCTGCGGTCAGTCTGACCAGCAAGCAGATAGGTGAGCAGGTTGGTTCCAGTCTCCTCACAGTCCTCAGAGCACTTTTTGGCCAAATTTTTCCAAATACTCAGGCTTGGAAAATGCCCATCTGGGCACCTTTAGCTCCATAACCAGGGGTCTCAGACTGATGGACCTTTGGGGGTTCAGGGCTCAATAAGACTGGATCCAGATGCAGGTTCAAGATGGTGGGAGTCCTATGCCCCTATGGCTCTGAATAGAAGGCAACAAACTAGGCCTTTGAGTTACTACTGGAATTCAGATTGCACAGCAGGCAGAATCCTCCCACAGGTCTAGCAGCGAACTGAAGAGTGGGGCTGAAGGTCCTATTTTTATAGCCTAGTATCCTTCTCCTGGAAAGTGGGAGAATCTTCTGGAAAGGGTCATTGAAGTGCATGGAATTTCCTGACTCCTCTCCCCCGGCTCCCAGCTGGCTGCAGTGAATACAGGGTAAAGCCTCCTCCTGTTATCCTGCCAGGTGATAGCCCACTGAGGTACACCTAATCTCTGTTGTGTGGCTGTCTGGGAGGAATTCACAAAATCTGCCAGTTACACCCAGTCATGTGATCCAAGACAGGCTGTAGGCACAAAGGGCAGGAAAATGCCAACTTTCTAAAAATGGCATTTTCAAAATTGGAATGAAAAATCCAACTTTACCATTAAAGAGGGTTTTCATTAAAACTCCATAGGTACCAAACATTACATATCTATCTCCTATTAATTAGGAATTACAGATTAAAGATTAAGGAGTCATCAACATCATACTATGGGAGGGGTAGGCACAGTAGTTAAAAAAAAAAAAAACACAACACATTTCTGGAGTTTCACTACCTGGATGACTGACATGGCTAGGAGGCTGACATGTTTCAGCAAACAATTCATAGCCCGTGTGAGTATAACATATTGGTTGCACATTGTTAAAATACATTGGCAAAATTGGTCTCTGCAAAGATCAGTCCCACTGGCTTTGAAAATGCTGTTTTTTCAAAAGACAATGAGTATCCTGTTGGCCTCAGCCACATCCCTTAAAATGACGTTTGGGAATTCTTTTTAAACGGAAGTGATTTCTGTTTTGGACTCTGCTCTCTGGTGCTTAAGTGTAAGCATGTATATGCAGCAGAGGAGGCTTATTGCAAACCTTTTGTGGTGCTTGATGCGTTAAAGTGAGCCTCAGACAGGAATCAAGCCCTAGAAATGTTGAGACATGGCAGTCTGCCGAAACAGCTGAATTCTTCACTGCACTTTTTGATTAATCTATTGTAATCATTCCTTGTTCAGGATATTTTTACAGTGTTCACTATCCTCTTCTGGAAGAAATCAATGACCCAACCAGTAAATAGCCAGCTACATTGTAATGTTCTAACAGAGCAGCTTGTTACTCGCAACTCTGAAGGCGGTGCTTAAAGCTGAGCAGACCACCACTCCCCTTACTACAAATCTAGGCAGATCTATTATTTTGCTACAATTAATGGATGGAGCAGGTGGAGTGAAACCAGCAGCACTATAGCATCTCTGGACAGTGGATAATATGAAAGACAGTTTTTCTACAACAAAGAATCAAAGTCTCAGGGCCTACAATTCTCTTGACAAAAGACAGATTTGATGAAGGTACACATGTTACTAGAGTTTTAAAACTGCATGTACAACAGGCCTGGTCTGTAGTTAAAACTGTAGAAAAAGATTCAATGTTAGGCTTCCTAGCCACGCTATTGGTTACTTCATGAAGGGAGATGGTCTTCCAGAAATATTGTACTAGGAGGAAAGTATGAAGATTGATAGCAAAAGCACATGTCCAGTACTGACGCAGTGTTCCTTCTTCATAGTTTAACGGATCTGCGAGATGGGACAAAAAGATTTTTTCTTAGCAGGCTCATCTCTGTTTCATTGCCTTGTGTTTCTCAATGTGATGGAGCAAGTCAAAAGCATCAGAAAAGCGAAGTTCTAAAGTGGGCAAGTTTGGTGGAGATGGACTTCCTTAACCTTTATGTAATTGACTTGTCCTGTGCTGATGGGAAGTTGCTCACAGTTTTGAGGTTCTAGAGAAGGTGAAGTACTGATAATGGGTCTCCGGGTCCAACCCTTCTTGATAGAGACCACTGTGGAAGAGCCATCAGATGCTTGTATATAGGTACCTGAAATCCTCTGCGGCCAGGAGCACCAATAATTCCAGGAAAGCTCCAAAGTCTAAGACTGGTGGTGGTTTTTTGGGGGTGGGTGGGGGAGGTATGTTGACCTGATAGAATGGGTCTACTAAACAAAGGAAACTGTTGCATACCGACTAACAATCTGTTTGTAGCATGTAGTGCAGTAGGTTCACATGCTCTGCAAGCAAACATTATGCGAGGGACAAGTGCACACTACATGTAATGCCTCGGACAATCCACTCAAAAAGGGAGTCAACTACAGAATAAAAAAATAAAAACTAAAGTCAACAGCACAATCTATCACTGAACACACGTCATTCAAGTCCTCCAGCAGGCTTTGGCTTGGCCAACAGTGCACAGAAACAGAATATGTAATTTACCCTGTAAAATGTTTGTAGCCTAAACTGCTGTAGATTTACATGCTCCCATTCTCCTGTGGAAGCTGGAGATCAGATGTCTTTACTAAGCACAGTACATACAATGAAGTCTTAAACAATACACCCCACCACTTACACTACTCACCCGCTGACCAGAAAACAATTAGATGGAAACTTCATCTTGGTGCATTGTGAGCTAAGGCGGAGACAACAGTTCTTACGACTCGTTAACATCTTTGAAGAATAACACTAGATGGCGGTAGTATGCAGAGGATGCTTATCAAACATGCTACAAATACAATTCTTATTTAGATACACAATGTGGATATCTGTGGCAAAAGGAAGCACCAAGCACACCAGATTAGTCCTTTTTTAAGGACCAAAATCAGGTGCTGGTTCTCCTGGTACTCCTCAGCCATGAGAACCTCTGCAAAACTATGCAGAGTTAAGCCACAAATCCAACTGGGGAGGAGCACACTACAACAAATCAAATAACTGAAGTCCAAAAGAGAATTCAAATCCTTTATTATTCTTTCAATATTAAGCTTACAGCCAACATAGTTCCTTTAGCACTTTGAAGCTTCATCACATGAATGCATATACAAAGTGATGCAGAACAATGGAGATTTCTAAACACATTGTGCTGTACTTTCTCACCCTAAAGGAACGAAACATTGACTGTTGTGCTTGTTTTAAGAAAAAAAAAAAAAGAAATCAGGATTCAGTGATAAATTATAGAAGATACCTAAAGATTTTCAGAAATGCAAGTTTTATTTGGGGGAACCTTCACTTGAAAGCCATAAGAAAAAAAAAATGCCCCACTAAACCGCCACAATGTGATGCCAGCTAACGTCTGGAATTCTTAAAATTACTGCGTTAGGCAGCGTTAGTGCAGTCTAATACAGGTTATATTTTCCTTTCAGTAATTTGTTTTGTAAAGGGGCTGAAAAAACAATGCTATTTTACTCTTCCCCACCATGGGCGTAACCATTATGACCTGGTAGAGGTACTTGGGGAGGAAAGCACTGGCGCTCTCCACCCACCCCCCTCCCAGGGGCTCCCCTCCACCTCATAATAAGTTTTAGGCAGATCGGCCTATTTTTGGAAGGCCCATCTGCCCCCAAGAGACCAGGGAGGATTATTTTCCCAAAACATAAGGGTGGGGGTATGGCCATACCCCCAACCCAAATAAATGGGGCTAAAGTTGTTCTGCCCACCAGTGGGCAGATGGGACAATTACTCTCGATCCACAACCCGGGGAGGGGGGCAGGGGTGCATAAAGTCTACTAGATGTCAGGAACTCAAAACAAAATATATAATATAGTGTGGTGATGGCTACAGGGGGTAACAATCTTTCAGCTCTTCCCCCCCCCCCCGCCCCCCCGCACACTAAAATATCTTATCCCACGGCAAGCAGGAGGACATTTGATTATTTTGGGTTTTGGTTTTACATTTGGGCCATGAGAGCTTGGCTAACTCAAAATCATCTCACTTGGAAACGAAACATCTGAGTGAGTCCAGGGTGGTTTGCTTCACATGTACACCGCACCATTTTCTTACCCACAATGCCCTGCAAACCTCCAACTTTGCTGGAAATCACATTTTTGTGATGGAACCTTCCAGAATCTGCAGGAATCCACAAAATTCCTACCATCCAGCATTGTCTCATCTATACCGCTAAAAATTCTGCCCCACTTAGCCTAAAAAAAAAATTATTTTCCCCCAAACTGTCAATTTCAACATGTTTTTGGCTTTTCCTTTTCACAGGCACTTGGCCCACCTACACAAGTGAGGTATTTTGTACCAGGAGACTAAGGGGGGACTTTGGGTGGTAGCAAATTTGTTCCGGTGCGGTGATACCACACGAATGTGTGATTTTTTTTTCTTTTTTTAAGCTAAATTTGAGATTTGCTGAGGATTCTGGGTAGGAAAACATTGGGGGATCCACGCAAAGGACAACTCCCTGAATTCCCTCAGGTGTCCAGTTTTCAGAAATGGTTGGGTTTGGTAGGTTTCCCTATATGGCTGCTGAGCCCAGGACCAAAAACGCAGGTTCCCCCCACAAAAACAGGTAGTTTAATATTTGATCATTTTGATGTGTCCAGATAGTGTTTTGGGGCATTTCCTTTCGCGGGCACTAGACCTACCCACACAAGTGAGGTACCATTTTTTATCGGGAGACTAGGGGGAATGCTGGGTGGAAAGAAGTGAGTCTCCTCTCAGATTCCAGAATTTTCTGTCACTGAAATGTGAGGAAAAAGTGTTTTTTGCCAAATTGAGGTTTGCAAAGGATTCTGGATAGCAGAACCTGGTGAGAGCCCTACAAGTCACCCCATCCTGGATTGCCCTAGGTGTCTAGTTTTGCAAACTGCACAGGTGTGGTAGGTTTTCTTAGGTGCCGGCTAAGCTAGAGGTCAAAATCTACAGCTAGGCACTTTGCAAAAAACACGTCCAATTTCAATGTAAATATTGGATGTGTCCATGTTGCGTTTCCTGTCGTGAGCATTAAGCCTACCAACGCAAGTGAGGTACCATTTTGATCAGGAGACTTGGGGGAACACAGAACAGCAAAACAAGTGTTAATACCCCTTGTCTTAGTCTTACATTTGGAAGGAAAAAATGTAGAGTGTGTGTAAAAAAAGACGTCTATTTGTGAAATGCTCTGTAATTCACATGCAAGTATGGGCACCCCGGAACTCAGATGTGCCAAACACCTTATCTTGTGCCTATTTTGGAAATACAAAGGTTTTCTTGATACCTATTTTTCACTCTTTATATTTAAAAAAATGAATTGCTGTATACCCGGTATAGAATGAAAACCCATTTCAAAGTACAGCTCATTTATTTGCTCTGGGTACCTAGAGTTCTTGATGAACCTACAAGCCCTATATATCCCCACAACCAGAAGAATCCAGCAGACGCAACAGTATATTTCTTTCAAAAATCTGACATTGCAGGAAAAAAAAGTTACAGCGTAACAATCTCAATATTTTGTTTCCAGTTATTTTCTGTAGTAAAACCTTGCAGGATCTACACAAATTACCCCTTGCTGAATTCAGAATTTTGTCTACTTTTCAGAAATGTTTAGCTTTCTGGGATCCAGCAATGGTTTCACACCCATTTCTGTCACTAACTGGAAGGAAACTGAAAGCACAAAAAAACAAAACAAAAAAAAAAGTAGTACAAATGGGGTATGTCCCAGTAAAATGACAAAATTGTGTTGAAAATTGCAATTGGAATCCTCCTCTTAGATTTTCAGCTTAACGGTAATTACTGGTATCAGGGAATATGTGGAAAGTCAAAGAAATCTGGCAGGTTATTCAAACTAAAGAGCATTCCCCTTCACCTGTTTGATAGAATCTTGATGCATAGTCTGGGCATTTTCTATTATTTGAGCTTGTAATGAGATCTAAGTTTATTTTTTGTTGGTGGTACATCAGATGAGTTCTTGACAAACTGATCCATTTAGAGCCAACCCCCCCCTCCCCCCCCCCCCCCCCCCCCCCCAACTGATTTTCCAGCATTGATCTGCTTAGGGTGTCTGCTTGAGCATTCTGGACCTCTGGAAGGTGGACTGTGGTTATTTTGAAGTTCCTGGCCATCAACCACTTCCTGACTGGTTCAGTATCCATTTATAAGTCTCTAGATCCCATTCCTCCTTGCTTGTTCAGGTAGTGAATGGTGATTGTATTGTTGTTCTGGACAAGCAGTGAGTTTAACCCGAAAGACAGAAGCAAGGCTTTCAGGGCCAACACATCACCCTCAATTCCAGCAGACGTATCAGGTAAAACACCCTTCTTTGAGGGGCCACGTTTGTGATCAATCGCTGCTCCATGAGAGCTGCAACCTTTTAGGGAGGCATTAGTCACTAGGGTCTGGGACGAAAGGTCTTGAAATTTCATTTTGGAAAACAGATTCTCCAGACAACACCGCCATTGAGTAAAACAACAAAGAGGGAAAGCACAAGCCTTCCCATTTGGCTGAACTGACACCAGTCATCTTCAAGGCCTCACTGTAGCAGTCTCATATAGACAGTCATTTGTATCCAGGAAGATGCAGGACTTCACACAGCCTAAAAAGATATTTGCCTCCCTGTTGGATGGGTTGTCTTCAGAAGACTGCAACTCTGAAAGATAACGTCTCGCCCCCAAAAATTGTCTAGTACTGTTTCTTGATAATGCAGTGCTTGTACTAGGATGGGGATAGAATTCTTGGGACTGATGTGCAAAGCCAATCTGGTTAGAAAATAGACTGATCTAGAAATGCAGATGAGAACACCTTGATCGGCCAGCCATCTATATACAGACATCTTCTGCTTCCTGAGTAAGGGTGCAACAGTCCGGTATTTTGATAATGTCCTTGGAGCAGACTAGACGCCAGACAGAACAATTCTGAACTCCAAGTCATCATTCCCAAACACAAATTACGCATTTGTGATGTTTTTCTATTGGAACATATAAATATGCATCTTCAAGTTCTACATAGCAAAGCCAATCAAACTGGTGGAGGTGTGGCTAGATTTGAAGGAGTGCTGGTATTCTGAATTTTAAACTTCCATCGATTTGCTAGCTAGTTTAAAGTCCCCAAAATGTCTAGAATCATTTATGGGATTTTCTTTCAGCCAGAAAAAAATGGTGCTAAGCCAATACTTTTGCGAAGAGAGAACCCTCTTCATGGCTTGTATTTGTAAGAGTATATTGGTGTCTTTCTGAAGCTTGTCTAGATGTCGAGAACCGGGAGGAGTCACCAATGGAGGATAAAGCGGGTCAGTAGCAATTCACACAATTATGTAAAATTCATTTGTTGCCTGTGATGGATATACATACTTCTAGGAAACTTTAGGCTCTGTCCTCACTGGACAGAGTAACTGTAGCTGGAAAGTTAGTGACTGCTGCTAGTGCTCGACAAGCGTTTCCTCTGGACTGACCCTGGAGTGATGAGGTCTATGGATTTTGCTGACCCTGTGGCCTTGAGTCTTAAGCCCTCTGTGGGAAATATCAATGATCATATGGCTGTATGTATTTTTTCTTTGCTCCTTACTTTGAGATTTACTGTCTTCAATCTCAATCTCAGAATCCTTTGGAGGCAAAGTTTGGCTGTCTGATAGGGTGTTTTCCACTGAAAATTCAAATTCTTTATTGCACCTCTGTTAGTGACAAGCCAGGCCCAACCACAAAGAAAATCAATGCCAGAACAGAATACCCATGTGCAGCTAGTAAAGATGTGTTTGTTGCTGCACTGATTTTACATGCTTATGCATATGTTTAAGACTGTCATGAAATCTTTGTTGTTTTCTGGAAGATCATTTGCAAACTGTTTTAGTGACTTCGACAATGATTTATAACACCTGCCTAACAAGGTAGAGGTATTTATAGTGTTCTGTGATAGAAATGCCCCTCATCTTTCTACCGAATACAGGTTCCTACTCTGTCTGGTGGGACAGTAGATAAAAGAGCAATAGCATTCTATTTTCTCATGCAGCCAATTACTGAATCTCGTGGCAGATTCGTCCTAGGAGGGTCCTGTTCAGGAATCATTTCTTTTAGGGCCATATGTACGAACGCATTTTCCCCTTTGGCACAGAATGGGGAAAACCCTACTCTAGAAGGAGCTGCTTGTGTTAAGGTGGCTTTTAGTAATAGTACTAGGGCAGGTTCAATTAGGACCAGGATAAACAGGAAGCTAGGTTATTGGTGATGGCTTTCGGTGAACTGTTTTAAAGATCAAAGTGGTTGAGATTACTGCTAGCAAGGGGATGCTTACCTTATTAACTTATATAATAAAGACCTATCAAAATATACTGTTGTCAACATGAGAAATACTCCATAGGGGAGAGTCCAACAACAGACAAATATCTACATCTAGAAGATAAAAAGTCCGGAAAGAAAAGGAGCAAGAGCATAGATCTATATCATTCTATAATAGCACTTGAAGAGGTATGTCTGGAGTGAAGAGCATAAGTTACTAAACTTTGATAATTCTTCTGGTCAATACTGAAACCGCAGCGTTCTCACCTAAGAATACTCTTGCGGTGCAACAGTGGAGCTAGAAGTCTTCTCAGACATTGCTCCCAAAGGCTAATAGGTGGCACCATGCAGTTTCACATAGACTGCACCGAACCTGAAGTGATGGAGTGGTGCTGCATAAAAGCTTAACCAGTGTGATGACAGATTATTGCTGGTCCTTCCACACCCTCAGATGTGGCGCTTAAGCAATTGATAGCACTTGTATGCAGATTCCTAACTAGAGACTTTCTTAAAAGAGGTTACTCCAGAACGGGGAAGTGGGAGGACAGTGAGGAATCTGTAGTCTCATTAGAAATAGTGTTACCGAAGTTAAGTGGCTTGTTCTTCTGATAGATATGTATACTTGCAGCTTTGTCTTGGAGAACCAAGCATGCAAGATGTCCTTAACCACCAGATCTGGCAGTCAAAGCAGTAGTGCTTTGTGAATCATGTATTGACCACACTTTGCAGCAAAGGACAGGCACACAACATGACAAAGCAGTGATTGCAGCCTTGTCCCTGGTGGAAGGGGCTCTGACAGTCTGATCGCTATTTTATTGCCGTTAAGCAAATCTTAGCGGAGGACTGTTTTGAGATATTGTCTGCTTCTGCACAACCTTGCTCTTCTTCACCTTGGAGAACCCGACAAAGCTGATCGTCCACCCAAGTCTCTCTGGCATTATCAATGTTTAAAAAAAAGATAAGAAAAAAAAGGACCCTTTTGGTGTCCAAACAATGGACTGTCTTGAGGGATGAGGCAAGGCACAGGAGGTAGGGAGCCTGATGGCTTGTTCAATATGTACTCGCATCACACCTTTGGTAGTAATGCAGCAAGAGTCCTTAACACAAATTCCCCCAAAAAAAGTTAGCATAGAAGGCTGGAATGAAAGGGCCTACAGTTCACTCATCCATCATGCAGATGTTACTGCAAACAGGAAACCTGTTTTAAGGACAAGTAGGCTCAATGGCCAACTGTGCATTGGTTCGAATAGGGTACACATTAGAAATAAGAGAATCTGACTGAGTCCCACTGTGTCATCACCAAGTGCTTGAGTGTATTTGTAAACCTTTTAGAAAAATCACAATTGATCAATGACTTGAACAATCATGTTTGAGCTGGCAAACGTTAAAAGGCCAAAACCAACAGGTAACCCTTAACTAAGCCCAGAGCAACTCCATGTCGGGCTAAAAAGTCCAAAGTAACATCTGACAGTTTTGCCTGCAACAGGTCCAACTGATGGTCACTGTACAAAGTGATACTTGTTTCAGCATCCAGCACACCAAGATTTGTTTTTTAAGGACATCTGGCTTCTAAGATGACTGCTCAGGCTCAAGCACAAGACCATGCCCTGCTGTTGCAAACAGAAGTTTCCAAAGTTGCACGCTGATCAGAGGACAGATGCTCAAGCCCATGAATTCTGGGTACCACACTCACTTGATTCAATGTGGAGCCACTAGAATAACTTGGACATGGTTGGGATTTTCACAATGCTAGACAAAAGAGGTAGCAGTGGGAAGGCATACAGGAGTCCTGTGCTGCATTCTAGGCAGAATGAGCCACATAAGACTTCTTGGGAACACCAGAGTGCAAAAGTGCCAAAGCGAAAGCCAGGGCTCTCCCCACTGTTGAAGGTGCCCTGTGCTACGTCTAGGTATGAATGCATTTGTGAGCCACCAGGCACCATCAGTGGAATTCTTCCACTCTGGTGGTTGATACCTGACCAGATGGTGAACCACCAGAAAGATCCCCTAATTCCACCAGTTCCAGAGGCACAGGACCCCATCCTGCTTGTTTCAGTATCACATTGAAAGTGGTGTCCACAAGAAACCAAACCAGCTGGCCCACCAGTGTCAGCATGGAAGTCCATCAACACAAGCAAATCACCTACAGCTCCACAAGATATATGTAGAAGCAGGGCTCTACCAGAGACCAAAGGTCTCGGATACCCATCACTCCTAGCATTATGTCCAACCTAGTGGTGATGTGTCACCTCACCACAGTCAATTAAGGGTGGTGTAGGAAGAGGGATCTGCCACTAGTCTAACTGGTCGAGCAGCCACCACTTCAGATCTTTTGCAGTCTCCTCTCACACTGTAATAAAAACTAGACACATTCCCCTAATGCTAGGCCCAGTAAGGCTTCAGATCCCACTACAAGGCCTGCACATTCTATTGGTACGGTTGATCAACAGATCGAGAAGCCTCAGAAAATTCAACAAGGAGTTGAATGTCCACCTCAGAATCTTTGGTACAAGCAATGCACGTGGTTAGGCAGGGTGATGTTCTGCCCGACATGTACCAGTGTGGCTAACTTTGGCAAAAAGGATGCACTGGTTCTAATCAACTCAGCTTGGAAAAATGAAGTGAAGGGAGGGTTAACTAAAAGTCCTTGTAGTTCAGTAACCCTCCTTGCAGGTGCTATATTCACAAGGAAGACATTTTTGGTAATGAAGAACTGAATGGAACAGCTGTGCATCAGCTCAAAAGGTGAAAACATGAGAAAAGTCAGAACTAGATTTAAGTTTTACTGTGGCATAATGAAGGGCATAGGAGGAAACATGCTCTAAACCTTTAAGGAATCTAGTCACAATAGGTTTTCAACAACTGCAGAAATGTGGAAATGGCAGCAAAATACCCCTTAACTGTTCCCACAGCAAAGCCTTGCTGTGCCAGGTATAGAACAAACTAGAGAACTTCAGACAAGAGAGAGGACAGAATCAACGTATTTAGATAGTTACCAAGGCATTCATTCGTTCCATCAGCAGGCGAAAATCCTTCAAGTGGACGACTGGACAACCAGAAGACATACCTTCAGGGTGAAAATAGAATACAAATATTGGCTTCAATCTTCACTCATGAAAGTGATGGACAGGTTCAGGAGCCTGCCTTGTTGATTTAACAGAATATCCTCCCTAAGTGGCAGCCTGACAGGATAGTTGTTCAGGTACTATTCTCTGTGCCCCGTCGGGAACCACTAGAACGACTTGGGCAGAGTCATACTTTATCTTCTTGAGACATCTGGACAGAAGTATCACAGTCCTGAGCTTCACCTGAGATGAAATGAGTCTGCGAGTGAGCGGCCTTGGAAATTACAGCACACAGCAGTGCTGACACTGCACATTTTCAGCAGGGGTGGATAAATCTAACAAAGGCTATCCCAATCGCAGAAGAAAATGCACTCCCCCCGGATGGAGATGCCGTTTATGATTCACTAAGTATATGGCAGTGTGCTCAGGCGTTCAGACAGCCTGTCAGATACTGAAGTACCAGAATATGTTCTGAAGTTCCAATCATATCCAGAAAAGCAGGGCCTCTTGACAAAGGGTCCATGGCACAACCCTACTTGTTGCAACATATGGTGCTGTCCATGAACACCTGAACTAGCCTTCCCTTAAACAAAGGAAAAAAGGTTTTCAATGCTGGTAGAGAACAGTCCTCTGACCTCCAGCTTTCCCAGGTGGCCGCCCCAATCCAGAAGTGATGCACCCCCATCACTACTGTGAGCTCTGGGTGTGGAGAAGAGAAGTCTGCTGCTGACCTAATTGCATTCCGTGAACCACCACTGCAGGTGTTTAGCAGTACCCTCTCTTATCTGGACCAGATCAGAGAAGCTTCTGATGCTGTGCCCACTGGTTCTTCAAATCCTAATGCAGAGCCTGCATATTCCAACAGCCATGTTTTACCAACAGGATGAAAAAAAGACGCTGAGGCCCAATAGCCTCAGTCTCTCCAGGATAGAAGCTGAAACATCGATATAGTCCAAGTATACCGGATTTACTGCTCTGGAGGATAAACGTGCACTGTATTCAGAACCACTCCAATGAAAGGGAAGACTGAGAGCCAGGTGTGACTTCAGCACGTTGATAGTGAACCCCAGCAACTGCAGGCAGTCCGCTGTAGTCTGGAGATGGTATAGGATTGCAGGGGGGGGGGGGGGGGGGGGGGGGGCACCTTCAAAAGCCAATTGTCCAGATATGGGAAGACTTCAATCCCTGACCTCCCACCACCATCACCTCAGTGAACACCCAAGGACCACTGATAAAGTCAAAAGGGAACACATTTAACTGATAGTGTTACTGGTCCACTGTGAATCATAGGTAATGCCTGGGAGCAGGCAGAACGGAATGTGGAAATACATGATACCATCTAGTATCCAGCCAAGGTGAGCATCTTGAATTTGTCCTTTTCCATGAAGTAATGATGGCGCAGATCTAGAATAGGATGGAGACCATCTTTCGGCACCAGTAAATAGCAAGAATAGTAACAACCTACTTCTGATGCTGGTATTTTCTCAATGGCTCTTTGGCCAGAAGAGCCATTACTTTCCACTGCAAGAGCGCAAGGTGGTCCTCCGCCAGCCTATCGGGGGAAGGAGGAAGTGGTGTAAGTCTGTTGGGAGGTCATAACACCGTTGGACAATCTGAAGCACCCAATTTTCTGAAGTGACCCCCGCCACTGGGGCAGATGCTGTCAGATTCTGCCACTAACCGTACTCTGATGCTGTATCAAGGGCATATTAAAGAGGCTTTGAAAGTGTGGCTGCTGGAGAATGGGGAGTATTTGGTCAAACCTCTTTGGGCTCCATGAGGCTTGTGGGAGCTGCATCCGCACCCATGAAAGCAGTGTGCCAGCTGGCCGTGGTGGCTATAAGGAAATGGACAGTACTGATAGCTCTATAGTAGCTCGGAAAGGGTGGAAGGCATGAAGTGGCTGTCAGGGGTCCACAGTGAGCTCCAACAACCTACATTGGCCCTACAGCCCTCAAATCTCTCCAAGGAAGAAATCACCTGATCGCCAAAGAGGGGAGACCCATCAAAGGGCATATTCTTAACTGATGCCAAGATATCTTGTGAAAAGCCAGTATTCCTAAACTAGGTGTGACGCTGGAGCACCACCACAGAAGCAATGCCCAATGAGTAGTTCATATCCAACCTGCATTGATTGTAAACTTCACTGCACCTCTTCATTCAGCAATATCCTGGGAGAGTATGGTCCAGGTCACATCCGGAACCATAGGCAGCACTTGTGCAACTGTATTGTACATAGTAAGGCAACAGCCCAATAAGCATGAGGTGCTCACAGACAGCAGTGCCAGGCTGGCACAAGAGAAAATCCTCTTACCGAAAGTATCCAGCCTCTTGATTTACCTATCTGGTGGTGTGGTAGGGAATGCGCCGGGCTGAAGCACCTCTGACAATGATCCGGATCTCAATCATGGGCAGCCTTTGGTCTAGGAGCGAAGCAATCCTCTGGAACATCACAAAAGAAGACCCTTACTTGATAGCCACTGTGGGAGGAAAGAGGAAGTACAGTGACTAGTGAGGTGTCCAGACCACTGACAACAGTTAGGTCTTCATAACAGTTTTCATTGCCAACTGACTGCTAGGGGATCAGTATAAGTATTCTCAAATCCCCTCCATTTATGTAACTCAGCAGGTTTTACAGTGAAATAGGCTTACATAGTCAATTCAGTCTCTGTGGATCTGGCTGATGGTAGTCTGGGCTCTGTATCGAAGGTGGGAATAGAGATTGGTTTGGTGATACCAAGAATGGCATCACTATAAATATCCCCAGAGAAGATTGCGAAGCTGAGGCAGATCCAGATCCATCAACGAATCCTGAGGGTTTGACGGGTGCGGAGGGTGGACCTGCAGATGGACCCCCCAATTTAAGACCCTCCCAAATCCATGGGGCTTCAGGGCCCTTCCTGAGGGTTTTAGCAGCCCAAAGATGAGGCTCATGGCTTCAAAAAATTCCAAGTTTGACAGAGGTTGCTCTGGCAAATTTGGGGAAAAACAGCAGTTCCAAATTCTGATAACTGCTGCACAGAAACAACCTGAGAACAGAACCCAGATTTGTGGTGGTGTTCTCTCGCGCTGTCCAAAGAAAGGAAGTGATACAAAGTTGAACGCGTTTTCTTGGACATTTTCTTATAATAACAAAGTATGGGAGTGTGATGAGGACGGAACAGTGACTACAGGAGTGGTCCCGAAACCTCCCACACAAACAGGACCTGGAGTGGCCTGGAGTCTCACGGCAAGTGACCAAGAGCATCTCCCGCTCTCAGATAGCCTTGGGAGACATGGTCCTGCACTCCACACAGCTCGAGGTCATGGTATCTCTCCAGGCACCACAGAAACACCAAGTAGCAGGGGTGGGGGCCTCAGTCAACCACATCTGTCAATGACAGGCTCTACTGGCGGCTTTTTCCCCGGGACATCTTCCAGAAAAGGGCACACTAGCCATCGACAAAATGTCAAAAGAATCCAGTTAAAAAGGGACAGAGGAGAGATTGTCCAGCTCTGCACTGAAGGAACAATAAAGAAGGCACTGAACTGCGTGCACTACAGACAATACTTAAGACTATCTGCTAAAGCATTGGAGTAGCAGCCAAGATGGGAGCTGGCACTCACTGAAGGCAGAGCAAAGCCTGCTTGCCAAAAGTTTGTTTTGTTTGACTAGTGATCAGATGGAGCAGTGGGGAAGGCATTGGGATTTACCTTGCTGGTGGATGCTTGAACAAACTATGGAATAGGATAGTTAAGAAATGCAGGTTTGCCTGGGAAAGAAGCTGAACAATCTGCAGATTAATTGATGGCCCAGAACACAGTTATGCCCTGGTACCCAGAAGGGTCTCTGTAAAGTTTACACTAAATGGCAAAAGGTTCTGTAGCTGTGTGCTTAGAATGGAACACTTCTATCAAAGTGTGAAGTTGTAGGTCCAGTCTTTCTGCTGTCCAGCAAACAGCAAAAGGAGTAATTTTCCTCAAAGATACAGCCAGAAGGCAAGACAAGGCCAATATCTGGAGAAGTATCCAGGCCACTGGCATCTTATGGTTTTTAAAACTAATAGCTTTACTCCTACTGAGAGACAAAACTGCACATTTATCAAAGCAATCATTGACCAAATTGGTGCTGAAAAGACTGGAAAGTCTGAGCCTCAACTGCCTGTTGACTATGTTCCAGTAGTAACCAGGTGCAGACTTTGCTGAGGTCATGTTGTACTCTTCTCAAAGTCTGAACACAAAGTATTCTACAGAATCTTCCTCTAGCATTAATGCAAAGGGAACACGTGTAGAGGGGGCGCCAGACCCAAAGTTGGAATCCAATGAGGGTGCAAGGGGCACGGACAGCACAGAGGATTGACCCCGCTGGCAGAATTCTGACTGGAGGCCCCTGTGGATTCTTGAGGCCCAAAGGCACACCCAATGTGTACTGGTAAACTGACAGAAATGTGCGGCATAACCTCCCTAGAGACATTTACTTGCTATATCAATGAACCCAGAAATTCTGGGCGCACTACGACTAATCTGGTGTAATGGAGATCGAGACTGAAGGACACAAATGCCTGCACGCCCTCTGACATACGAAAGCGTTAGTGAGGAAAGCCACTATATGGTATGGCTATGAGAACTCAGCCTGTAATAAACTCACTACCTGTACTGGGTCCGGTCATATTAGCTTGGAAAATCTTAGCTCAACCCTGTGTAGCTGCTGCTCTCAGCAGCTAGCATTTTATCAAAGGAATAAGTGTACCAAAACAGTTGAACAAGAAATAAAGACAAAAAATAAAAATAAAAAATAAGACATCAACTCTACAAAAAATAGATTGTATTTTCATTTTCAAAACGAAACCTCAATGACCAGAGGGTTCGGAGATATGAATTTTTTCACTATCAATAAACCACTGCTTTTTCATTCAACGCAATAAATCATTGAAATGGACGTGGTCTTTCAAACTCTGCTAACTTCAGAAAGCTTTTAAGTTGTAAACTACTACTTCGGCCCACTTTGGGGGACCAACTCAGATTAGCAGATAGTGAAAGAGGCCAAAAGGGCTTGGATGACCAGTTCCAGGATCAATGGGTGAACCACCATAGATATAGGAGTGGTCCTGATGCAATTGCTAAAGGAAGCTGATCCAGTGATAGGGGTGTTACTGTTACACAATAGTCCATAAAGTGGATCAACTTTGTCCACAGGAGGTTAATGTCTCTCAAAGTCCAGTTGAAGTCCAGCCAAAAAACAAAAGCTGCTACCTGTCTCCATTCATAGTGAAACTGAATGGTTACTTGGCAGTAGTAGTTTTGCAGCCTAAAGAATTTTCTGGATTCACAAGCTGTGCATTCCACCATTTAGCGGTTGGTCTGGATTTGTCAGTCTTTTTTGGGAGTCGACAACCATCAAATGGCACCCCAGAGGTTCCTGTACATGGTAGCCACCTTCAGAGTCTCTCCTTCTCTTTTTTACCACAGTTTCTTTATATTTGACATCTTTCCCACTGGTTTGTCTTGGTCTCATTTTTGGGAGGTTGATGGGTTCATGTCAATCTAGAAAACTCTTCAGGCTGCAGAACTACTCCTACTAGTAGGCAATCAGTTTTGCAGCATGAAACCTTTAATGGAGTCACAGGATGTGCATTATGTAGCAGTTGCTCTCCCTTGGGTTGGTTAAGATGAAATGAGCACGCAGAGGTTCTGTAGTATCATCTGTCCCACTTGGGCTTCTTTATTCATTTGTATGTCCACACAAAGCTTTGTGAATGTGTGGGGCTGCCCATGTTGCTGATGCGCTGATGGTGTCTATGGATACATTTGCCATGAATGCTGGTGTTGCGCCCTTATTTCTTGATAAGTGTGCTTTAGGGCGATGCTGTAGACATTTGCCAGCTGAGGTGTAGCATGTTTGTATTGTCTCAATGATCCATCATGTAGTTCCCTTTGTGACAGGTGACCTCTTGCTGGACAGGACATGGAACGAAGAGTTGGCTGTCCTTGCAAAACTGTTTGGTTTCCTCTAGGTAATAAATCAGCACTCTTCTTACATCAAGAATATGTAATGTTTTTCCAGTTGTGTCTGTGGATTCTTAAAGAATACTGGCAACTGGATGTTTTGATTGACAATAATTTGCTCACCACCTTAGGTAGGAATTGAGGATTTGTCATAAAGACTACCTTGTCCTCATGAAGTTGCATGTTCCTATATAGCTAGAGATTGAAGCTTGGTTACTCTTCATAGCGATGTGACTATCAGAAAAGTGTTTTATGTGGTAAACCAGAGCTCTGCTTTGTGCACAGGATGACATGGTTTCATCAATTGTTTTAATACCGAGTTCAAGCTCCACACTGGGGCTGGTGCTTTCTTTTTGCCATGAACAAGCGTTTACAAAGAGATCCCTGTTGTAGGCCACAATTGCTGTCAAATGTACTTTGAGAGATGAGTAGTTAAATCCGCTGTCCAGCAGGTGTCTAACATAGGTTATCACTGTCTAGATATTATCTCCAAAGCATCATTCTTTGTGCACCTGGAGAGGTACCTTTACCATTTTCATGTGTAGCATTGTCTTGTTGTGGCTTTCTAGCATCCTTCAGTGTTACCAGGGTCCTAGGTTGACAGTTTAGTTGTCACTATTCTATGTAGTCAGGCACCATGCTGTTAGAGTGTTGCAAGGTGGAACACTACCTTTTTGCACTGTGAGCAGGACTTGCTCCACCTTGATCATGTGTCCTTTGGACAGCTCAAGTAGATTTGAGTACCAGGTTTGTCTGACCCACTGTGGGGCTATTAGGATGAGATTTGTCCTTGGTTGCCTGGCCATCTCCAATACTTTTGGCATATTGGGGGGATTGGGGGGGGGGGCGAATATGAGTAAAGGTGTAGGCACATCTCTTTGACCAGTTTACTGACAGGGCATTCCCTTCTGACTGGTGGTGTTGAAACCTGGAGGTGAAGAGTTGGCATTTTCAGTTTTCTGCTGATGCGAACAGGTTGTTGGTGTGCCCCAAATCCTTAAGATTTTTTTTCTAAGTTTCCTAGTTTGAACTCCCATTCGTGTGAGCTGCTTTCCTGTTTGCTCAGCCTATCTGCCTCTTGTCTTTCCCTGGTAGGTGGCCTGTTTGCAAGTTGATCCCTTGTGGTATTGCCCATTTCCATGTCTATAGTGCTAGTTGCGTAGGGTAAAAGACCTTGTGCCCCTTTGTTTGTTCATGTTGCCATAGTCTGTTTGGATTAGTACAATTTCCCTTGGTGTGTTTGAAAGGCTTTTAGGGCTAGCAGCACTGTCTTCATCTTGTTTTTTGCATCCGCCTTGTTCCACTGGCCCCAAAAACTCAAGTTGCCAGTGTGTGCGCCCCATCCCTTGTGAGGCATCTGTTGTGAAGGTAACCAATTGAGTTGTCTTAGGTTTCCCCTTGGTTATGTCTTTGGATGCCCACCATTGTATCGCCCTCTGTATTCTGTCACAATCACTAGATCCTCTCAACTCATGGTGGCTGGTGACCAACTGTTGCTTAACCATTCCTGGAATGGGCACATGGAGTCTCATATGGGTTATGAGGGAAATGCATGATGCCATAGTGCCCATTAGTTTCATGACTGCCATCACTGCCAGAGATTGCCCTGTCTGGTACAGAAGTGTTTACTCTGTGATTACATGTACACTCTTCTGAGTAGGGTATGTGCATGCTTTTGTTGCATCTAGTTTTGTTCCTAGGAAGATCATTTCCAATGGTGGTTCTGGGGGTAATTTCTTGTGGTTTATGCAGAACCCCAGTTTTTGTAGGGTTGTGATCACGGAGTATCCCTTTACCATTTCTCCTTTGTATGTGCTTTCATGAGCCAGTCATCCAGGAAGGGGTATACATTAATTCCATTTCTTCTTAGGAAGGCTGTAACTGTTGCCAGGCATCTTGCAAAATCCCTTGGTGCTGACTTTGTTCCAAAGGGGTAAGACCTTGAACTGTTAGTGAACCTTTGAGTACGAACCTGAGGTACTTTATGTGCTTGATTCATGGTTATGTGCCGGTAGGCATCTTAAGCCTATGGCTGCCATGTAGTCCCTTTTTGTAGAAGTGGGTTGACCTCTTGTAGTGTTTTCATTTGAAATGTTGCTGCAGATGAATTTGTTGATGAATCTGAGGTCCAGGATTGGTCTGTGTGTGAAGTCGTGTTTTGGCACCAGAAAGTAATGGGAGTAGCCTCCCTTGTTGAACTCTTTGGGATTCTTTCTATTGCAGGGTTGTATAGGAGTTTTAACCTTCTTTCTTAATTTTACAAGCTTTCAAGATACATTTTTTCTTTTGGTGGTCTTGGTATTAGGGGGCTTGTTAGACGTATACAGTAACTGGTTTAACATGTTTAAAACCCACTTGTCAGTTAATGTTTGCACATTATTGTGGGCAATATGCTAGTCTACCTCCCACCAGTGCTGCGTGTGGGTCTGAGGCTGAATTTGAGTCACTGAAGTTCCTCCACCTCTTCTGGGGGCTTAGCCTCTGGCCCTCCCTCTACAATGAAAGGGCTATCTTGCAGGGTGTTGCCATTGCTGGTATCCATATTACTGGCAAGCCTGTTGTGTAGTGCTTTGGCCTTGTTGCTGTCCCGTTGAGAAGTCCCCTTCCTGAGGGTCCTCTGAGTGCCTCTCGTCTCCTGAAAGTACCCCTGTATTGTAGAGCACCCATCGCCTTAACCGCCCCGTTGTCCTTTATTTGTTGCAAGGACTCATTTACAGAGGCCTGGACTTCAGGTTTAAAGCCTGAGATCCTGAGCCAGGCATGTCTTCTGCCCATACACATTTGTCTGCTAGCAGTATGTGCTGCCTCTAATGCTGATTTTAAACAAGTGTTGGCAATATTTTTCCCTTCCTGAATAATCGCCTTGTCTGTCCTACCCTGTTCTGGGAGTTTTTTTTTTTTCATTAGCTCCTCTATTGTCCCATTGTTGGTGGCCATATCTATTGCAGGACATTATAATTGGCTTTACGCCATTGTGTTGATTCTCTTTATTTTCATCCCTACCATGTCCAGTTTTGCTTTTCTTCCCTGGAGGTGGATCTGTGGAGGTATTTGGCATTACTCACCTTTAGGCCATAGTGACAATGATCGAGTATGCCACGGAGTTTCCTTCTTTGTATATGGGATTCTTTGAAGGTTTGTACTACTGTTACGCCTTTACTGGAGGCTGGCTCTCTGAAAGTTTGCTTGTCTTGGTCCAGTATGCTAGGTAGCATAGGACGATACAGGTTTCACTTACTTGTTGGCTTAAGGGTTTCTAGGAGGAAGCAATTGTCTCCTTTCTCCTCCTCCAAGGGTACTCCATACATTTTTCACAGCTTGTTTGATGAGGCAATGTAGAAAGTGATGTCTGGAGGCAAAAGCCTCAAGGTGTGTTGGTCAAACTGTTCTGGGCTCTGTTTCGAGGCCATTCCACTCTTCCTAGAAAACCCCCAAAGCTTCCTCCTCTTCAGGGTCATAGAAGTATTACTCCATCTCTCTTGCCCATGTGGTTCTGCTGTGGCAGGGCTTCTAATGCGGTCTCTTCCTCTGACATCTGCAGTCATGGAGGGCTTGCTTGGGATTCTGAATTCCTTCAGCACCTTGTCAAGCTCCTTGCACTGAAGTGTCACCATTTCAGCTTCCAGCCTTCGCCTTTTCTTTTCCACCGCCAAAGCCTTTTCAACATCCTGTGTTGAGGATGCTCTTTTAAAGCAGTCTGCCTCCTCAAACTTTTAGGGGCTCTTTCAAGGGTTCTCGCTATGCAGTGGGGTTTGTCTGTTTCACCTTTCTGCCTTCATCAGTCTTCTGCTGGGATCCGTAGTCCACTTTGTTTAACGTCTGGCCCTCCATCACGGTTTTCTTGGGTGTCTGGGCTGTCTGTGTAACTTCTCAGGAAACCGGGTCTCCAAGGGTTTCAGCAGTCTTTTTACCTTCTCAGCACCCTGCGCCAATTATTTTCATCACAGGTTTCCTTTCCGCATCCCCTTTGAGGATTTCTATGTCAGATCCCACGGGAATTGATTCCACACCTCCCGCTTATTCTTTGCCCTCGCTGGTGAGGCCTAGGTCCTTCAGGGGCCATTGTGGTTTTTGGCTGAACATTGATTTGTGTTCTGTGTTTGATGAGCCTTCGGCACAAATGTTGCGCAGGCCTCAATCCTTGTCCCCGTTGTCCTTCAGCAGGAAGAGGTTGTAGACTTTGTGTAAGTCACACTGCGAATTTGTGATGCAGTTCCGGCAAAAATTAAAAGGGGTGTTCTCCATGACACCTACACCTTGCTTCATTCACAGGCCACGTGGAGAAATCTAGTGGGGTCCTCTGTCGGGTGATTGGGAGGGAGGGGGAAGGATCCCATTCTCTTGCTTTCTTCTATCTTTTGGTGATTTTTTTTTTTTTCCGAAAAACTTCTGTTTTACTTTGGATTATTCAGCGTGGTTGGTGAAAACTTCAGAGCTTCTCCCTATGCTTCCTGACCCAACGGCATAAAAAAGAATCTGAAGATGGCTACCATACACAGGAACTTCAGGGGCACCATCTAATATAAGACAGGGGACATACCAAGCACGAAATGGTGGTAGACTATTCACAAAAGAAAACAACGAAGAAAAAAAAACTGAACACTGTATCATGGCCAGTACGATAGGCACTAACACCTTGAGCAACAAAGTGGCTACCTACAGAAATTGCCACTAGTGGAAAAGTTACATTAAATTCAACTAGAACATCAAGTCTCATAACATAGTAATTCTTTTGATACCATGAAGTATGATAGTGAGCAGTGCCAATCAGAAGGTAGCACTGCGGAGTTGTCAGCGTGTAACTGTACTCTCCAGTGGGCAACCAACCTTCCCACAGAAAAATTAAAATGCTGGGTTTTTACTGGAAATGTAACGTTACAAACTGCATGTCATACTGTTTTTTTTTTTTAAAAACAATGCAACCACCCCTTTAGGGCTTAGGCCTGGCTTAGGGGGTGGCATACTAAAAAGGAAATAGTGGCCTTTGCCAAGGCTTTAAATGGCAAAGCCCATTAACCGTTTAACTGCTCAGCCAGCAGGCTAGGAGCCACACTTTGTACTGTCATACTTGTGGTGGCACAATAAGTGCTGCAGTCAACAACAGACTAACTTACAGGCCCCTGTGTACCCTTGCTACCATACAACAGGAAATTATAATTAAGGTAAATGATGACAATTGGGAGTGAACAATCAGACAGACCTTTTAAGAATCAGAGTATTGGCACGGAGGTCTGCTATCGAAATAGTAAATCAGTCCAAAAACTTGGGGGTTATCATGCAAAAAGAGGCATTTCCTTAGTTAATTAAAAAATAGGTTTCGAAATCCTTGTGTGCTAGGCTTACCATAAATTATGAGTATCAGTGAATTCTATGATGAACAGCAACTTCCCATGCTCACGCCTTATGGAGAATGATCATTTCTTGGATTAAGAGTCACAGAACGGTCATACACGGTCTGCAGCCTAGCTCGGTCAGCTGTGTCCAAGAATGCTTTAGAAGGCAATGGAGCCAGTAGACCTGCACTATGCCTTCGCTGTCAAATGACTTTTCCAAGTCTAACTAGGCCTAGATGCAGGATCTGGTCTGTCTAAATTATACTTTAGAGGGGGAGGCACTTGCACGTTTTAGGAAAGTGATAGTCACTATGAAAGCTACTTTCCATGAAAGGAACTGTAACTGACATGAATGCATTAGCTGGAAAGGTGGACCCATGATCCTAGTAAAAACATTAAGATGCCAGGATGGTGCTGGAGGTACACTGGGTGGAATTAATTAAAGGCATTGCCATTATCCTGAAGAGAGGTGTTTTGTCTGTTTTGGAGCTATTCACCTATAGCTACTAAAAAGTTGAATAAATAAATATGCAAATTTTGTTTGCTCCAAATAAACAATGTCTTGATTTGAATCTTTGAGTGGGTCAATGTGTTTAGGCTGACAGTACCATAGAAAACGTTTCCATTTTGCAACATAACACCATCTAGTTGTAGGTTTACATGCTTCTCTTAAAATGCCCATACATTCTGGCAGTAGTTTTAAGTAACCAAACTGACTTCAGGAGCAATATCGCAAGGCTGAGAGATTTGGGGTCTGGATGCCTTATCTGTCCTTGATTCTGAGTAAGAAGGACCAGTCTGTCAGGGAGCATCTCGTGCGGAACTAGTGACAAAGCATTACAAACTAAGGTTGGCGTGCCCATGTGGTAGCTACAAGTATCATAGTGAGGTTTGCCTCAATTTGTGAGCTAGAGACGGGATGAGAGGGAGAGGCAGAAAAGCGTAAGCAAATATCCCTGACTAATTCACCCATAGAGCATTGCACTTGGACTGAGGTTGTGGTTATCTGGCTGCAAAACTTTGGCATTTCGGGTCTAAAACGGGCCGCCCCTTGAAAAAGGTTGGTGGAATGCAGAGCACAGTGAGTCGAAGTCCAACAACATTAGATCTTCCAGATGACTCAGACCAATAAAGAGACAGGCACTGCTGTAGGGGACACATGTGAAGTCTGGAATGACATAAGATGGCAATGCAAGACACCATAATTCATAATAGCCGCATCAGTTTTCACTTTAAATGTGGTCACCTTGTAACTGGGAAATCAAGGTTTGAAAAGTTTGAATCCAAGCTGGACTTGGATACGCTAACCCTACCTGCACATTGAGTACTGCTCCTATATGAGGTTGCATCTGCAAAGGTTGAAGATGGGATATTTGAAAGTTGATCATGAATCCCCGAGTGTGAAGGAGATCCACTGTTAGCTGAGTGTGAGGCTGACATTATAATAACATACTGGCTTTGGTGAGCCAATCGTCCAAGTAAAGGAAGACAATGTGTCAACATCAGATATGCAGCAATTACTGCTAGGCATTTAGTTAAAACATTAGTAGTGGGTGTGACCCCCGAAAGGTAAAACCTTGAACAGGTACTGCTTTCCTGCAATTACAAATCTGATAAATTAGCGGTGTGCTGGATTGAATGAGAATATGAACATAAGCATCCTTTAGATCTAACGCCTTCATAAATCCACCTTGCTTTAACAGTGGAATGACATCTTGGAGGGTGACCATCTGGAAATTCTCTGAAAAAGCATAGATTTATAGGCCTGAGATCTACGATTTTCTTAAATGATCTGTCCTTTGGCATGAGGAAATAAATGGAGCATACTCCTGATCTTTAATTTGACAAGGGGACTGGTTCTATAGCCCCTTTCAGAAGAAGAAATTGAACCTCCTCTTTGGGAAGAGTAAGGTGTGCTTGTGAGAATTTGAGTGCGAGGGGGAATATTTGGTGGATTGGAAGTGAACTCCAGACAACCATGTTGAATAATTGAATGGAGCCACTAGCCTGTGGTGATGCATGCGTGTAGAATTATACAGCACGACTTTTCACCTGTGAGGGTATCCAGACTGTATGGGCACGGGGAGATTTACGTGATTTGTCCAGAATCACAGGATGTTGAGCCAACACACAAACCCAGATCTCCAGCTCCTGAGGTGATCATTCTGACAGCTGCGCTAAATCCTCTGACCATTGTGGGTAAACATCTTATTCTTCCCCCTAGCGGAAAGGGGTGAGGTGGTGGAAGGTGTAGGTAGTCACCGACTGGTATTGGAGGTAGATCCTCGAGAGTCAATGCCTTACCTCTACCTTTATTTGTGCCTCTTTATGATCCCCTAAAGGAACGGCTGTTAAAGTGGGAGGCTTGTTTGGTTTGGGAGGTGGAAAGGTCTGTAGACAATGGTTTGAAGCCTCCCCTGAATTCTGGCCGAACAAATTTACCATGTTTTGTAGTTCACTAGTGCCCCCACTGCTTTAGCTGCCTGACTCAGTTTTTCAAGTGTGGTAGCCACTTGTCCAAATAGGTGTTACCTATTTAATGGCATATTGAGTACTGCCTGCTATATTTCCGGCGTAAAGCCTGAACATTTAAGCCAAGCATGCCTGCGTATGATGCTTGTGTTAATACCACATGCTGCTGTATCTGTGGCATCTATCGCAAAACAAATGGAATTGTTGGTGATAGCTTGACCTTCTGCCACTTTCTAGTGCCCTTTATGTGCTTGCAAATTGGTGATAAGCCAATGATTGGTTGCCTGTGCTGCTACTCTTTTTCCTGCTGCATCAAATTTCTTAGTCTTTGTCAGGAGAGGGTGAATCTCCAGTAGACTGGCGATTAGCAGGTTTTCGTGCAGCACTGACAACAATAGAATCAGGTAGGATTTGAGCCCATATAAACCGAGGGTTTGTAGGTGCTGCTTTGTATTCTTTTTTGTATTTATTATTTTATTTTTAATAAACCCTAGGGATGATAACCCCAGAACTAACAGGTTCTTCAAAAAGGTCTTCAGCATGACTAAGCATGCCTGGTAGCATGGGATGGAATTGATTGTGTAGCTTAAGCGTGTAAAACAGGAAATCGTATTCAGTAGGGTCAGTGTATAAGTGGTCATTGTGGAATGATGCTGCCCTTGCCATCACCTGCTGATATGATGTACAATCTTCAGGTGGTGACTGCTGTGTAAGGTATAGGCATGTATCATTTGGTAATAAGGGATCTGGGTCAAATAAATCCCATGGATCTAGATCATGAGGTGCGTCACCCAGTCATCTTGCAGTGAGGGTGCACCTTGTGGTGAAGACTGTGGTATAGTAAGAGGTGTAGGAGAATGTGGACGGAAGCAAGATGAACTGGAGAATGAGAAGCCTGAGGCAGAATTAGAGCCTTGTACTTGGAGGTCTTTTTTGGGGGGAGGCGAAAGGTCCAAGGCCTATTCAAAGGTTAACTTCCTCTTTACTGGAAAAAGTTGGATGCAATGATTCTTACTGTTTTTTTGGTGTGGTGCTGGCGTTGACAGGCATCCATGACTGCTAAAATTGGTTCCACTGGTGAAGGAGTGCTGGAAGAGTGACTGGAGTCACTATGAGGCACAACCTTGTGTTCCCTAATATTCAGTACCAAAGGCTTTGGTCGATGCGAAGGGGTCGGCTCCTAATCAGATGTGGAGGCTTTCTTGGTCAGTGCCAAAGCACTCGGGTCGATTCGATCCCAAAGTTTTATGTGAACCAACCAAGTCAGAGATCAATGTCAAAGATGATGTAGTCCTGGCTATCTTCGGTGCCAGGTCGTGAGGTGGGGGCATCCAAAGGTGATTTTCCGAGCCAACAATGGCCTGAAGGCAGTAGCATTCCAGTGACCTCTTTGTGGGGCATTTTCAAAGTCTCTTTTTGGGGAGTAGGGGTTATTCTACTCAGAGGTTTAGCCAACGTCACCCCTTAACTTTCAATGTCTGATTGTCCATCTGACTCCAAGTCCTTGATGAAGGCCTCGTCTTTGTGTGGCTCCTCCTGTGCGTTCTTTCCCTAAGACACCAGGCGTGTCGTCTAGCGTTTTGGACACCATTTCCAACAGACAAGCTCTTTGGTCCCAGAGTGTCTGATTTGAGTGAAATAAACAGCAGGCATCACAACTCTGTTCATTGTAGTCCTGGGAGAGATGCAAATTTCACAACAGATGTTGGTCAGTGTGGGGAAATATAGGGTGGCATCAAGGGCAACACTGAAATAGATTATGTTCTAATAGCCCTGCTTAGTCCGATGCCACGTGGAGGAGTAGGCTCGAGATGGGCTAGAGCACCCCAAAGGCCAATGAGTCTGATCCCGGAGCTGAAATTCGGACCAACTAAGCAGAGAAAACACGATTGAGGTACAATACCGTCACTGACTGAAGACAGACGAGAATGGTTTGGAATGGACCAAGCCTAGAGAAATCTGAGCAAGAGTAACACGTCGAAACCAGAAAGCAAACAATCCAACAATGGACACGAAGCCCACGTGCAGTATCACCAAGAGGAGTCACTCCACCACGTGACTTCAAGATTCTTCTAACAAAACCTTGTAACACTCCACACCCAACACTAGACGGCAGACTCATGCAAAGCATGCGTATCTACAGCCCCGCACGCCAATGAATGTAATTTTTCACTACTATCTTTCTAACAAATGAAGAATCATTAAACGGCCCCTGTGAAAATTAATATTCATTTGATACCACGTTAGTCTGTTCAGTTGGGATTTTTGAGAATAGTGTTCAAGAAGGCAGCTTTCAACCCCTTGTGTTAACTAATGTCTCATGTCAGGATTTTATGAGACAGATTAACAAGGCCATCTTAATGACTTGTGATATGCAAAGGATTGTACATCTATCAAAATAGAGCACATTAAATGTTGATTCACCAGACAATGATAAATCTAAGTCAACAACGAAACCTAAATAAAACTACAGCTGTGATAGAGGCAGTACAATAATTATGGGCATCTCTTTTTTAAATACATTTTTAAACATGCTCCCTGCTAACACTGATAAGATAAGTGCTGAAGAATTAACAGAAATGTGTTCATTTAGTTTTAAAATTTCCATTAACTACTGCTCACAATCATGCATTATATATTATAAATGCAAGAGACCACTCTATGCTGCCTGTTATAACTCACCTCATTTCAATATCACAAATGTTCACATATACCAAGACACACAGATTTTCAAATACACTTACTGTCTCAAAATCATAAGGCTGGATCAAGGGCAATTCAGGCCCCACATCATTCACCAATGTGGAGTTTTCTTCAGTTGCAGGTTGTGATGATGATCTGGATTCATTATGAGTAACCTGCAGTTAATAGAAATTATTAGTAACCCACTAAAACCAACACATGCTACTACTAAGCAGCAACCCAAAAAGGTTCAATAATTCAGGCAAGCTCTCTTTTTAACTGTTGCTAGAGACGCTATCCTAAACAACAAGTTACTCATCTTCAGTAATGCATTATCTGGTAGAGACTAGCTGCAGATACCTTAACCTTAGAATTTCCTGGTGTCAGCTTGGAATCAAGACTTTTTTTGCTGGGCAGTACCCTGTGCGTGCCGCTGGGTGGTCTCATTCGGATCTATGTGGCGTCATCAGCATTGTTGGAGCAGTCTGATGTCACAGTCTCCTAATAAGGTACCACCCCGGCACACATACGTCAGTTCATTTTTCTCAGTAACTCCCACACCAGAAGCACAGAGCATGGATAGAACCAACAGTACATCTGTGCAAAAACAAGGGCCTGAAAGGGATAAACCCTAATCCTATTAAACAAATACCCAGAGCGGGGAGGCATGGGTGGGTGTAGGTAAGTTGCAGCTAGAGGGTCTCTACCAGATGAGTTACCAAAGTTAAGTAACTTGTCCATCTGATAGAGACTTTTAGCTGCAGAGTCCTTCCTTAGAATAGATAGATACCCAAGCCATAACCTCCTGGCAGTGGGCCGTGGATACCTCTACTACACTAAAATGTCCTGCAGCCCTGAACTGGCAAAGTGTCTGTCTTTCTGGACCTGATCATCCAGGCAGTAGTGTCTTGCAAACGTGTGCAAGGATGCCCATGTTGCTGGCTGACATCAAGAACTGGAACTGCTAGTGCAGTGGTAGCAGCCTTGCCCCTGGCGGAATGAGCCTCCAAGCTCTCGAGGGACTGCTTCTTGGCCAGTGCGAAGCAGATCTTAATGCAGAGAACAACCCAGCACGAAATGGTTAGTTTGATTGTCTGATCCTTCTTTGCTACCCCATTCCCCACAAAGAGTTGGCCATCCATCCAGAACTCGTGCCATCCAGTCAGTGGAGTCACGACTCTTCCTTAGAGGGATACAATAGAGCAAATAAGGTGGGCAGGGTGATATTCTAACCCAGATTAAATGAGGACACCACCTTGGGAAGGAAAGAGGCACTTTTTCTGAGAACCTCCTTGTCCGGCTACATAGTGAGATACAGTGTCTTAAATGACAGAGCTTGCATCTCCCTCACCCTCCTGGCAGATGTTATTGCCACTAGGAAAGATGTCTTGATAGCAAGCAGCCAGAGGGGACAGTTGTGTTAAGGCTTGAAGATAACACATGAGAAATGTGAGGACAAGATTTAAGTCCCACTGAGGCATAACAAAGGGTCTAGGGGGAAACATATGTCCAAGTCCTTTATGAAATTTATGTACAACAGGAGACCTGAAAAGTGAATGCTGATCAGGCAGCCGAAGGAACACTGTTTAGGCCGAAAGATAACCCTTGACAGTACCCAAGGCAGAACCCTAGTGGGCAAGGAATAGTATATAGAGTAGGATATCAGAAAAAGTAGCAGAAAGAGGATCAATAGATCATTCTGCATAATATACCAAAATGTTTCCAAAGGCAGTCGTGCACCATTTTAGTGCAGAACTACTGGCTGACAAAATAACTTTACAGACTTCGGGAAGAAGCTGAAAAGCCAACTGCTGCCACTCAATTTCCACACTTGAAGGTGCAGAGTTGACAGGTTTGGGTGGAGAGTCTTCCCCTGCTGCAGCAACAGAAGATCCACCCAAAGGGTCAACCTGATCAGAGGATCGATGCTCATTATCAGTTGCTCTGGATACCAAACTCTGTGCCCAGTCTGGAGCCACTGAGATTACTTGGGCCCGGTTGTTCTTGATCTTCTTGAGAAATCAAGGTAGAAGTGGTACATACAGAAAGGTGTATACACGGCCCAAACTACACTTGCAATGAAAAGCGTCACTGAGCGATTGCCACGTTAAACTCCAACGCTCAATACTGCGGTACCTGCGCGTTCTCTGTGTAGGCCAACAGATCTAACCAACGCCACTTATGAAAGGGTCCTTGCACCACCTCTGGGTGGAGGCACCAATAGTGATCTGCTAGGCATCAACTGCTGAGTTTGTCCACCCTGGCGTTCAGAGAACCTGCCAGGTGTTGAACCACCAGGGTTATGCCCTGCTGGTTCAGCCATGTCCAGGGATGCAGAGTCTCCTTACAAAGGATCCACAACCCTACACTGCCCTGCTTGTTGCAGTACCACATTGCAGAAGTGTTGTCTGAACACCTGCACCATCTTCCCTTTTACAACAGGAAGAAATGCTCTCAATGTCATTTGGATCAACTGTAGCACCAGTAAGTTGATATGGAGTTCGGATTCCGCTGGAGACAAGAGGCCTCTGATCTCCACCTCTCCCAGATGGCCACCCCTTCACAGAAGTGACATATCTGTCACTACCGTGCAATCGGGTTGGGGGAAGGGAGAAGAGTCTGCCTCTGACCCAATAGCAGTTCATTAACCACCACTGCAGGCCATTTGCAGATCCCCCAGAGATCTGAACCACTTCGGTGAAATTCCCCTGATGCTGTGCCCACTGGAACTTCAGGTCCCACTGTAAAGCCCCCCCCTATGCCGTCTGGCATGTTTGAATAACAGGATGCAGGAGGCCATGAGGCCCAACAACCTCAGATTGTCTCACTGAAATCCAGGATAGAGGCAGAAACGCCAGTATCAACCTGAATAACTTGGACTCACTGTTCGGGAGGATAAGCCTGAAACTGCACTCTATCCAGAACATCCCCGATGAAGGGGAGCTTCTGAGAGGGAGTCAGGTGTGACATGTTTATAGTGAACCCCAGCTAATGCAGGAGGTTTATCGCAGTCTGAAGGTGGGTGACTAGAGCCTGGGGTGTAGGAGCCTTCAAGTGCCAGTCGTGGTGGTGGGGGGTTGGTAATGACAAACTCCCAGCCCATGTACTTAATAAGGCCACACTGCACTTACTGTGTGTAAGAATGGACTTAGAAACTGTAGTGGTATATTGCTCATGGAGCTATGCCCTCACCTGTAGTATAGTGCACCGTGCCTTAGGGCCGCAAGGCCTGCTGAAGGGATGACTTACCTATGCAACAGGCAGTCATTGGTAGGCATGGCACACAGAGATGCCATGACTCCCCCATCCCCTCACCCCGCCCACCCTCCCTGCCTCTTCTCACCCACACCCACACACACACACACGAGCTGCAATGGCAGTGTGCATGAACCCTCCCTTGCTAGAAAGCCCTTGGTACCACTGGTACAATGGTACAGTTTAGAGAAAGAACACTGGTACTAGGGCCTGGTTAGCATGATCCCAACATATTCAGTCAAGTTACCATTATCAGGCAAACAGTAGCGGGGTGGTAACCATGCCAAAAAAGGTACTTTCCTACAGTGAAAAGGTTTGAGGTGTTCACCACATTAGGAAGTACTGTTGAAGGACTTGCGGGTGAAGTTCCCGTTGGTGGACTGGTTGCTGTATCCTGCTGAGTAGGTCAGTAAATTTGTTGTCCATGACTGGGAGATACTCTGCCACTAAGTTAATGTGGTGGTGAATTGCCCATTTCCAAATTGTTTGTGCATGGGACAACTGAGGAGTCTGATGCATCTGTAGTCGGAGTGATCTGAGGCACAGGGTCCAGAAAGGGCCACACCCCTTTTGAGAGGTTGGTAGAATTCCACCACTGCGGAGAGTGGAGAGTCTGCAGTCAACTACACTTGATTTTCCAGATGACTGACAGAACTGATGACACTGCTGGAGGGGACGCATGTGCAGTCTGGCATGAGGTACGATGGCAATGCAAGACACCATCATTCTTAATAGCTGCATCACTGAGTGTGGTCTTCCTTTAACTGGGAAATGTAGGTTTGAAAAGTTAGAATCTGAGGTGGACTTGGATATGCTAACTACATCTGTGATTTGAGCACTGCTCCTACATAAGGCTGTAACTGCAAAGATTGGTGATGGTATTTGAGACAGATGACTGTCAATCCCAGAGTGTGAAGGAGATCCACTGTCAGGGACGTTAGGAGTGTTGTAATGTACTGGCTTTGAGGAGCCAATCGTCCAACTAAAGGAAGAAATGAATGTGTTGCTTTTTGAGATATGAGACAACTACTGTTAGACACTGAAGAGCCTGATAGCAGTTGTGATCCTGAAATGTAAAAACTTGAACTGGTGATACTTTCCCACAATTACGAATCTGAGCTGAGTCAATGGGAATCTGAAAGTACGCATCCTTTAGATCGAACGCTGTCATGAAGATGCCTTGCTGTAACAGTGGAATTACATCTTTGGAGAGTGACCATATGGAAATGCTCCAAGAGAAAGCAGAGATTTAATGGTCTGAGATCTAGAATTGGCCTGTGTGACCTGTCCTCCTTTGGTATAAGGAAGTACAGGAAATGAACTCCTAATCCTTGCTGTAAGAAGGACTGGTTCTACAGCCTCTTTGAGAAGGGGGTTCTACCTCTTTTTTTAAGAAGAGTAAGGTGTTCTTGTGAGAATTCGAGAGTGCAAGGGGAGGATTTTTGATGGAGTGGAAGTTAGCTCCAGACTAACCATGTAGGATAATTGAAAGAACCCACTGGTCTGAGGTGATAGACAACCATCATGGATATAAGTGTTTCAGTCTTCCTCTACTGGAGAGGTGTGAGGTGGTGGGAGGTGTAGGTAGTCACTGGTGTGCAATGGAGGCAGATCCTCTGGAGGTGGATGCCTAACCTCTGCCTTTGTTATTCAAGCCTCTGTATGATTCCCCTAAAGGAACCTCTGTTGTAAAAGTGGGAGGCTTGTCTTTTTTTTTTTTTTTTAAGTGGAAGGCTATGTAGACATTTGTGGGAGACAAAAAGTACCAGGTCGTGTAGTAGTTAGTAGTGCCCCCCCTATTGCTTTCGCTATTTCTGAATCTTTGTTCTTCTATTGTGGTATCCACTTGTTGGCCAAATAAGTGTTCCCCCTATCAAATGGCATGTTGAGTACTGACTGCTGTATTTCTGGCTTGAAGCCAGAACACCTAAGCCAAGCAATGACTGCATTAATGCCGCTGTATCTGTGGCATCTGTTGTGCAACGAATAGTTACTGGAGATAGTTTGATATTATCTATTGCACCCTTTTGCAATGCTCCACTGGCAGGTACTAAAGGAGATTCTACATTTCGTTCCAGGGGGCCCTGTTGTACCATGCTAACAGTGCTTGTGAATTGGCATTACGCTGATGTTTGGAAGCTACTGATGCTACTCTTTTCCCCACTGCATCTATTTTCTTGCTTTGTCAGGTGGGGGTAATCTCCTGTAGATTGACTATTACAACAGGTTTGTGCGGTACTGACCAATAGGGAGTCTGGAGGGATTTGAACCCATACAAACAGAAGGTCTGAAGGTGCTGCTTTGTATTTATCCACCCACGGGGTGTAAACTTGGGACCTTATGGATTCTTTAAAGATGACATTAGCATGCCAGGTAGCATGGCGAGGAACTGACAGTTGTAGTAAGAGTGCCAGAGAAAATCCTCTTAAATAGGGTCAGTGTGTAGGCGGATGCTGGAATGCTACTGCCCTTGCTATCACCTACTGAGTCTTTGGGTGGTTATGATCATGCAGGGTATAGATCTGGGTCATTTGGCAAGATAGATCCATGGGATTCATATGACCCATATCTTAACTCTTGTGGTGTCACTAAAACCATCCTCTTGTGGTGTGGGTTAACCCTGTGCCACAAACTGTGGCGTTGAAGATTGAGGAGGTGGTAGAGGGGTGGAAGGAAGAATTGGAGAATGTGGTGAAGGATGGGGTCTAATTGGAGCCTTGTCCTTGGAGACCTTCTTAAGGGGAGGAGCAGTGTCCAAAGCCTCAAAGGTTAGCCTACATTTAATTGGAGGTGGGGGGGGGGGGGGGGGGGGGGGGGGGGGGGGGGGAAATGGTGGTGGCAATAATTCTCCCTGTTCATTTCTGAACATGAAGCTGGTACTGACGAGTATCCATAATCTCTCAAATCCGCTCCACTGGTGACGTATTGGAAAGATTGCTGGAGTCTTTATGACCTGGCAGTTTGAGCTGGACTGTTCCCTTAAGGAACAGGGTCGAGACTGATTTGTATATGGCTGGGTCCAAACTGGGGCGGCATGGTGAGCAATAGAATTGATGGATTAAACCCAGTTCTGTGACTGGGGGTGAATGTTTGATTGGCTCTGCATTGCTTTCATCATTTTAGTTTGTTTGCTGGAGTCTTTAAGAGGCAGTCTTGTTTTCCAAAACTTTTGGTACTGAGTATTTGGTCTGTGTGAAGCTGTTGGCTCCGAAGCTGATGGAGGCTTTTTTGCTCATTCACGAAGTTCTCAGGTCGATGGCTATGCTCAACACCAAAGCTGTAGGTGATGGACTGAGCCAAAAGTCGATTCCGAAGAGGTCTTGGCTATCTTCGGTGCAGGGCATCCAAAGGAGATTTTCAGATCCAACCATGGCCCAAAAGCAGCTGTAGTCCGGCAACCCACTTGTGGCTTTTTTTAGTCTCTGAACAGGGTGCAGGGGTTGTTCTATTCATAGGTTGTATGGAGGTAACCGGTTAGCTATCGATGTCGGACTGCACATCCAACACAGTCTTCAATAGAGAATGACTCCTGTTCTGGCTCCTCATGCATGCCCTCTTCCCCAAAGTTATCTGGCGTCTTTGGCATTTTTGACATCTCCAATCAACGAGCTCTTGGGTCCTAGAGCGTCTTCTTGGATTGAAAGGAATGGCAGGCATTGCAAGTCTGTTCGTTGTGGTTCAGGGAGACACACCAGACAGATAAGATGTTGGTCAGTGTAGGGAAATTTAGTGTGGCATAGAGGGCAAAACCAAAATAGAGTATGTTCCATTAGCCCTGCATAGTCAGACGCACCGTGGAGGAGTAGGCCTGAGATGGAAGAGGATGCCCAGAAGGGCAGTGAGCCAGCTACTGGAGTGGAAATTCGGACTGACCGTGCAAAATAGAGAAACCCGATCGGAGTACAATATAGTCACTGAAAGAAAGACAGAACAGTTTGCAGTAACTGCATAAACACATCTGAACCAGACAGCAGAGAGAAAGCAATCTAACAAAGAACTCCATGCCCATGCACAGAATCACAGAGAGGATGAGTCACTCAATCCTGTGACTCCAAAAGATTCCTCGAACAAGAATAACTTTTAGCACTCTGGACTCAACACTATATGGCAGACTTATGCAAAGCAAGTGTATCTACAGCCACTCATTCCATCGAACTAATAGTTAGAGAAATTAAAATCAGGTCATGCAGACAAATCAACCAATGTGAAACGGGGAATTTTTTGATTTTACATCAGAACCAGAGGCTCAGATTATGCTTTTTCTTCATTTAATAGCTCAGCAGCAACAGAAACTAAGCATTAACAAGCAAAAGAAAGCAACTCCGAAGAGTCCAAGCAGAAGCTTGAAATTAATCACTGTCTCAGTCCTAAGGTCATTCCCAAGGAAATGGTGTGTTAACCTGCTTGTGCCTCGATGGGCACTGTAGGCATTGAGGCATTCTCACATCACCACCACCTCAAGAGCGATGTTGGCTTCCCATCCTATGGTCTTTCCCCTGCAGTCCTAGTGAAATTAAGTTTTTTTCTGTATGTCAGTTTGATCTTTGGAACTGTACACTAATCCCCACCCCCCCGGGTCCTTGAGAAGGAATTACTTGGGGAGTGGGGGATGGGGTGGGCAGAAGTGTTTTTTGCATTCATAATCACAATTCTAGCACACCTTATGCTACTGCTTTTACTCAGATGGTCTCCATCCGTATAAACCAGCCCACATTTGTCCCGACTTAAACTGATTGTGGTAGCATACTAAACTAAGCCTATGTAAACATTTTGTAGCATCTGATCTGCAAATGTAGGAGCTTGCCTTTGGATGATGCTGTGGACGCAACTCTCCAAAAGAAAGATTTTGCATGCCTTGGTGGCCTTGAGCAGGCAGATTCCAATGGTAGCAGTAAGTCATAGTGTGAGCTCCCCTGATGGGTGAAGATCAGGATCACTCTTGATTCTTCAAAACTCTAGAGGTTCCAAAGGCCATTTGTAAGGTAAAGCCTGCCTCAAACCTTGCATCAAGCTGCCGTCTGACACCGTGGAAAGGCTGACAAGCATTTCTAAAATGGTGCGCCTCTAACATGATGGTAGTAAAGGTCCCTGTACAACCAGCGTTTATACCCAGTGAACCCAATGGACCAGATAGTTAAGTGTCACAGTGGCCCAGTCAACCTTGCCACCCAGATTGTGGTACCAAGCAACTCAGGTTAGATAACACCTCATGTGAGGCGACATGTTTTGGCTGACCTGGAAGGTACGTTGAACCTGGATGATATCCAACACCTGCACTCAGCAGAGTGGGTTCCACCAGACAAGTCTTTCCAAAAGGTGGGACAAAGGATTTGCAAACAAATAGACAAAGTCAGGGGCTACCTTAGGGGTGGGATGGCCAAGCCCCTTTTTTGATGATAAATTTGGTTACAAGTTGCCATCTTATCGAAGACAACAAGAAGGAGATTGACTATTCCTTAAAGGCATGCCAGGTTATGATCTTAAATGCCTTCGGACCACTAACGAAAATTATGGATATGGTGGAGGAAGCCAAGGGCACTAGCAGTATATCATCAAGCAAGCTTTATTCCGTCATATTTAACCATCAAAGCAAAATAAAATCACAATAAATAAAATAGTAAAATACACATGATAAATACCGAGCTAAACGGAAAATAAAATCAACAATCCTACAAATATACTGGCCACCTGTCGGGGAAAAGGGAACTGTCTCGCACCAGCTTACTATTTACACTTTCAGTATCTCATAATTCTCCCCCCCCCCCCCCCCCAATCAGCCAGAGAAAGGTCATAAGTCATAATCTTAGGTAAATAGTTAATAAATAATAAGTTATGAACAATGATCATTTAAGTTGTTTTGATTTTTTTTTAAACGAGCACTTAAATACCATGCGGCCGCAAGGAACTTGCTAACCACACAGATTAAAAAGGGAGAAGTGTCTCTTGTCAACATCCTTAGTGCAACTTTACAGTGTCCCAAACCCATAGTCCTACAATCTGGGCGAATCCACTTCCTCCGAGCAATCCCATGAGCTGGGCAAATAAACATAAAATGTACTGTAGTTTCCGAGGTGCAATTACAACTAGGGCATAAATCTGATCGGGGCAGGTTGCCCGGTGCTAGTTAGTGATTTCAATGGTAAGCACCCATACCTGAAGCGGGCATACAGGCTTTTGCTTTGTAGGTCAGGAATTAAATCCAGAAAGGGTTCAAAATTAGGATACCATTTGAAGTCCAGAAATTGTGTTGTCAATCGACCATACAAAGTGCATAACAATTGCTTATTCATAACATAAGAAAAATATACTGACTTCAGGTGTTGCTTCTGGGCCCTCCTTAAATGATGAGGTTGTCTCCAGAAATCCCCAAGTCCCAAGATGTGAAACCATCCCAAGACATGCTTAAGCCAGGGAACAGAAAGCGCATTTGGTCTATCTAAGATGTCTTGTAAAGATTCCTTATATTCAGCTAGTTCAGGGGTAGTCCAAATGAGTACCCAAAAAAGTAATGGTCTTAAAGCTATTACATCTGAAATGTGGGAAAACCAGAGATCCAGGAACACTGGAATCAATGGGGTGTTACGAGGACATGCAAGGAGAGATCTTGTAAAGTTATTTTCCCCTACAGATAGTTTGTGGACATTAGAGAATCCCCAAATCTCGGCACCATAAAACGCCACTCCGAGCCTTTGCTAAAATAAATTTAATGGAATAGCACCAGATCTATCAATCAATCAATCAATAGATTTATAAAGCGCGCTATGTACCCGTTAGGGGGGGCGCAGAGGATGAGGACTTCCGTCTTGTCGAAGTTAAGTTTCAGGCGGCTGTTGCTCATCCACTCGGCGATGAATTCCAGTCCCTCGTGGAGGTTGGTTTTGGCGGTGAGAGGATCTTTGGTCAGGGAGAGGACGAGCTGGGTGTCGGAGTAGGAGATGATGCTGAGGTTGTGTTGGCGGGCCAGTTGTGCGAGGGGGGCCATGTAGACGTTATACAGCGTTGGGCTAAGTGAGGAGCCTTGGGGGACGCCGCAGATGAGGTTGGTGGCTTTGGAGCGGAAGGGTGAGAGTCGGACTCTCTGGGTTCTGCCGGAGAGAAAGGATGAGATCCAGTTGAGGGCTTTGTCTTGTATGCCGGCTTCATGGAGACGGGTTAGTAGGGTGCAGTGGCAGACTGTATCGAAAGCGGCTGATAGGTCCAAGAGGATCAGGGCTGAGGTTTCGCCGTTGTCCATCTGTTGTCTGATGTCATCTGTGGCGGCGAGGAGTGCGGTCTCAGTGCTGTGGTTTCGTCTGAAACCAGATTGAGAGGGGTCTAGGATGGAGTTGTCTTCTAGGAAGTGGGCGAGCTGAGCGTTGACGATCTTCTCGATGACTTTCGCTGGGAAAGGGAGGAGGGAGATCGGTCGGAAGTTTTTGAGATCGCTGAGATCAGCCTTAGGTTTCTTGAGGAGGGGTTGGATTTCTGCGTGCTTCCAGCTGTCCGGGAAGGTGGCAGTGTTGAAGGAGAGGTTGATGGTCTTGCGGAGTTTGGGGGCGATGGTGGCGTCGGCTTTGTTGAATATGTGATGTGGGCAGGGGTCAGCGGGAGATCCTGAGTGAATGGAGTTCATGGTCTTTCGGGTTTCGGCATCGTCTACTTGAGTCCAGGAGGTGATGCGGTAGGCGTGGGAGGAGTTGTTGGGGGTGAGGTCTGGCGGAGGTGAGGTGTTGAAGCTGTCGTGGATGTCTGCAATTTTCTGGTAGAAGAAGGTGGAGAGATCGTCGCAGAGTTCCTGGGAAGGAGGGACGTCGTTGACGTTGGAAAGTTCCTTCACTATGCAGAAGAGTTCTTTGCAGTCGTGAGCGTTGTTGTTGAGGCGTTCTGTGAAGTGGGAGCGATTGGCGAGTCGGATCAGTTGATGGTGTTTGCAGTTGGCTTCCTTGAGGGTAGCAAGGTTGTCGGGTGTGCGCTCGAGGATCCATTTTTTCTTGAGTTTCTGGCAGGTGCGTTTGGAGGTGGTTAGTTCGTCTGTGAACCAGGCTGTTTTTTTCTTTCCTTGGTTGGCGGTGGGTCTCTTGAGTGGAGCTAGGATGTTGGCGCTGTTGAGGATCCATTGATGGAGGTTGATGGCAGCGGAGTCCGGGTTGGTGGGGTCGGGTGGTGGGTTTTTGGCGAGGGTGCTGGCTAGTTGATCTTCAGTGACTTTTCCCCAGCGGCGGTGAGGCGGTAGAGGGGTGCGGTGGTGTTCGGTGTTTTTCTTTAAGGTGAAATGTACTCAGTGATGGTCGGTCCAGTGGAGTTCGGAGGTGTGGCTGAATGAGATGTGGTTGCTTGAAGTGAAGAGTGGGTCAAGGGTGTGTCCGGCGATGTGGGTGGGAGTGTTGACCAGTTGACTGAGTCCGAGGTTGGAGAGGTTGGTGGTCAGTGATGCGGTGTTGGCGTCGTTGTTCTCCAGGTGGAAGTTTAGATCTCCCAGGAGGATGTAGTCTGGAGAGGCGAGGGCGTGGGTGCTTGCGAGGTCGGAGACTGTGTCGCTGAAGGGGGCTCTTGGTCCTGGAGGGCGGTATATAAGGGTTTCTCTGAGGGTAGTGTTGGGGTCCGTGTGAATCTGGAAGTGGAGGTGTTCGGCTGTCTTGAGGGTGTCGTCCGTGTGGGCGCGATTCTTGAGGGTAGATTTGTGGGCGATGGCTATTCCTCCGCCGATTCCGTTGGTGCGATCTCTTCTGGTGATCTTGTATCCGTCAGGGATGGCGATGGCGATGTCAGGGGCATAGGAGTCGTTCCACCAGGTTTCGGTCGGGAAGGCCACGTCTGGGGCGGTGGTGTCGAGCAGGTCCCAGAGCTCGATGGCATGTTTTCGTGCGGAGCGTGTGTTGAGGAGGATGCAGTGCAGGTGGTTTGTGTTGGTTGTTGCTGGCTTCATTGTTCTGTTGCAGGAGAAGTTGCAGGTGCGGCAGGAAAAAGGTCCTTTGGTGTGCTTCGGGGTGGCCTGGAAGCACTGTGGAGGGACAAGGGTTGAGGGCGTGGAGTTCGCTGGCAGAGTATCGAGGACCAGGGAGGGTGGCGCTGGGTGCGGTCCAGGCGCGGACGGGCGCAGACTGGCTTGCCTCCGGCGCGCGCGGCCGCGCAGCGCCAGCCATTAAGAAGGGAGGGGGGAGGGAGGAGCAGCTGGGAGGCGGGAGGGAGCGGCAAAAGAGGGCGCGAGGCCGCAGGGAGGCAGCGGCAAGGAGAGATCGGCAAGGGGGAGTGAGGGGGAGCGCCCAAGGGGCAAAAAAACAGGAGAAATACAAGGCACAATCAGAAAGCAAAACTTCCAAAAACAGTCACAAAATACAGTGAGGGCACAAAATACAATCGGGTAACAGCAATCAGAAGGGCACAAGGGGGTCAGAAGCGCAAGGAAGCAAGGCGCTGAAACAGAGGGCAAAAAACACTTACAGCGTGGCGAAAAGCTTCACACGAGTCTGATGAGGCTTACCGGGGCCTCGAACACGCTAGCAGCAGCGTGGGCGGGGGTCAAAGGCAGGAGACAGCAGGTTGGTGCTGCAGACGTGGGGGGCGAGCTCTAGACCTTTTATGATGTAAAAGTGCACTGCTCTTATCGATCTGGGCCTCCCATTGCATTTTATTGTGAATTCTTATCTCCAGGTAATCAATAGAGCATACCTTGCTTAAAGGAGCCTCATTAAGTGAAATAGTGCATCCTCTGGTGGGGCCCTCTACTAAAAATCATTAATTTTGTTTTACTAGAATTAAGCTCTAATCCATGGTCTGCACAAATAGCACTAAACCTATTCACTAAGACTTGAAGGCCGACAGGGGTTTTGGAGATCAAAAGAAAATCGTCAGCAACTAATAAAATCTGAATTTTTTGATCATTCAAATAAGGGGCATTATTTTGGCCTATCGGATACAACTCGCACCACTTCGTTAATAAACAAGGAGTAAAGAGTAGGGGCGAGGATGCAGCGCTGACGTACCCCCGCCTAATGTCTATTCGATCAGTGAGTTCCCCCTGATGGCCCCATCTCACTCGTGCATAGGTATTCTCGTGCATCCTCCGGACTAGATTAACTAAACTCTACGGGGCACCTATTTTATGCAGGACTTCCCACAACTTCCCTCTAGGGACTAGGTCAAAGGCAGATCTTAAATCCACAAAAGCAACATACAATTTCTGTTTTGCTGAAGTGGCATATTTCCAGAATAGCAGGAGTAGCCTAAAGACCTGATCCATGACACTGGTTTTTGGACGAAAACCAGCCTGAAGAGGGGATAATATCTGGTTGTCTTGAACCAATTCCATAAGCCTGTCTAAGACTTGCTTAGCGAAAATATTTAGCAAATTGTCAATAAGACTGATTGGTCTGAAATTAACAGGTGAACCCACGTCACTTTTTTATATATAGGAATTATTTCTGCCCCGAACCACGTATCCGGGATAGGACCACCTGCTGCTATGGCATTTGATAATGTGTTTATATACCAAGCCCAGATGACTTGTTCAGATTTAAACAAATCCTCTGGTATCGTATCTGGACCAGTGCCTTGGCTGATCTCAAAGAATTGATGGCAGCTGTGGTTTCAGCTATGGTGAAGACAATGTTCTCCACAGAGCCATCTGCATAAAATCTATAGTCATTGCCCCCATAGCACACAGGAGCCTGTTGTGCAGGTGAGACGTAAATCTCAGAGAAATGGGCCACCCATTTTTCAGGCTGGATATGCGTACTAGTGGTGTCATTACCCTCTCTGTATCTACAGGCCATCAGCCTCCAGAAGGACCTGTTATCATGGTTCTTAATTGCATCAAGCATCCTCTGCCAAGTATCGTGTTCTCAATCTTTCTTCGCTAGTTTCAATGCCTTGCTGTACACGAGTCTAGAATTCCTAATCTCCCCCTGGTAGTGCATTTTGCGAGCTCATTTTAGATTGGACTTCGCAAGAATGCAGTCCTTATTAAACCATTTATTGGATTGAGTTTTATCAGGATATGGCCTGGAAGTGGTTTCCTTATACAAAATACCCCGTAAAAATGCTTGCCATTTCTGCATGAATGCTCAGAATTGGAATAGCAGTATATCATAACCTGAGGAGTTGTCAGGATGAGTGCAACAAGTGGCGTTTTCTTGGAAACATCAATTATGGGGTCAACAGAGTGAAGGCGTTGAGACCCTAAACTGGGTGAACTAGCCACAATGAAAGTGGGCCAGGTTGCTGAGAGCAGTCTCTTTAGAGGCCTGTGGACAAAAGAGCTGGGAAAATTTGTATCAACCTTCTCACTGGATAAAGCTCAGCAGTTGAAGTTAGGAAAACATTTGGTCGGGCCAACAGAGGCATTCATCCAGTGAATACAACAAAGCCTCCCAAAGATTCCACTGTCACTGCCAATTTCAACATCACAAACGATTTGGTGCCTTCATCTAAAAAAATTAAACTGAGGAGCGACCAATGCATAAGGTGGATCAGGTAAGGAGTACCCTTCCAATCAAAGATGGGAAGTGGCCTGGGGTTAAGGCACAAATCAAAGCAAATTCCCCAGGATGCACGGGTCCCATTAACTGTTGCTGATTTTTAAATAGAGTTCTTCTGCAATTGGATTTAGAACAAGCATTAACACAGGGGGCGGGCGCAACCTTTTGATCCCCCAGGAAGTCTAACCTTTACTTCAGGGGAACCATAATTTCTCACATACACCCATGGGGATTTTCGACCAATCTCTTCCCTTGTAGTGAAAAAGGACAAGAGCATGCACACAGTTAAACCGCCGAGTTTAATCAGTAGCTTGTGTACCACCACTTCAAGATGGAAGTTCTCCATCGGGCCATCCTTCGTCCAGGTGACTGGATGGTGGTTAGATCTGAAGGACTAGTCACACGACAAATGGGTACACTGTTCCATGCATATAGGGGGACATGGAATGTTCAGGAGCAAGAGCCCTCACACATCCAAATGGATGTCATGCTTCATCATCAGGAAGCTCCTAGTCAGACCGGCGGTGCAATATCTGACGGGCTCCCCAATCGGGGGCTCTTTACCGGAGATCTTTTATGAGGTGGCTGCCGTGTTGGTCAGAAACTTGTAGCAGGAGAGTGGATAGATTAAAATTGATTAGCAACCCCACAGCAATCTGCTTTAATGGTTACCTTACGAGGGTGCGACCAAGATTAAAAACATACAGAAAGTAGAGGATGAGGTTCATGTTCTGACGAGGAGCTTCCCGATGATGAAGCATGACATCCATTTGGACATGGGTTCCAGTTCTTCTGGACTTTTCTATGGATTCTCCAATTCTCCTTCTCCAAAGTAATAACATGCAAATAGATGTCTGATGCAACTCAACCACACTGACACTGGATGGATGCTCACACTCATGGTTTGGAGAATTACAGGGGGACGCTGGGGCAACCCAGGACTTTAGCAACAGGCTAACAATCTCATTAGAAAGGCATGGGCAGACTACCGCTAATCAGTATAGTTTAGCTCGGAGATGCTGATCCTGTTGGAGTGTGGGACAGGATTTGGATATTGCACAGACAGTCTTAAGGCACATCCTGAATTTTCCCTTAGAATTAGCTCAAGTGTTTAGCCTACCCTACAATTAACTATCACCCATTTCTGTGGGCTACCACCAATCACAGGGGTTTTTAAGAGGCATAAATCTGTCCACTCCTCCAGAGTGCAGATAGACACAATTATGGGATGTTACTGCAATCCCAAGTCCTTTAGAAACATGGAAGTGCACTATTTTCCTATCCAGGAAAGACGTTTCTGGCAAGTTAGCAATGCTTTTGTTTTACATAAACTGGTGTTTGATGTCAAGGAGCTGGATGTAACTTCCAGAAGCTTTAAACAGGATGGCATAACTTTAATAATGTCTTGAAAGATTAAGACCAGTACCAGGACTATACATTATAGTAAGTTTCTGGATCACCTGAAACTGTGTGGCAAGATGCCACAGAGCAAATGAGAGTGATGGAAAAAGTACAACCTGTGGGGGCCAAACAACTTTTGATCTCTCTAGAGAATCTCTATAAGTTTTTCTTGTCATCTACTATTGCGGGCAATGCTACCTCATGGTAATACAAAACAATAGCCCATATGGACAAATGCAACGTTTACACCTAATGATTATTCTAAACAATTGGAAACATTTCTTTATAATAACCCTGTATAACAGAACAGTAGGCGTTTGTGAAAAACAATCACCATTCTCCACGGGCAGACGTGACCACAGTGATCAAGAGCATTTAGATAAGATTAGCACAGCCCACTCTTCGCTAATCAATCTAGATACGGGTCAGCAGTTAGACAATGTTTCAATCACTAAGGTGTTAACAGGATCAACATCAAGATTCTAGAAATGACAGAGTCCAAAATAAAGCAGATAGAATACAATTTACCCTGATGGGAAAGTCAGTGTAATGTTCACAAAGTATAGAAAGGTACTCAAAGTAAATATGAATCTTTTGAGGGACTGAAATAGAATCGAAAAGGAGAGACGTTAAACTCATGACTAAAGTAGTAGTTGACAAGTCAGCAATAAGAAAATAAGTTACTTGTCTGTAATTGCAATTCTCCAGTATTGGTAACTTTCACAGTTTCACATGTGACCCACCCTCCTTCTTGGAAAGGCTCCCATTATAGAACCCAGGATTATTTATTCCCACTTGTGCTTGAAATTCTGAGGGACTCAGCCTCTGCTGGGAGTGCTATTGCCTTAATGGTTGAAGTTCAAGCTTGGTCTTTAAAAAAAAAAAAAAAAAAAAAAAAAAAAAAAAAAAAACGAAAACATGGATAGACTATTAAACTCACTTTCATTGCTATTATAGCCTAAGATAGTGATATACCGCTTTATTAAGTTACCGTGGGACTAACACGAAGTAGAATGATTCAGGCATGTGAACCTTTGACAGATTATATACTGGAGAAACACTGCTTACCTTATAGGTTAATGTAAAAATGGCAGGTGCTAGGGCGTGATACCAGTGATTAGTATGTAAGCTAAAGAACAGTGAAAAAGAATTTATGATGAGAAAAGCAGAGTTTAGAAAAAACACCTGTGTAGCTGAAGAAAACAGTAGCTCCATGTGCCAGTAATTCCGGAAGAGGATGACCGGAACCAAGTGGACAGGACCCCACACCAGAGAAAACCATGCTCCGCAGCTGTTTTTGTAGTCTGAGTCTCTCAATGCAATGTCCCAAATTAAGAGCGAACGAAAAATCAGAGCAGGCTTCGAGAATCCAGAGGCTCCCCCTGACTGCGACTGCCTGTAACAAGGGACCCGAGTACCAAGCACTGCACCCACAGCCCCCAGGACCTGAAGGAACCCAACCTCAGTGCAGGAGTGACCCCCCAGGGAACCCTCTCTCTAGCCCACGTGGCGGCTGACCAGAGAAGCCCCCCACCCCGATGCCTGCCTGCACTGCTAGAGTGACCCCCGGGTCCCTTCATTGAAACCTATCTAAAACCCGAAGCCTGCTTTGCACACTGCACTTGTGCCGCTGATGGTGTATTCTGTGTGCCTATTTGTGTCCACACACCCCCATACGTGCCCGCCCCCCCCTTCCAAGTGCTCTACAAATCCCCCCCCGGTCTGCCCCCGAGAACGTGGGTACTTACCTGCTGGCAGACTGGAACCGGGGCACCCCTGTTCACCATAGGCATCTATGTGTTTTGGGCACCTCTGACCTCTGCCCCTGATTAGCCCTGAGCTGGTGGTGTGGTAACTTTGGGGTTGCCTTGAACCCCCAACGGTGGGCTGCCTATGCCCAGGAACTGAGACTTGTAAGTGTCTTACCTCATAATCTAACCTTTACTTACCTCCCCCAGGAACTGTTGATTTTTGCACTGTGTCCACTTTTAAAATAGCTTATTGCCATTTTAACAAAAACTGTATGTGTTATTGCTCTGATTCAAAGTTCCTAACTTACCTGTGTGGAGTACCTTACATTTTATGTATTTACTTCAAATCTTGAACTTGGTTCTAAAAATAAAGAAAATATATTTTCCTATTAAAAAACCCATTGGCCTGGAGTAAGTGAGTGTATTCCTCATTTATTGCCTGCATGTACAACAAATGCTGAACACTACCCCTCTGATAAGCCTACTCCTCGACCACACTACCACAAAATAGAGCATTTTAATTATTTAATTTTGCCACTATCTTACCTCTAAGGGGAACCCTTGGACTTTGTGCACACTAACCCTTGAGATAGTATATACAGAGCCAACTTCCTACAGTGTTCCAATAGGAAGACAGTGGTGACACTAATCGATCATACAGTCAGGTTGCCAAATGTTTATCTTTTGTGGTCTGTCCTATGTTGAGTTTAATGTATGGGAGAGCTATCACATCACAAGTATTGCAGTTAGAGCAATGTATCAGTGGCACCCTGATGTTTCAGTGGGGAAAAGTGTTAGAGTCAAAGTAGAAGGGGCAAACTCTGCACTGGCCACTAACCAATTAAGAGTGGAATAACCCAATACTTAATCAGTGTGGCCAGTATTTTCATAGAATAGCTACACTGACCAAGTGACCTAATGATTGTTTCTCCTCTAGGCAAACAATGGTGGTTCTAAGGCAAGATCTGATGTCAACACTGCCCAATGCTTCTTAAAGCAGGTTGCAACAAAATTGGATACATGTGAAAAAGTGGTAAACTAATCTTTATAGAGTCTGATCGCTGTTTTGTGGTGTCAGCAAAATGTCATAGGCAATATCAGGCAAGTTTCAAAGTGCGTTTCACCAAGCATATTGAGGACCCCTGGGATGGGATAAGAATTTATCCTACAAGATTTCAGCCTCCTTAAAATAATCCCTCAAGCTGCATTTATGTCAAATAGCTAATAACTAACTGTAAGGGAGTGATTCCAGTTAAGATTGTGAGTGGAAACTAGAGTATTCTAACTGGCATTTCTTTCGGGAAGTTTGCAGTGCAAAGTGATATATTCAGTTGTCCACTTAAAGCAAGATATCAAAAAAATGTATTTCCTGCTGGTCACCGGTCATGGTGAAGTTGAAGCAGTTGACCCATTGTATTGCGAGACCCTTGGCAGCAGTCTTCTATACTGTCTTACCCTTTTTCAGCAATACTAAACCACATGAAGAACTTCACACCATACTCCTCTTTCTGTTAAAAGTTAAAGCTTACATATCTTGAGTCAAGCACATTGAGTTTCTACTTAACTTTCTAGTGACGTGGAAGAGAAAAATGCTGATAGTGTGATTGATTTTTCCCACGTGAAAGTGATACCCCTTCAGGCAAAAAGGTGGTCCTGTATCCTCAGCACCAATGTCTTTAAAAGTGACATACAGAAGTCACACTGAGTGCCTACACTTCAGACATGGCATGCAGAAGTTATAGGAATAAGAAAAAACATCTTGGGCGCAAGCAGCAGCAAACAGCAGTGCTCAGGTCCCTACCCACCAAGCCTTTAACAAAGCTCGTCACACCAGGGAAAGGCATATTTCTGCCCCAGCACACTTAAAATTTGGAACCATCAGAACAACATGTTGAGGTGATCTGTAGATCCAGGTCAATGATAGCAAAAAGGAAGAGCCGTTTGCACAGGGTGGCACCTAAATGCAGTGCTGTTCCAGGGACTAATGTAGTAGTCCGAGGCAATCCAAACCAGACCAATACCTGCTTGCATGAGGAAGCAGTTATTTTAGGATTTCCAGATCCAGTCTGGCATCTAAAGGTGAGGAATGTGCAGTTAAAAATATTAAATAAAGCAGTGGATACAAAGAGGTTTTTCTGCTGGGCTGGATTAAAATATACAAACTTGAGGAATAAAATGTTCAAGTGGAATAGACCAAGTCATAGGTTTTCAGTATGTTAATCTGCCTACAGATGTGGAATTCAATACAAGATCAGTGTGAGATCATTGAATTGGGCCAAGGATGCTGCCAGGCAGTTAGGGGAGGGTTTCAGTTTGATGATGGAACCACGAGTAGGAGGGTGGAGGCGATTGAGTTGGACATGAGAATGATCGGATGGAAAGAAAAGGCTATATACTTGTAGCCCAGTTACTGCACTGCAAGAATCTTCACTGAAGGTATGAAAGCTATAATAATCTCAGCTGCACTAAATATACCTCGAAACATGTTTCCATTCAAATAGGATTGAATTTGTCCATGAATGTAACACAGGAAACATTTGATGGAAGTTTATCAGAAGGCATCATTTGTTCCTGAACGTGCGGACGAAGTAGTCAGGTAGGTTAAATAGGACTGCAGTGCAGCATCCAAAATGCAACTTTCTATAAACCATCTGTACATGAGGGTATAAAAAAAAAGCTGCTAGATAGACTTCTCTCTACCTGCAATGGGATCTTATCTTTAAGACTATGCAAGGCACCACCGACACAATGACTTGTACTGACAACTCCCAGAGACAGATTTTTTTCTTTTTACAGTTAAAGTAAAATAATTGCAGATTATTGCTCTTTCCAAAGACTTAAACAGCCAGGGAGCTGGGTGGCTGTTTATGGCTTCAATGAGGATTCCAATGATGCAAAAACTGGACTACGGCTATGCAAATATTTTTTTCTGCAAAGTAGGATCTTCACTGAAGTCAAATGCTAGAGTAGCAAGCCAAATAAAATATATTGCGCATACTGGGCAGGAATTAATCATTAAATATGTGCCGGTAGCAAGACTGTCCATCGCTGAGGGAAATCACTTCAAAAGATTCTGAAGGATTTCCCACCTACCTTGCCTTCTACTGGAGTATCTGACTCTAGGACGTTGTGTCTATTAAATGTATAACCTTATCTCCAAATAGCAGCTCTACATATTTAGGAGATGGGCACATCTCTAAATCCATGCCATAGTAGCTGCTTTTCCTCTAGAGGAATGGACCTAGACAGAGTGAATAAAGCAGAATCGCTTCTTCACACCAGATACAGAATCTATTCAATTCTTAAGGAGTAGCAAGAACATATTGAGGTGCTTTAGCTTCTTGTAGAGTTTCTGTACATCTAGAGGGATGCTCATATGTCCATAATATGATTTTAGGAGCCAAATTCAAGGATTGTAGGCTCGGATGCTGAATTTGGCCCTGAAGTCTGATCAGGAGACCTGGTGTGCACTGCAGCCTCCTGTACTCAAAATGACAATTCTAGAAAGTCCAAGAACCACTATTATCACAACCAATCTGCACTGTGAATATCTTTAACATCGATCTGCGCAGCTTGCCAATCACGGATGGTGTCAATTGGATCGGAGGAAATACCTAGACAAGCTGTGTTGACCATTTCATCAAAAGCAATGCCTGCTGAATTTCAGTCTGGAGCCTGGGATCAAAGCCTTGATATTTTGCCAAGGCTAATAAGTTCTAGGGAAGGAGTTCCCTATTCCCTGCAAATATCTTCTAGTTTTAGTGGTGGTGTCTGTTTAAATCATGACGTTCTACTTTACAAACGCAATGAACACTTTCAAGATCAGATATATCACTTAATACTAAAATAAATTGTCCTGGTACATTCGGAGTGTCCAAAGGCCTCGATTTGTCAGGCAATTGAGATGGGCTCCTCCACCCGACAATGATGCATCTGTTAGTACAATCTGTTTCAAGCCTTCTTTTGAAAGTGAACTCCTTTCAAAAGGTTATTTGTGTTATACCACTATGCTAATGATTGGGAGGCCCATGTGTTCAGTAGAAGAATGCCCTTTAACTTAGCTCTTCAAACTGTTGGTCCTCAAGACAGTTAGAGGTCTCTTGACTAGTCTAGTTTTCTAGGCTATGTAAACGGAGAATGCCATGGGTCCTAGGAAAGATCAAATCTGGCGAGCAGCTCTTAGATGACACTTTTCTAGAATAGATTAATCTCTCTCCTCTGCACACTCTTGCTTTTGTGTCTATTTTGGCTCACAATTACCCAAGACACCGGAATGGTTTCCATATGTATTTGTCTACACTGATTTGTAGGCCTGTTCTGCTTTTGAGTACTTCTCTTTATAAGCCAGTCAGAGATACTGGCAAACTAATGTTTTTCTCAGGTGGGGTGTGGTGATGCAATACATTTTCTAAAGTTGAGGGGGACCGAATTTAGTCTGAACGGAAAGATCATGTACTGGTTATAACTTTTTCCCCACTGTGAATACCAAGGATTTACTGATGAACAGACTGGAAACTAAAAAAACTTAAATAGGAGGCCTGGAGCTCTATGCAAAAGACAATTGCTCTTTAAGTGAAGGAAAATTTGGTATAGTGAGATTCCAGATGTAAGGAAATGCCTCCTTGGCATGGTTACCCCCTGACGTTTTGCCTTTGCTGATGCTAAGTTTTGATTTGAAAGTGTGCTGAGGCCTGCTAACCAGGCCCCAGCACCAGTGTTCTTTCTCTAACATGTACTTTTGTTTCCACAATTGGCACACCCTGGCATCCAGGTAAGTCCCTTGTAACTGGTGCCCCTGGTACCAAGGGCCCTGATTCCAGGGAAGGTCTCTAAGGGCTGCAGCATGTCTTATGCCACCCTGGGGACCACTCACTCAGCACAGACACACTGCTTGCCAGCTTGTGTGTGCTAGTGAGGACAAAACGACTAAGTCGACCTGGCACTCCCCTCAGGGTGCCATGCCAACCTCACACTGCCTATGAAGTATAGATAAGTCACCCCTGTAAACTTCGTACTTGTATAGCGCACTACTCAACCGTTAGGGTCTCAAGGCGCTGTACGCATACCACTGTGGAACCCCTCCTGACTTTTCCCTGTGAGGTGCCCACTCCTGGGCAACCTCCAAGGTGAAGCCAGGCATCCCAGCGCTGTTGGGGCCGTTGTGGAGATTAAGCAAGCTATTGCCCAGAGTTACAGAGTGGGACCGATGAATTAGATTAGGCACCAATGCGAGAATTATCAGGTCTGAGGAACTTGAGCCCAAGACCTGCAGAGGTGGGAATTGAACCCTGGTCCCGGGCCAGATTTCTGCATCAGGGTCTGCCGCTCTAATCATTGAGCCACACTTCTCCACTAGCAGGCCTTACAGCCCTAAGGCAGGGTGCACTATACCATAGGTGAGGGCACAAGTGCATGAGCACTGTGCCCCTACAGTGTCTAAGCAAAACCTTAGACATTGTAAGTGCAGGGTAGCCATAAGAGTATATGGTCTGGGAGTCTGTCAAACACAAACTCCACTTCACCATAATGGCTACACTGAAAACTGAAGTTTGGTATCAAACTTCTCAGCACAATAAATGCACACTGATGCCAGTGTACATTGTATTGTAACATACACCCCAGAGGGCACCTTAGAGGTGCCCCCTGAAAACTTAACAGACTATCCGTGTAGGCTGACTAGTTTTAGCAGCCAGCCACACACCAGACATGTTGCTGGCCACATGGGGAGAGTGCCTTTGTCACTCTGTGGCTAGTAACAAAGCCTGTACTGGGTGGAGGTGCTTCACACCTCCCCCTGCAGGAACTGTAACACCTGGCGGTGAGCCTCAAAGGCTCACCCCCTTTGTTACAGCACCACAGGGCATTCCAGCTAGTGGAGTTGCCCGCCCCCTCCGGCCACGGCCCCACTTTTGGCGGCAAGGCCGGAGATAGATAATGAGAAAAACAAGGAGGAGTCACTGACCAGTCAGGACAGCCCCTAAGGTGTCCTGAGCTGAGGTGAATGACTTAGAAATCCTCCATCTTGCAGATGGAGGATTTCCCCCAATAGGATTAGGGATGTGCCCCCCTCCCCTCAGGGAGGAGGCACAAAGAGGGTGTAGCCACCCTCAGGGCTAGTAGCCATTGGCTACTAACCCCCCAGACTAAAACACACCCCTAAATTCAGTATTTAGGGGATCCCCAGAACCTAGGAACTCAGATTCCTGCAACCTAAGAAGAGGACTGCTAAGCTGGAAAACCCTGCAGAGAAGGCGGAGACACCAACTGCTTTGGCCCCAGCTCTACCGGCCTGTCTCCCCACTTCTAAAGACACTGCTCCAGCGACGCTTTCCACAGGGACCAGCGACCTCTGAAGCCTCAGAGGACTGCCCTGCATCTAGAAGGACCAAGAACTCCAGAGGACAGCGGCCCTGTTCAAAGACTGCAACTTTGCAACAAAGAAGCAACTCGTGTTTCCCGCTGGAAGTGTGAGACTTGACACTCTGCACCCAATGCCCCTGGCTCGACTTGTGGAGAACAATCACTTCAGGGAGGACTCCCTGGCGACTACGAGACCGTGAGTAGCCAGAGTTGACCCCCCTGAGCCCACACAGCAACGCCTGCAGAGGGAATCCCGAGGCTCCCCCTGACCGTGACTGCCTGCTTCAAAGATCCAACGCCTGGTAAAGACTCTGCACCCGCAGCCCCCAGTGCCTGAAGGATCCGACCTCCAGTGCAGGAGTGACCCCCAGGTGGCCCTTTCGCTTGCCCAGGTGGTGGCTACCCAGAGGAGCCCCCCCCCCCTTGCCTGCATCGCTGAAGAGACCCCTTGGTCGCCCATTGATTCCTATTGAGAACCAGACGCTTGTTTGCACACTGCACCCGGCCGCCCCCGTGCTGCTGAGGGTGTACTTTCTGTCTGGACTTATACCCCCCCCCGGTGCCCTACAAAACCCCCCTGGTCTGCCCTCCGAAGACGTGGGTAATTACCTGCTGGCAGAATGGAACCGGGGAACCCCCTTCTCTATTGAAGCCTATGCGTTTTGGGCACCCATTTGACCTCTGCACCTGACCGGCCCGAGCTGCTGGTGTGGTAACTTTGGGGTTGCTCTGAACCCCCAACGGTGGGCTACCTTGGACCCAAACTTGAACCCCGTAGGTGGTTTACTTACCTGCAAAAACTAACAAACACTTACCTCCCCCAGGATCTGTTGAAAATTGCAGTGTCTAGTTTTAAAATAGCTATGTGTCATTTATGTGAAAACTGTATATGCTATTTTGCTAATTCAAAGTTCCTAAAGTACCTAGCTGCAATACCTTTCAATTGAAGTATCACATGTAAATCTTGAACCTGTGGTTCTTAAAATAAACTAAGAAAATATATTTTTCTATACAAAAACCTATTGGCCTGGAATTGTCTGAGCGCGTGTTAAGCATTTGTTGTACACACAAGCAATAAATGAGGAACACTACTCCTTTGATAAGCCTACTGCTCGACCACACTACCACAAAATAGAGCATTAAAATTATCTCTTTTGCCACTATCTTACCTCTAAGGGGAACCCTTGGACTCTGTGCATACTATTCCTTACTTTGAAATAGTGCATACAGAGCCAACTTCCTACACCAGATTTTTACCTAGATTTTTTCTACCAACCATAGGTCTGGAATCAGTCTGAATTGTCAAGGCAGGCTTTTCTTTAATATCAAGTGGTAACCTAAGTACACATCCCTGGCTTTGTTGATTCGATGGGACCTTATCTATTGCATATCGATAGTTGCATGTGCAATTCTTTTCTTGAAGGCTTTCATGGAACTTCCTTGAAACATTTAATATTCATTGGATATCTTATTGACCCATTTACTGTAGTGATTGCCACTCAAACACTACTTCTTCAGAAGCGGATAACTGTAAAAGGGGTGCTGGAGACTGCTAGTCAATTCAGAGTGTTATTTCTTCCTCTAGAATAAGATGTTTTGAGAGAGGTGACTTAGGGTGTTTTATTTCTTACAGTACTTTTTTTTGTCCCTGATTTTGACACTGATACAGCCACCTTGAGGATTGAACTCTCGTATGAACTCTCTGGGTCTGTATTGTTTCTTGAAGAATGTTCTTAGGTCGACAACTTAAATTTTCTTTGCCTCATTCTTCATGCACGACATCTTTAGTGTGCAGTCCAAAGAAATGCACAGGTAAAGAGCAGATGTACAACTTTGTTGCACATCTTACTTCAGGGCTGGTAGTTATAACTTAATTCCTCCTCAAAGTGATACCATGGAAATATCGTGTAGCAGCTAATTCTGTCATGTCTGGCACTTATCTGGTTTGAGACCAAAAGGCTACCCTCAAAGTTCTATAAAACCTTGTTGCAGATGTTTTTGGAAATCATTAAGGAAAGATGCATGCCATCCCATATTACTCCTATCTCCCGAGTATCACTGTTGCGCTGCCATTTAAAAAAAAAGGAGACGCAGTACACATTTTTGCTAGTGGAGCCTCTTGCTTTGCCTTTCCAGCAGTGCAGATGACAAGAGCAGGTGTTCTTCTGACTGCTATAACAGAATTCAGATCTTGCCAAGGCTGTCTTTCTGTAGGCAACTCGTTACCACAATGTCTAAAAGGTCTGGAAGTTATAGTTTTGCCCTTAGGTACAGAGTTTGGAGTACAACAGACACAGGTGGTTGAGAAATCTCCAATAAAATATTAGGTTTATCAGCTACTCCAAGCACTGCCTAACATGTGAGGTAGTCACCCACTATTGAAGCTATCATTTGAGGCAAATGTAGTGTGCAATATGTGCGAGACATACGTGATCAAATCGATAGACTGGGAAATTGTTTACGATCTCCTTTATCTACTTATAAGAGTACAGTGAGAAGTCAGATTTGCTTCATGTGTACATCTGTGGAGGAGAGTTTTTTGAGGAGTTTATTGGAGGAAAAAGATCAATGGGTCATAAAGGTGTCTGAATCTGATCCTCAAAAAAGGTATGATCAGCTGCAACAGTCAAGTAAAGGAATAGGATAGAATGATATCACCTTTCTAGTGTGAACAGGCATTTAAGTATCCACGCTTTGTCAATGATTATCCAGAAAAGGTCTAAATGAAATGACTCAGAACAATTAGAGAATGGTGGTACAGACCAGGCTGCAGGAGACTCCGGTTGAGACAGTTTTGTCTCTTCAACACTGATCTTGGTCTTTGACACCATTGGCATGAGTGTTGAAGATAAACATATTGCTTTCATCTTTGGTGCAGCCACTGAAACAGATTTTAGTTCAGTTGCTGGAGACTGTTGTTGAGGGCATAACAGTAAGATTGAGGACTTTAGGAAGTTGGCTCTGTATATACTATTTCAAAGTAAGAAATAGTGTGCACAGAGTCCAAGGGTTCCCCTTAGAGTTAACAGTGGCAAAATTAGATAATTCTAAGACTCTATTTAGTGGTAGTGTGGTCGAGCAGGTTGCTTATCAGAGGGTAGTGTTAAGCATTTGTTGTACACACACAGGCAATACATGAGGAACACACTCAAAGACTTACTCCAGGCCAATAGGTTTTTATATAGAAAAATATATTTTCTTAGTTTATTTTAAGAACCACAGGTTCAAGAATTACAAGTAATGCTTTAAATGCAAGGTACTTCACTTAGACACTTTAGGAACTTTGAATAAAAGCAATAACACAGTCTTTGTATAAATGGCAATAAGCTATTTTCAAAGTGGACAGTGCAAAAATCAACAGTTCCTGGGGGAGGTAAGTAAAGGTTAGGTTTGCAGGTAAGTAAAACACTTAAGGCTCAAAGTTGGGGCCAAGGCAGCCCACAGTTGGGGGTTCAAGGTAACCCCAAAGTAACCACACCAGCAGCTCAGGGCCGGTCAGGTGCAGAGGTCAAAGAGGTGCCCCAAACACAGGCTTCAATGGAGAACAGGGGTGCCCCGGTTCCAGTCTTCTAGCAGGTAAGTACCCGCATCCTCAGGGGGCAGACTGTGTTGGGGCAAACTGGGGGGAAGGGGGGGACAGGGGGTTTTCTGTTGCAGTTTTCTTTGAAGGTGGGAGACAGGCCGGTAGGGCTGGGGCCAAAGTAGTTGTCTTCTCTGCAGAGCTTCAGGTCAGCAGTCCTTGTTAAGGTTCCAGGAATCTGATTTCCTGGGATCAGAGGAGCCCCTAAATAATGAATTTAGGGGTGTGTTTAGGTCTGGGAGGGCAGTAGCCAATGGCTACTGTCCTTGAGGGTGGCTAAACCCTCTGTGTCTCCTCCCTGAGGGGAGGGGGGCACATCCCTATTCCTATTGGGGGAATCCTCCAAAATCAAGATGGAGGATTTCTAAAGGCAGGGGACACCTCAGCTCAGGGCACCTTAGGGGCTGTCCTGACTGGTGGGTGACTCCTACTTGTTGTACAGTGGACCCCATATATCCCATGGCCGGGTGCCTCCAGGCATCAGCTCCGAGAATATCAGTTGTTCATGGCAGAACGAAGCATCTCACACCCAATCCGAGCTGCAGGGGACCTGGCCTCGACCCAAACACATTGCGACCCTATGCTTCGCCAGCAACAACAATAGGCCAACCAGATGCTTATGGGCTGGCATCACCTCACCCACGTACCCAAGCAGCGCAAGTTTGGGGGAGAAGGGAAGCCCCAGCCTGATCATCTCCAATATAATATGCAGTACCTCCATCCAAAAGGCATGGACACCCCTGCAGCGCCACGCAAGGTGTAGGAAATCAGCATCCGGAGCTTTGCACCTCATAGCACGCATCGACACGTAGGCCCATAGCATGTAAGCCTCTCGGAGTGTAGTACAGGCAATGCAGAAACTTAGTGTATAAGCTGCAGCCTGTAATTAGGTGACAGGGCTCTCATGTGTGCACAGCATTTCCGCCACGTTTCCTCTGATGGGCTCGCCCAAATCCACCTCCCAGCGAGCTCTCGCAGAAGATGCAGTGCCACTCTGCTGATTCTGCAGACAGGTATATAGTTTGATAATGAGCTTTCGCGGCGACTGCGCCAGGCACAGCACCTCAAGAGCCTGGCACACCGGCGGGAAAACGTGCACGCAGCATCGTGCAGATGTGCAGTACATACAACCTATGCAGCGCAGTATCGCGCCCATTCTCCAGCACAGCTTCTGGAGATATCAGCCGCCCGTCCGCAAACCACTCTCCCAATTTAGTTATGCCAGAATCACGAAGAAAGTCACACAGCTTCACATCATGGACATCTAGCACTGACGACGGAGCTAAAGTCTCACCCACACCAGACCGGTGCAATAAAGTGGTCCAAGCTCTAACCGTGCACTGCACTGTATCCACACCGTACACCCTGTGCCGAGGAAGATTGCAGAGAACTCTAGACAAACCGTCAGGCCACACCGCATCACTCTCAGAGGTAAGGTCCAGTAAATATGGGATATGGTACAGCCAGTAATACGCAAAGTGGGCCTGAGCGCAGAGATAATATAGCTCCAAATCTGGGGCAGCAAGTCTTCCCAGCTCAAAGGGCAATGTCAGCTTTTCCCAGGAGATCCTGGGCTACCCAAACCAGACGTATCATGGCAGACCGAAGACGCCGCAAAAAACCTGCAGTGAGAATAAGAGGAAGATTCAAACAGGTACAGGAACCTGGGCCACACCACCATTTTAGCGACCGCGATGCACCCAATAAGCGAAAGCGGCAGCAAACACCACATCTCAACTTTATCCTCCAACCACGCAATAGCCTTACCATACTTAGCCCGCCAAAGCGTCTCTACTTCGCAGCTAAGCCAGACACCCAAACAGAGTACCGGACCAACCGACCACCCAATCGGATACCAGGAGGGGCATCACCACCGGCTTAGACCAGTTAATCACAATGCCAGAGTGATAAAGTACCAAAGCGCACAATATCGTCAAGAAGCATATCCAAATTGTTTCGCGGCTCACGCACATACAGCGCACTATCATCTGCGTATAAGGATATTACGATAGGCCGCTGTCAAAACGGTAACCCCCTCTTATTGTGATGCTGTCTTAGGTACATCGCAAGCAGCTCCATCGCAACCGCAAATAGCAGCGGAGAAAGAGGTCATCCCTGACGAGCCCCACGAGCCACCCGGAATGGGCCTGAAATACTACCATTTAACTGCAATCTTGCTGTGGGTTCAGAATACAGCAGCCGGATCAATTGTACAAAGTGCGCACTCATACCCACTCTAACAGCCCAAACAAATACTCCCACGCCAGCAAGTCAAAGGCCTTAGTGGCGTCCAAGAACACCACCGCATCATCCTCCGCATCAATCGTGCTAGTGATCGCGAAATACGTGTGCGGGTTATGAGACTTAGATCTACTGGGCACAAAACCAGACTGGTCCGGCAATACAAACTTCAGAAGCAGCGGCTGTTACCGCGCCACAATCATCTTGGCCAGGATTTTATTATCTATATTAATCATAGCGAGCAGGCTATACGAGTCCCAACAGTGCAGATCCTTGCCGGGCTTGAGAATCGTAACAATCAAAGCCTCGCGAAGTGAGGGAGGGAGCACCCCCGTCTCCATAGCCTCTGCATAAACCTCCAAAAGGTGAGGAGCCAAAATATCAGCGTACTCTTTATAAAACGCTGCAGTCAATCTGTCCAGGCCAGGGGCCTTATCCCCATGCAAGTCACGAATCGCCGCCTTCACCTTCTCTTCAGAAAAGGGGGCATCAAAATATGACCTGTGTGCTTCGTCAAACCAGAGCAGAGAAATCTCTGAAAAATAATCCCGAGCCGCACCTACATCCATTCCGGTGGGCTCAGCGTAGAGGTCCTAAAATTTTTTAGAAAATACCCTCATAACACCGTCAGTCACCACCACCCGCTCACCCTCAGCACTATCAATTTCAGTAACTTAATTGCTGGCCCAAGGCCTTCGCAACATACACGCCAGCGTGCACCAAGTCCTACAGCTAGAGAAGACTTAACATTATTTATGTAGGTCACCTTGCTGCAGATTAACCAAATGGTTTGTAAACAAAGAAGGTACAAAATAAAATTCAGAGTTGTGGTTGTCAAATTTTTTGTTTGCTTTTTGTCTAGAAGTAGATTAGATGTGAATGGAACACAGGTGGGGCATAGAACGCTGTAAATGAGCATGTAGGCATCTGAGCGGGACAAACCAAATGACAAAGGAGCTACGCATAGGAAAAATCAATGTGTAAAATGTACGCAATTATCTGCTATGGAAAAGTGGAGAAGTTTGTAGCTGCAGGTTAAAGCAGTGATACAATAGTCTTGAAAATAAACAAAGTTTACTAATGTTTATATTTTTTTTAACATTTAGTAAAGTTTAATTGGTTAATTAAAATGAACACACTCAATAGCACAGAGTATACTGAAATGTACTTTAATTGCTTACAAAACAGAACGGTTATCAGGCTGGTTAAGGATTATCAAGTATTATAAGAATGGATCAATGGCTAGAAGCCAAGATGGCCCACAGAGAAATAGCTGAGGATTCCCAGTTTTGCTTAATCCACCTCAAATTTCTCCCTAGAATCTTCATTCTTATTCCCACTTTAGCCCTTATAGTTTAGGAAGATTTTGTACATCCCTTTTGTTGTACTAGAGGAACTTGTGGCTGATTTTATCCACATGGACTGGTCGTGCCCCAAAATTAAACAGTTTGGGGGCAAAATCACAGTTCCAAAACTGCAGATTAATCTAGGCATGGTACTGGCTAAGAGGCTACTGCATTATTAGCATAACAATCCAGCCATCTAGTGTTGGGCTCGGAGTGTTACAAGTTGTTTTTCTTCGAAGAAGTCTTTGAGTCACGAGACAGAGGGACTCCTCCCTTTCGGCTCCATTGCGCATGGGCGTCGACTCCATCTTAGATTGTTTTCCCCATAGTGGGTGAGGTAGGAGTTGTGAATATACTAGATGTGCCCATGCAATGGAGTAGGTATGTACGTACTTAATGTGTATTAAAGAACAAGTTACTTACCTTCGGTAACGCTTTTTCTGGTGGATACACTAGATACCTGTGGATTCCTCACCTTATGAATTCGATCCTTGCGCCAGCATCCGACGGAAAGTCTTCTTCCTAGCTGTCCACATCGATGAGGACGTCATAATGGCACGGCTCCACGTGACTCCGTCTGATGTCAACGTGCCAATAAGAGGTCGGCGTACTGACGTCAGTTTCGCCTCATTTTTTTCGTGCCTTTGAGGCGAACAGGTGAATACCGACCCATCAAAAACCATATATATATATATATATATATATATATATATATATATATACATACATACATACACATATATATACACACACACACACACAATAACTTTGTCCATTAAACTCATATTTACATAGTCACCTTAAAATACATGTATATACAAATATATAAAGAAACATATTTCCAGTTACTGCAAGATAACTAAAATCAGGCAGGCAACGGGGAGGCGGGAGGGACCGTGAGGAATCCACAGGTAGTTAGTGTATCCACCAGAAAAAGCGTTACCGAAGGTAAGTAACTTTCTTCTGATGGATACAACTACCTGTGGATTCCTCACCTTATGACTAGAGTCCCAAGCAGTACCACACTCGGTGGTGGGTGCCCGCCTGATTACACCAAGAAATCTTGCAATACCGAACGAGCAAAATGACCGTCCCTCCTCACCTCAGAGTCTAAACAATAATGTTTTACGAAGGTATGGAGGGACGCCCAAGTTGCCGCTTTCCATATATCTATTAACGAAACTCCTCTCGCTAGGGCAGGGGATGCAGACTTAGCCCTAGTAGAATGGGCCCCGATACCTTCAGGAGGGACTTTTTCGCCACAGAGTAACAAATCTTAATACACAAGATAACCCACCTGGAGAGTGTTCGTTTCTGGACCGCTCTGCCCTTTCGCTGTCCAAAATACCCAACGAACAGTTGATCATCTAGGCGAAAGTCCTTTGTCCTCTCCAGGTAGAAACTCAGGGCCCTCTTAGGGTCCAACCTATGGAGCCTCTCTCCATCTTTAGAAGGGTGGGGAGGAGGGTAAAACGCAGGTAGGGTGATAGACTGCCCTATATGAAAAGGGGTGACAACTTTCGGCAGAAAAGCAGCCCTGGTTTTTAGTACCACTTTATCAGGGAAAAACATGGTAAAAGGAGGCTTAACGGAAAGTGCTTGAAGCTCTCCAATTCTCTTGGCAGATGTGATTGCGATTAAGAAAACAGTCTTCAAGACAATCTCTCAATGAACATGAATGCATGGGCTCAAAAGGCGAACCCATCAAGAACATCAATACAAGATTTAAGTCCCACTGAGGCATGTGAAAGGGAGTAGGAGGAAACCTATTCACCAAACCCTTAAGAAACCTATTTACAATTGGAGACTTAAATAAAGATGGCTGGTCCGGAAGGCAAAGAAACGCCGACAGAGCTGCCAAATATCCCTTAACTGTAGCTATCGCACAGCCTTTCTTTGCCAAACTAAGAGCAAACAAAAGAATATCCGAAAGGTGGGCTTTTAAGGGATCTTTTTTGTTCTCTCCACAGCAAAGCACAAATTTTGCCCACCTACCGGCATAAATAGATTTAGTGGAGTGTCGCCTGGACGATAGAATAACATCCACTACATCTGGTGGGAGAGAAAAGGAACTCAGGTTGCCCCGTTCAATCTCCAGGCATGAAGGTGCAGGCTCTGGAGGTGGGGGTGTAAAACCTGCCCCTGCGATTGTGAGAGGTCTACCCTGAGAGGGAGAGGGAGCGGAGGGCACTGAGTTGAAGCAGGTCTGTATACCATACCCTTCTCGGCCAGTCCGGAGCCACCAAGATGACCCGGACCCGGTCTTGAAGAATCTTCATCAGAACTCGAGGAATCAAGGGTATGGGAGGAAACGCGTAAAGCAACTGGCCGCTTCAGGACATCTGAAACGCGTCCCCCAACGCCCCTTGCATCGGATACTGGAGCCTGCAAAATAACAGGCAATGCACGTTCGAGTGGCGAATAAATCCACCTGAGTACCACCCCAAATCCTGAAGATGTGGAGGACTAGATCCGGATGGAGACGCCACTCGTGATCTATTGAGAAGTGACGACAGACCGTCCGCTTGTACATTCAGTACCCTGGCGAAATGATTTGCTATTAAGCAAATCTGATGGTCCTGAGCCCAGGACCAGAGTCGCAGGGCTTCTCTGCAGAGAAGGTACGACCCTACTCCTCCCTGCTTGTGTATATATACCACATCGTGGTAGTGTTGGCCGTCAGGACCTGAACTGACTGACCGCGAAGGGAAGGGAGGAAGGCATTGAGCGCCAAACGTACTGCCCGCAATTCCAACAGATACGCAACATCTGTTCTGCTGGAGACCAATGACCCTTGATCTCCAGGTCCCCCAGATGAGCTACCCACCCTAGAGTGGAAGCATCCGAAATCACTGTGGCCACTGGAGGAGGCAGTGAAAACATTTTTTCTTGGGAAAGGTTGCCGTCCTCTGCCCACCAAAGAAAATTCGCTACAGCGTCCTTGGAGATCTTTATTGAATCCCTGAGATCTCCTTTGTGCTGGAACCACTGCCTGCGGATGCACCACTGAAGAGCCCTCCTATGCCAGTGAGCATGAGTGACCAACAGAATGCAAGAAGCAAACAGGCCTAGCAGGCGTAAGACCTTGAGGACTGGAACTGCCACTCCAACTTGAAACAACGTAATCAGCGCCTGAATGTCCTGAACCCGCTGAGGCGGGGGTAGGCCTGAAACATTGTTGTGTCCAGTACCGCCCCTATGAACAGGAGGCGTTGAGGGCTCTAGGTGAGATTTGGGCACATTTACAGAAAAACCCAGATCGAACAACAACTGGATTGTTATTCGCAGATGAGAGAACACAAGCTCTGGAGACTTGGCTTTGATCAACCCATCGTCCAGGTAGGGAAAACTGCTACTTCCCTCCTTCTGAGATGTGCTGCAACAACTGACATCACCTTCGTGAAGCCCTTTGCCAACATGGTGACAACCTCCTGTTGCAACAACAGAAGATGGTCTTCTGAACAAAAGGAGGGACGAGGGGGAAGGAAGGAGGGAACTCCTGAAAGGGGAGAGCATAGCCCTTTTCTACAATTCGTAGCACCCATGAGTCTGTTGTAAATGGCCTCCATTTCTGCAGAAAAAGACTCAATCTTCCCCCTACAGGAGAAGTATGGATGATAAAGTGGGGGAAAACTAGGGCTGCTTCTGCTGTTGTCCACCAGAGGAGGATAAAAAGAGCCGCGGGGCTGGACCTCTAGCCCTACCCCTATACCGCCCTCTAAAGGCACGATAGGGCGGGTTGGCAGGTTGCTGGGTGTAAGACTGACCTCCGAAAGGCAGAACCTCGAATGAACCCTCGAAACCTGCGAAAAGGTCTATAAGGCGTTGTAGTAGAGGTCTGTAATCCCAGGGACTTGGCTGTAGCCCGACAGTCCTTAAACCGTTCAAGGGCAAAGTCTGCCTTGTCCCCAAACAACTTTTCCCCATCAAATGGAAGGTCCATTAAGGTGGATTGTACGTCTGAAGAAAATCCAGTGGACCTTAGCCAGGCATGCCTCCTTGTAGCCACCGATGTTCCCATGGCCCTGGCAATGGAACCAGAGGTATCCAGGCCAGATTGTATGATCTGCTGTGCAGCAACCTGCGCATCCAAGAAAAAGGGACCCAAACGATTTCTGCATCTCCTGTGGCAGATCCTTCGCCATTTTTCTAGCAGAGTCCATAAGGACGTGGACGTATCTGCCCAGCACACAGGTAGAATTAGTAGCTTTAAGGCCATGCTGCAAGATGAAAAGATATTCTTTGAACACTGTTCCATCCTCTGGGATTCCCTATCAGTCGGGACACCAGGGAATGTTCCAGGGGCAGTCTTCGCAGAACATGACGCCTGAACTACCAAGCTTTCCGGAGTCGGATGCCGTGACAGAAAAAACAGATCTCCTGGAGCACTTATACGTCTCCTCGCCACTGCCCTGTTCACAGCAGGAGTGGTTACTGGCTTTTTCCACAAGTCCAAAATAGGCTCAGTTAAAGCCTCATTAAAAGGTAGCAAAGGGTCAGCACTGGACGAAGAGGGGTGAAGTACCTCTGAGCAGGTTAGCTTTTACTTCTGCCACAGACCGAGGCAAATCCAGGTACTCAGCTGCCTTCCTCACCACTGCATGGAAGGAAGCGGCCTCTTCAGTAAACTCCCCCGGAGACGCAATGTCCCACTCCGGGGAAGTATCCAAACCACTTGTAGTGGCAAGACCCTGGAAATCTGAAGGTTCGATCTTGCCTTCTTCAAGTTGCCTGTATTCCTCCTCCTTCAGAAGTCTCAATGCCTTTCTCTGAGATCTAAGATGTGTTTCTAGGGCCAGCGTCGACAAAGAATCCATCGACACCGACGATCTCAAACCCCAAACAGGACCAGGAAGGCTTCTAGGCTCATCCGGCGCCGACACTGAGTCGGCTGATGACCTTCTCGGAGTCGGTTGGCCGGAAGGCGATGGAGCCGGTCTGGAGGGAGACAGACACCAGATGGCGCGGAGAAGGAGTCGGCTGATGTGCAGGCGGATCCAGTCACAGGTGGAGGACTCCTGCCAGGGGAGACCCTAGGTGCCGAACCGCCAGTCTCAGTAGGGCAGAAGGGCATGAATGGAGCATCCCTGTACGACGCCGGCGAGCCCAAATTGAACGCTAATGGCCCCGTGGGACCCGCCGGTGCACCAGCAGGGGCCATGGATTGAAAGACTGCATACATCGCATTAAAAAATGCGGCCAGATCCGTCCCTGGAGCCGGGAACGCCGGGTACTGTTGTGCAGATGTTTGCTGAACATCAGGATCCCTCGACGCCGGCGAAAACTGAGGGCTACGTTGAGTGACCTCAAAAACTGAGTGCGCCGGTGACAACTCCAGACTCCTGGAGAGGAAAGACAGTAGGATTCATCTCCCATGTCTTCTGGCGTCGTGAAGACCTCGATCGGCTCCCCTCCAAACGGCGCAAGAGTCATGACGGCGCAGAGAGTCATGACATTTTCCGGGGTGGCATGTGTAGCTGCAGATACACATGCTGTGCATAGACTAATAAGCAGTTACCTCCCCAAAAATCGGTGGCTTAGCCTGTAGGAGTTGAAGTTGTCTGAAATAATGTTCTCAATATAGCCTGTCCTACCGTGGCTTGTTGTGTTGTTAACACATCTACACAGTAATGCTTCGTGAATGTATGAGGCGTAGACCAGGTGGCAGCCTTACAAATTTCTGTCATAGGTATATTCCCAAGAAAAGCCATTGTGGCGCCTTTTTTCCTAGTGGAATGTGCTCTTGGTGAAATAGGTAGATCTCTTTTTGCTTTAATATAGCAAGTTTGAATACATTTAACTATCCATCTGGCAATGCCTTGTTTGGATATAGGATTACCTGCATGAGGTTTTTGGAAGACTACAAACAATTGTTTTGTCTTGCGAAATTGTTTTGTTCTATCAATGTAATACATTAGTGCTCTTTTGATTTCTAATGTATGTAAGGCTCTTTCGGCTACTGAGTCTGGTTGTGGAAAAAAGACTGGGAGTTCCACTGTTTGGTTTAGGTGGAACGGTGATATAACTTTTGGTAAAAATGTGGGATTTGTGCGTAGAACCACTATGTTTGTGTATTTGTATAAAGGGTTCTTGTATAGTGAATGCTTGTATTTCGCTTACTCTTCTAAGAGATGTGATAGCTATTAGGAAGGCTACTTTCCAGGTTAAGTATTGCATTTCACAAGAGTGCATGGGTTCAAATGGTGGACCCCTGAGTCGTGTTAATACAATATTGAGGTTCCATGAGGGAACTTGTGATGTTCTTGGGGGTATGATTCTCTTTAGACCCACCATAAATGCTTTGATGACTGGGATTCTAAAGAGTGATTTTGAATGTGTAATCTGCAGATAGGCAGATATTGCTGTGAGATGTATTTTAATGGACGAAAAAGCTAGATTTGATTTTTGTAAGTGTAGTAAGTAGCTTACAATGTTTTTTGCGGACGCATGTAGTGGTTGAATTGGATTATTATGGCAGTAATAAACAAATCTTTTCCATTTATTTGCGTAACAATGTCTTGTAGTAGGTTTTCTTGCTTGTTTAATGACCTCCATACATTTTTGTTTAAGGTCTAAATGCCCAAATTCTAAGATTTCAGGAGCCAGATTGCTAGATTGAGCGATGCTGGATTCGGGTGTCTGATCTGTTGTTTGTGTTGAGTTAACAGATCTGGTCTGTTTGGTAGTTTGATATGAGGTACTACTGACAGATCTAGTAGTGTCGTGTAGCATTGCTGGCGAGCCCAAGTTGGTGCTATTAGTATTAGTTCAAGTTTGTTTTGACTCAATTTGTTTACTAGATACAGAAGGAGTGGGAGAGGGGGGGAAAGCGTAAGCAAATATTCCTGACCAACTCATCCATAACGCATTGCCCTTGGAGTGAAGGTGTGGATACCTGGATGTGAAGTTTTGGCGTTTTGTTGCAAATAGGTCTATTCGTGGTGTTCCCCAGCTTCGAAAGTAAGTTTGTAGTATCTGGGGATGAATTTCCCATTCGTGTTTTTGTTGGTGATCTCGACTGAGAATTTCCTGGGATGTACTGTGCTATTAGGCGAATGTGATTGTGAATCGCCCAATACCAAATCTTTTGTGCTAAGAGACACAGCTGTGATAAATGTGTCCCTCCTTGTTTGTTTAGGTAATACATTGTCGTCATGTTGTCTGTTTTGACAAGAATGTGTTTGTGGGCTATTAACGGTTGAAATGCTTTCAATGCTAGAAATACTGCAAGTAGTTCCAGATGATTTATAGGACGTTGGCTTTGTTGAGCGTCCCATTGTCCCTGTATGCTGTGCTGGTTGAGGTGTGCTACCCACCCTACCATGGAAGCATCTGTTGTGATCACGTATTGAGGCACAGGGTCTTGGAATGGACGCCCTTGGTTTAAATTTATAGGATTCCACCATTGAAGCGAGGAGTGTGTTTGGCGGTCTATCAACACTAGATCTTGAAGTTGGCCCTGTGCTTGTGTCCATTGTGTTGCTAGGCACTGTTGTAAGGGCCGCATGTGTAGTCCTGCGTTTGGGACAATGGCTATGCATGAAGACATCATGCCTAGGAGTTTCATTACAAACCTCACTTGATAGTGTTGGTTTGAGTGCATGTTTAGTATTACATTTTGGAAGGCTTGTACCCTTTGTGGACTTGGAGTGGCAATCCCTTTTTGTGTGTTGATTGTTGCTTCTAAGTATTGTTGTATTTGACACGGTTGTAGATGTGACTTTTGGTAGTTTATAGAGAACCTTAGCTTGTGAAGGCTTTCTATGACGTATTTTGTGCGTTGAAGACACAGTTGCTGAGTGTTGGCTTTTATTAACCAATCGTCTAGGTAAGGGAATATGTGCATGTGCTGCCTCCTGATATGAGCAGCTACTACCGCAAGGCATTTGATGAATACTCAAGGTGCTGTTATCCCAAACGGTAACACTTTGAATTGGTAATGCACGCCTTGGATTACAAACCTTAAGTATTTCCTGTGGGAAGGATGTATGGGTATGTGGAAGTAAGCATCCTTGAGATCTAATGTTGACATGTAGTCCTGTTTGAGCAGGGAATCACATCTTGAAGTGTCACCATGTGAAAGTGATCTGATTTGATGTAAAGATTTAGTGTTCTGAGGTCTAATATGGGTCTCAGTCTTTTGTCCTTTTTTGGAATTAGGAAATACAGGGAGTAAACACCTGTTCCTTTTTGATGGTCGGGTACTAGTTCTATTGCTTCTTTTTGTAACAACGCTTGGACTTCTAGTTGTAACAGATCTAAGTGCTGTTTGGACATATTGTGTGCTCTTGGAGGCACATTTGGTGGTATTTGTAGGAATTATTTGAAATAACCATGTTGGATAATGGCTAGGACCCATAAGTCCGTAGTTATGTGTTTCCAATTCTGGTAATGTGTGAGTCCCCCCCCCCCCCACTGGTGTTGGGGGTTTGTGACGTTGGAATCACCGTTTAGTTTGTGGGGTTTTTGGGCTTTGGAATTTCCCTCTTGTTTTAGGGAACTGTCCACCCCTATATTGTCCCTGAATGCCTCCTCTTTGGTATTGGCCCTGGTATGTGGGTCTGGCCTGTGAGGTAGAAAGCTCTGTGGTTTGGGCCCAAAACCCTCCTCTAAAGTTTGGCTTCCTAAAAGTGCCTCTGCTCTGTGGGGAGTAGAGCACGCCCATGGCTTTGGCCGTGTCAGTGTCTTTCTTTAGTTTGTCTATTGCTGTATCCACCTCTGGCCCAAACAATTGTTGTCTGTTGAAAGGCATATTCAGCACAGCATGCCAGATCTCTGGCGTAAATCCGGAGGTACGTAGCCACGCTTGTCTCCGAATGGTGACCGCCGTGTTTACTGTTCTGGCCGCAGTGTCGGATGAGTATATAGCTGACCTTATTTGATTGTTGGAGATGGTTTGGCCCTCCTCTACAATCTGTTGGGCACGCTTTTGGAAGGTGTAAATTGAAATGTTGCATGTCATCCCAATGTGCCCTGTCGTATCTTGCCAATGGAGCCTGAGAATTGGCAATTCGCCATTGAATGGCTGCCTGTGCTGCCACCCTTTTGCCTGCAGCATCGAATTTCTGACTTTGTTGGGTGGTGGTGCGTCCCCAGAAGTTTGTGAGTTCGCCCTTTTCCGGGCTGCTCCCACTACCACTGAATCAGGAGTCAGCTGTTGCGTAATGTACACCGGGTCGGTAGGGGGAGGTTTATATTTCTTTTCCACCCTAGGTGTGATGGCTCTGCTCTTGATTGGGTCTTGAAACACCTGTTTGGCGTGTTTTAACATGCCTGGTAACATTGGCAAACTCTGATATTGGTTGTGTGTTGATGACAGGGTATTGAATAAGAAGTCATCTTCTATAGGTTCTGAATGCAATGCTACGTTATGAAAAGTAGCTGCCCTGGAAACCACCTGCATGTAAGCAGTACTGTGTTCTGGTGGGGCTGGCCTTGCCGGGTAGCAATCCGGACTATTATCAGAGACTGGTGCATCGTAGAGATCCCATGCATCTGGGTCATCTTGGCTCATCCCTGTGTGCGTTTGTGACTGCACCATTGGGGGTGTTGCTATTGGGGACAGATGTGGTGAGGGTGGTGGTGACGGCTGTGGAGAAAACTGTGGTGGTGGTTTTTCTTTAGCCACTTTTGCTTTTGGCTGCATTTCCGCCTCATGGAATGCGAGCTTCCGCTTCATCTTAATTGGGGGAAGTGTACTTATTTTCCCTGTGTCTTTCTGTATATGGAGCCTCCTCTGGGTATGGCCTGGCTCTCCCATCCCCAGTTCTTGTTCAAACCTGTGGCTTTGTAGTTGTGAGGAAAGGCCCTGTTCGTCCGTATAGGAGTTTTGTTTCGCCTCCGAAGCTGGGTGTTTCAGCATCGAAACCTTTTCAGCAGTCTTTTTTGGCTCAGAAGAAAACTTTTTGGATTTCGGGTGCTGGTTTCTCGGTGCTGGATTTGTTCAGAGCCGGTATCTCGGTGCAGAGTATATTCAGTGCCGGTATCTCGACCGGAGTCGGATGTCTTCGGCTGCTGTGAGGCCTTTTTCAGTGCCAATGCTTGGTCACCGTGCTTTCGGGTAAAGCCACGGCCTGTCGGCAGTGGCGTCCCCTGGGCCTTCATGATATTTGAGTGAGTTTTTGTCGGGGCTGGTTTACTCACAGTTTGTTGCCTCGTCGGCTGCTCACTCTCGGGCTCGTCCGAGTCTGAATCTGGAATGGAGAACGTCTCCTCTTCTTCGACGTCTGGGTGTCCGGCCGGTGTCGACGCCATTTGAAGTCTTCGAGCTCTCCGGTCCCGCAGCGTCTTCGACTGAAATGCCCGACAGGCCTTGCACGTATCCTCTTTGTGTTCGGGGGACAAACACAAAGTACAGACCAAATGCTGATCTGTATACGGATACTTAGCGTGGCATTTGGGGCAGAAGCGGAAGGGGTCCGTTCCATGAGCCTTGAAGACGCACGCGGTCGGGCCGACCAGGCCCGCCGAGGAGTGGAAGCCCCGAAGGGCTGCCGGAGCTCTTCTTTTCTTCGGTGTTGATGCTATAACTAACCCGATACCGAGCGCAAACAATACAGTCAAATTTTCCGATTGTTAACTCATTTTTCTGAACCGAAACATAGAGCACAGAGGAACAAGTCCGAACCCGATGGCGGAAAAAAACAATCTAAGATGGAGTCGACGCCCATGCGGAAAAAAACAATCTAAGATGGAGTCCACGCCCATGTGCAATGGAGCCGAAAGGGAGGAGTCCCTCGGTCTCGTGACTCGAAAAGACTTCTTCGAAGAAAAACAAATTGTAACACTCCAAGCCAAACACTAGATGGCAGGATAATACACAGCATGTGTATCTGCAGCTACACATGCCATCGAACATATGGAAAATGTCACTTACCCAGTACCTGTTCGTGGCATGAGACGCTGCAGATTCACATGCTGTGCATTATCCTGCCATCTAGTGTTGGGCTCGGAGTGTTACAAGTTGTTTTTCTTCGAAGAAGTCTTTGAGTCACGAGACCGAGGGACTCCTCCCTTTCGGCTCCATTGCGCATGGGCATCGACTCCATCTTAGATTGTTTTCTTTCCGCCATCGGGTTCGGACGTGTTCCTACATCTCATGGATGCCCGCAAAAACACCTGCAAATCTAGATTGGATAGTTGTGGGCACCTGTTACTGTTAACCTGCTGCAGAGCACTCAGACTGTTGCATAAAGGTGGTGTATTTAATCAATGAAACAAGTAATTACTCCCATAATACTAGTGATGGACTTCTGCTTTGTTTACCTGTTTAGCAAAATCAAATATAAGTCTTGAGAAAAAATAAGTCCACATTAGCGTACTGCATCTGAATATACTGAAAAAATAAATAAAATAAGGTTTTAGTCGTTCATTACTCCAGTGCTGAGCTGGCATAGACTTGTAACTAGGCAAATTACAAACATCTTGGGATCTCAGTTTGAGCTTACCACATCACTTCCAGACAATGAAGATACAGAAGATGCTGACGATCCAGAAGAGAGAAGTTGAGTGCTGGACAAACTCACGAGCTGGCTGCAAGGAGAATCAGCATCCCTTTTCTGCTGCATTTCTTCATTTGAGGGAGAAATAATTTCTTTAACACCAATTTTACCTGTATGTAACAACAGTAAAATAACTCAAATGGTATACAAGTCATTTGAAAACCGTGTTAGTCACATTTTCTCATAAAATTAGAACACATGAAAGTTAGAACTTCACTTAAATTATGCAACGTTTGGTACATGGCAGCCACCTTCTGAGGCCGCTCCCAATGGCCTGCATTATTCCTCCACAATCCAGTTGTTGGCCCCTAATGGGACATAATTACACTAGCGGTCCTGCAATGTGTGTTGCTGTGCAACTCCATACTGCCAAGAGCTATGGACACACGGATGGGCCACTACTCTGTGAGGAAATGGTGGCTGTGATGGGCTGGAGCTGACGCATCTTCTGGAGGCAGGGGAGAAGTGGTCACCCCTCACCCCATACGTGATGCAGATCCACGACCCCAGAGGTCCTCCCAAAGAGACTGCAGATGCAAGTGTCGTGTTTCACAGCCTCCTACATGAGGAGACAGGGTGGGGGCCACCAGTGACTGCGGCTTTGTGGGCAATCTACATTGGTCCTAAAGCGGTATCCAGAGGGATGGCCCGGACAGAATGAGGTTGCACCTGTGGGCGAAAGCTTGCGCAGGTCAGACATGGGGCGAGTGTACCCCCCCCCCCCCCATCCTTAGGGTGAGTGTTAAGCTTAGTGACAGAGCCAGATAACTGCTGAATCAGCATGTGGCCTTGCGTGGAAGGAAAAGTGCTTCTGACTAGCATATAGCAGTGGACATTGACTGGTTCCATCCCACTCTCTGGTCAAATAAGCAGACATTAGAGACCGAGGCCTGCCCCTGGCCTAAAACCGCCCGCTGGGCTGGACAGCCACACACTAGATACGAGAGTGACAACGTGATAGCCTATCATGATCAAAGATTTCACCACCAGGGCCAAAACAACGCACTATACATCAATATACACATTCGAGTGGAGCTGTGCTGATGGCAGGCCCCGGGAGACAGACAGTGGTGCACCAAGACATGGCAACACTACTGGCAGCCATTGCCCTATCGAGAGACATGCTCAATGCAGACTGGAGCAGTCAGCTCTGATGTTACCTTGCTACGACAAGAGTTGCAGAATGCATTAGAAAATATCACTGAGGCTGAAACTAGGATTTCACAAGTGAAAGACTCCATGCAAAACAAAGTACAGAGCTTGGAAGCAATCACCAAAAAAACTAGCTTTACGGGTCAAGGATGCTGAGGGGAAAGCATGCAGAAACAATTTGCTATTTGTAGGATTCCTGGAGGGCTGTGAGGGGAAACAGCCAACACCTTTCTTGCCAATTGGATCTGCTCACTGATGCCAGACAGGTCCCTGTCTCCCTGCTTCATAGTGGAGAGCGTGCACAGGACACTATCAAGGAAACCACTGCCCGGAGCACCTCCATGACCGTTTATAGCCCACTTGCTGAACTATACTGAGAGACGCCATCCTCAAGTATGCCCATACACAGACCAGACTCACCTACCAAAACTCCACCACCATGACCGTCCCTGATTACATGAAGATGGTGCAACAGTAGAGACCTTTACTAAAGCCAAAGGTTAGGCAAGCTCAATTTGTCGTAGATGCTGCTGTATCCAGCTCGTATGAAGGTTGTCTACATGTCAAAGACACATTTTTCTGACACTCCAGAAGAGGTTCTCCTTAGGGCGCATGAGAAAGTAGTGCAGAAGCCTCACACCCTGCTTGGACTCAGACTCCTCCCAGGGTACAGATGGGTCATGTCTGCCCACGGCCCATCACAAGAAAAAGCAGATGCTGCGCTACATTGTGAAGCTGGCAGCTTAAGGCAAAAACCTGAGGTGGGACAGTGTGGTGGGGGTGGATTTGTGTAGAAATGTAGCTCTCACTAATGCTGTGTTTAAGCCGCTCAACCCGTTCCAGGTCCGAACAACAGAGGAGAGTTATGTAATTTTGACACCTTGATGGCTAGTTATGGGTGTTAGGGATCCATTGGTTGCAGATCTTGTATACCCCTGGTTGGAGTCACGCGAAATGCATGCCACAATAGGTACTTCAGAGTTTTTGGAACAAAGAGGTGGTGGGTTAGTTGGCTTTCAGACTGACTTCTACATGCACTCAGACTATGGGGAGCCCTAATGCATCATTCAGTGGCGATCAGATCTTGTCATGGAATGTGTGGGGGCGCATAACAGTATTAAGCAAGAAGCTGTTCTGAAATATGCAAAACAGGCCAGGGCACACATCTTAATGCTGCACGAGACCTTTTTGGTACAAAGGCCACATGTCTAGCTAGACATGGTTACCTCAAGATATACCACTATGGCTTTGCTAGAGGCTCTAAGGACATATGCACATTAATTCATTGCATCCTCTTGTACCAGGAGGGACAGGTCTGGACGGACCGGTTGGGCTTTTATATGGCAGTGACAGGCGCACTTTATTGGGAGACTCAAATTGTGTTGTGTATACTCTACCCCTTCAATGGGACAGCCTCTGCTGGATAGTTTGACTCGCCTGTGGGGCTTTTGCTGTATGGGGAGACTGGAAGGATGTTATGCAGCTCAGCGTGGATAGGAGCCAAAAGCAATCACTAGCACATGGTATCGACAGAACAAAGCTGGCCACACTGGTGAGTGTACTAGGGCTCATCGATATATGGAGACACCATCATCCCACACAGCCAGGCTTTACATATATATCAACAGTACATGGCTAACGTTCTCAGATCAATTATTTCTTTATCCCCACCACACACGTGCAAAGAGCCACAAACTGAGGTAATGGCCAGGGGATTATCTGACCATTCTCCACTATGGATGACATTGCTTATGGGCCCTGCCAAACCAAACCCCCATCCCCCCACCGGAAGGGGCCTTGCCAGAGATTGAACTAACTCATTGTATGTTACCCCCACTTTCTATTGGTTTGTCAGTATGGTTTGCCTGTCTCACTGCGATCCTTCTGGTCAGGGTCCCAGTGCTCATAGTTTGTGGCCTAATGTGTGTTTTGTCAGTAGTGCTTAACTGTATCACTGAGGCTCTGCTAACCAGAACCTCAGTGCTTATGCTCTCTCTCTGCTTTTAAATATATCACTGTAGGCCAGTGACTTCATTTAAAAATTTCAATTGGCACACTGGACCCCCCTTATAAGTCCCTAGTATATGGTACCTAGGTACCCAGGGCATTGGGGTTCCAGGAGTTCCTTATGGGCTGCGGCATTTCTTTTTCCACCCATAAGGAGCTCAGACAAACCCTTCTTCAGGACTGCCACTACAGCCTGTGTGAAATAGTGCACACACTATTTCACAGCCATTTTCACTACACTTAGTAACTTTGCTCCTAACCTTCAGCAAGTGAAGGTTAGACCTATAGGTGACTTATAAGTTACGCAAGTGTGAGGGCACCCTTGCACTAGCAAAGGTGCTTCCACGCTGTCAAGGGCCAATTCCCCAGACTTCGTGAGTGAATACCATTACACACGTTGACTACATATAGGTCAATACCTATATGTAGCTTCACAATGGTAACTTTGAATATGGCCATGTAACATGTCTAAGATAATGGAATTATCCCCCCATCCCCAATGTAGTATGGGGGTCAACCCTACGCACCCTGGGGGCTCCACCCAGGACCCCGAGTACTGCCAAACCAGCTCAGAGGCTTACACTGCAGCTACATCTGCTGCCACCTCACAGACAGGGTTCTTCCCTCCTGGGGTCTGAGCAGCCCAGTCCCAGGAAGGCAGAACAAAGCATTTCCTCTGTGAGCAAGGTGTTACACCCCCTCCCTTTGAAATAAGTGTTAGGCTTGGGAGGGGTAGCCTCCCCCAGCCTCAGGGGATGCTTTGAAGGGCACAGATGGTACCCTCCTTGCATAAGCCAGTACACACCAGTTCAGGGACCCCCCCCCCGTCATCTTTGATTCCAAGGTGTGGGAACCCTCTGGAAGCATCTGAGTGGCCAGTGCCTGCAGGTGATGTCAGAGACCTCTCCTGATAGGTGCATACCTGGGTAGGTAGCCAATCCCCCTCTCAAGGCTATTTAGGGTCTCACCTGCGGGTTCTTCTTCAGATTCAGCTTGCAAACTTCCTCCAGGAATCCTCCGCTTCAGCTTCTGACTGTCTGATCAACCACAGACTGCTCCAGGAACCGCTGTAACTGCAACTAAGTATCCAAGAAGGCTACTGTGACTCTGCAACTTCAGCTCCAGGCAGCATCAACTGCAACAGTTTCCACAGTGAGCATGCTCGGAGGACTCCCTGCCTTCACCCTGCACCAGAAGAACCGAAGGAATCTTCCATGCAGTAATGGAGTCACATCCTTGCTCCTGCAGGCACCTTCCAAGATAACTGGTTCTCTGGGACTCCTCTCCTGACCAAGAGGGTGCTCCCAGGAACACAGGGGGTGGAGCCCTTCAACACAGACTGTCCTAAGGTCTAGCTGTCCAAATACAGCACAAGTAAGAGCTTGCCTTCCTGGTTTGCGACAGTACCCCTGTGCACCACATCTATAGCCCCTTGGGCTTCTGTGCATTTTCCAAAAATCCTCCTTTGTGCACAGTGTACCCCAGCTCTCCATCCTGCGACACACAAGTTGCTGACTCTTTCTCCGGCGGCATGGGACCTTTTGTTGTGCTGCACCAACCGCAATTTGCACCTTTTGTCTCCGTCCTGGGACTCCCGTGGATGCTGCCTGGTCATCTGTGAGCCCTCAGTGTTGGGAGCCCCCTCTGCTCCTCAATCTGAGTTGAGGCCGGCAGGTCCCTCCTGGGTCCAGGCAGTGCTATTTTGATGCAAAACGCAACCTTGCTTGAACCAAGGCTTGTTGGACTAATCCAGCGCATCAAACAGCCTGCATCCAACATCTCGACATGGGGCATCTCCTGCACCATGCAGAAACCCGCAATCATCTTTGGTGCTCTGCTGCAGACTTCTAACCGGAGAATCATCTTTTGCACCATCTTCTAGGTTGGCAGGGGCTCCTGTCCTTCCTTGAATTGTCTGGACTTGGTCGCTTTTCACAGGTCTAGGAATCCACCATTTGTTGTTCTAGTCTTGCTTGGTTCCTGTAATAACTAATCACGACATGTAGTGTGTGCTGAGGAAACTTGCAGTACTTTACTCTTACTTTCCTGGGCTGTGGGGTATTTTATTTACCTTTGGTGTTCTTACACTCCCCAGAACCCCTCTACAGACTTCAGTTGCCTGGGGGGAATGTGTGATTCGCATTCCTATTTTAGTATACGTTTGTGTTAACCCTAGGCCTCTTGCATTCTATTGTATTTTCTACTGTTTGCACCATCCTATGTCCTTTACTTTTGTACAACCAAATGTTTTCCTTCTTGTGTTTAAGTACTGTGTGACTGTAGTGCTATTGCATGAGCTTTGCAGGTCTCCTAGATAAGCCTTGGCTCCTCATCCACATCTGCCTCTAGGGAAGCTGGGCTTCTAGACACTGCCTACACTTCACTGAGGGGGGATCCTTGGACCTGGTATAAGGTGTAAGTACCATAAGTACTCAAACACCAGGCCAGCTTCCTACACCATGCAATCGAAAAAACATTCCCACGACCCCGGATGAGAATGCCAGCTTGTGTAGAAATAGAATTTCCAGTTCTGGCTTGACAAGATATGTTCAGTCTCCTATGCCTGTAAAAGCAGTTTTGTAGCAGATGGACCATTCCCAGATCTGTTGTGTCTCTTGGGATGGTAGGTGCCACCCTGATTGTTGAACTAGTGCACCACAGTTACGGTCCATCCAGATGAGCACTGTCAAATTGTGGATTCTAATTATGAATACCTGTAAAGGGCGATGCACAGGCTGAGCTCTAGCAGGTTGAAGTGCAGATGGAGCGGAGAGGATTGCCATTTTCTGCTGAATCAAAGATTCTGTAGGCAGACTCCCCATCCACCCAGGGAAGCGTCTTGGTGATTAGAGAAGTCTGAGGCAGTAAAGACAGGCTGAAAGGTGTTCTTGCCGTGTCCACCAGGATAGGGCCCTGATCATGCCCGGAGTGACCTTGATGAGGTAGCCGAAAAATCCTGTAGTCTGGATCCACTGACTGCTCAATTCCTCTTCTAGCTGGAGCAACCGCAATGAGCAGAATGGAACTAGTGGAATGCAGGATGATAATCCCTAGAAGGTACTAGTAGAAGCAAACTGAAAGACTTTTCCTTTGTACACATTTTGCCTGCTTAATTTTAACACTCTCTGGTGTGGGGTACACCTTGCTGAGTGTGGTGTGGATCCAGACACCTAATGTAGTCTTTTGTGATAGGCAAAGAATTAACTTCTTCGGGTTCAAAGTGAGACCCAGCTCACTGAATAGGTGTAAGCAGGACAGAGTGACTGGAAGATGCCTTGACCACCCAGATATAGAAACACCTTATGTTTGTATTGTCTCAGGAAAGCCAGCACAGGGGCCAAGCACTTTGTGGAGATGCAAGGGACGGATTTTAGGCCAAAAGGAAGCTCTTTGAGTTGGTAATGGCTGCCTGCTACAGTAAATCTTAGAAGTCTGTTTTGAATGAATTGGGACATGGCATAGGAGTCCTGGAGATCAAGGGTTGTCATTAAGTCCCCTTGATTATAGACCTAGACTATGTCCTGTAAGCATTACCATGCAGAAATACTGTTTTGGAGATAGATGTTGAGGTTGCTCATACCTGGTCACCATTCCCTTAACTTTTTGCCGACCAAGAACTAACCATTGCGCTGCGGGAATCCTCTCAATAGCCCCTTTTTTTAGCATGGCTTGGACTTTCAGCTTTGAGGAGTTGCCGAGGTTTTGCGATTGATCTTTGAGGCGGGTCAGAGGTGGTGTTTGGATGAACTCCAACATATGGCCATGTTGAACCAGGTCCAAAACCCATTAGTACGTTATTTCTAGTCAGTGTTGGAAGTGGTTGGATATTTTTCCACCTAGGCTTGATGGAGAAAGAAGGGGAGTAGCATGAGCCTGTAGTTGGTCACTGACAGTCACCAGTGTCCTTAGAGTCATGATTTTCCCCTTTGCTCAGGTATATTATAGGCAGCTTGTGGTGTCAGTTACTGGGGACAAAACTGGTGAGGTTGAGGTTTAGGTTTAAGAAGGGTGACAGTACTGCTGGTCACCACCCCTGTATGATAGAACACTTCCCTGAGCACCCCAAAATGACACTTTTCTGTATTGAAGAGTCCCAATAACTTAGCCATGCCTGTCTTTATGGCCCAGAGCACGTCAATGTGCTTGCCAAGGAGGGGTTGGCGATCATAATGCCTATCCAGGATTTAGTTTTGGACCTCTGGTCTGAATGAGTTGGCTTTAAGCTAGCCATGCGTCTTTAATACTGCTACTCATGCCAGCAGTCGGAAAGCAGTAGTAGCAATATCCATGGCCCAATCAATATCTTCAGCCAAAGCATGTACACTCTTGCAGGATCGTAGCTTTTGTCTTAGCATCCTCTGGAAGCTGGTCCAGGAATGGTGCGGTATCGGACTACATTTGGCAATCGTATCGCACAATAACAGCCAGTGAGTTTGCTGCTCACAGTAAGCGCTGACATGGAAAAAAAATGCTTGCCAATGTTGTCAAGCCTCCTACCTTCGTTGTCTGGAGATGCTGTAATCTGAGGTAATGTATTTTGTGATCTGCACTGACTGGGTGAACACCGAATCTGGCCTAGGATGTCCAGTGAAGCATACAGGTGCATCCTCTCGTTTTCGAAATAGATCCTTGAAGTCAGAGGAAGCAGTGCATTTGCTTAATTGACACGGGCAGTTTACTCTTGCTGTTCTTCAGTAAATTATGGAATCTACCAATGTTTCCTGGAAGGGAATCCACAGAGGGTGGTAACGGATGTCTGCAATAAATCATCCCATTCCGGGTGAGCTTCACAGAGTTCACCTTCTTCCCTTTCATCAGGAAGGCGCAGCATCTTGGGGAAGAGTGGTCTGCCGAGACAGTCTTGGAGAAGCAGATATTAGTAGTGGTATATGAGCTTGTGGGGTGGACAGCTGTGCCGATTGGTTTTCCTGGCAGCAAAGTGTGTGCAGTGGTAGGTGAGGTTTGGAAACACCTTCATTAGTCAGACAACACACTGCAGATCTGACACCAAAGAGGGAAGGTACACTACTACTTGACATTGTTAATTGTATTGCTTCGGAGGTGCGTAAAAGTCATTCATAATATTCACCTTCATCGCAGCTATCTTCGACATTTGATGTGCAACTCAGATGGGCTGTGAGCCACACTGAGGGGGACCACCACCATCAGTCATTCTCCTTTAATAGATGTACAAAAAGTAATGGTAACACCTTGCTTGGAGAAGTTTGAGCAGACGTAAGACGTTCAGATTTTTCTTGCCTTATTAAATTTTCAGACACTTTCCCTGTTGTCAATGAAGATGTCGTGCTCGTAGACGCCGCTGAAGGTGTCAAAGGAATCCTAGTGGTCTTCGACAGGAGTGTAGTCATCAATGGGAGCACAGTCACTGATGTCACCGTCAACTAGATGGATTTTATAGTCAGTGTCAACGGTATAGGTGACTGACTCGTCAACAAGGTCAACGTTGGTAACAGACGCTTTTGTCCAAGTAAAAATGGTAGTGGCCTGTGCCTTCGTCGACACCGGAGTTCAAGTCTTTGTTGTCAATGGTGGTGACACCGATTTTCTCGCCATCACTAACTCAGCAACGACATGGATGAAGGCTTTTTAAAAGAGTGCTTGACCTGTCATGGAGGTATTGGAGGCTCAGATATTGCCTTTGAAGATGTTGGAGGAGAAAGAAGATGGCTTTGTCCCTTTGTTTTGAGGAGGCCTCACCTTCATATGGTGAGCTAGATGTGCTACATCCTCAGAGTCTTCAATGGGGACCTTGAGAGTACTTTCTTGAGGACTTCTGAGGTGGCTCCAGAGGACTTCATATGAGCTAAGACACACTCCCCTTTGTGTGACCTTCACAAGTAGTGGTCTTCAAATTAGGGGGGTGGGTCCCCTAGGGGGACTTCAAGTAATCCTAGGTGGGGCACGAGGCTCTGGCCAAAAGAAGAATTACACAGTTAACAGGGTTTTGTTTTAAGCAGAAACATGTTACTGCACTTTTAAAAAGATAACAGTACTTAACTGCAATGTGAAGAAGTCTAGACATATTTAAACATTACCATCTTTATAAAACAATTGTGAAAAATTGTGAGGGGGCCCAATGATTTTTTACTTTTCAACTGGGGGGCGGGGGCATGTGGCATAAAGTTTGGGGACCACTGTTCTAGAGGAAGACTAGAAATCCTCACGGTTGCTGTTTGATACAGGCTCCTTCCTGGTCTTGTGCTTTTGGAGCCATCACAATAGCCTCACTTCACAGTCCTTCAGAGTCACAGGTAGCGCAGTCTCTGAACAGGCTTTTGCTTTTTCTGACATGACCTCTGTATATATCTGAAGAGATCATTTCCAAGTTACCTGCATGAGTCACAGGAGTGTTCTACAGGTTGGTGCAACCTGATTGGTTAAGCCCCAAGTTTAGTCCTTTTTTAATTAATGACTGGCATGCTATGAAACTGAAAGGTCTAGGGCCTGTTATGGTCTATGCCCATCATTACATAGCTTTTTAAGGTACCAGAGACTCCCATCACGATAACAGGGAATGATTCAAGCAGGTCAATCTATATATGTTGCAATAATGAAGTAAGAAGGGCATATTAACTATTTTGCTACATTAAACAAAGAATCTGAACTCCCAAATTGTCGGTTCTAAACCTACTGATCCCTATTGATAAATATTCCTAGAGCTGCAATCTTTATGAAGTGAGACCTGGGCTAGCTAAAAGTGTGTGACTGAAGGGAAGCAAAGAAGGCTCCCAGAGACGTGGCCACATCTGCCAAGCTACTAGTCTTTCAGTTCACACATCTCCAGTCATTTAAACCACTCAGCATCTCAAACGATAGGAGAGTTTTTCTATTCTGTTTTGTGAGGCAATTCAAGATTGCTAGGAAGGGCAGGTACACCTGGTGAAGAGGAGGGACTAGTAGACTGCACATCAAAACAGATCCCACAAGTCTCCTAATTGGATGGCAACCACAGAGCTCAATCCTTGATGCACCTACCGTACTGGATACATGAATTCTGAAATGGATGCAAATTCTTATATGGTTTTATATGATCTATTTCACCATACACAATGTTTCCATCATGTAATTCAAGAAATTCAAATAAAGATTTTAAGAAAGAAAAAAGTTTTGTTCCAGGAGTTTTTTGCTTTAAACAATTTTTTCATTTTTAAAGTTTTGCGGTCCCACACACGCAGTGCTAGTATGTATTAAGAGAATGCTATGACAATTCTCTAAAGAAATATTAGAAAGGTTTAAAAAGTGTGAAGTGCTTACCCAGCAGATCAGACGATTCATTCACTTTGTGTCCCCATTTTTTCCTAATCCACTCGCGGTAGTCTATCACTTCCTGTGTTACTTTAATAATTCGCCCCAGAGTGCTGCAAAAATAATTAAGGAAAGGTGAATCACAGGATTAAGACAACTACATTAAGAAACATCAGATTTTTTTTTCCCAATCAAATCTACGTGTTTCAAAATACTATTTTTTCCCCAATAAGAATAGTTAACTTTATGCCGAACTTAAGTTACTTTTCTCTGTTCGCTTTCACCAATACCAACGTATTTTCACTGTCACCCACTGGTGTGAAAACGTTAACAGCTTCTGAAGCAGTAAATGCAGCTTTTGCCTGCAAGCACTAGTAAATCAAACACTGAATGCCTTCATCAATGGACTAGCAAACCTGAAGCAAATCCTTGGGAACACAGCCAACATTAAGTTAAATAGACGGTCCCTATTTCCATAAATATGAAAAGTGAACACCTAGTGTCATGTTATGCTAGGTGGAGCATGACCCCAAATATTGTGACCAGAAATGGCCTGAAGCTGAGCTACCTGCTGGCATCTCTGCTTTTTTCTTTATAAATGGCGGATCGGCCTGTGTTTGTAGGTAAGTATCCTCTTTTTGAGCATGGTTAACCCCAATTTTTGCCTGCTATTAGTGTGCTTAGACTGTTTTCACTGGGATTCTGTGAACCAAAACAAAGTGACTCTGCTCTCTTTATGGAAATCATATCCTCTGAACTAAAAAAAGGTTGCTGCTTTATTTTTTTACACTGATGAAGGACTTCTCATTTGAGGGGCGACAGATACATCATCCTAGTGTCTGCTTATTGTCTCACTGCAAACTTACCTGCTTGTGAACTTCCCTCATTCTTAGGTGGCATTTCAGAACTAACAGGCTGCAACAGGGCACAAACCCAATGTTTTTACTAATCAAAATGTTGCTTCTTGCCTTGATGAAGGGACCGACAGACCTATCGGCTTGTATAAGGTCATCGACATAAGTAAATGCTAGTTGGGATAAAGGTTGATTTCTTTGCACCGATAACCAGGTGAAGACATCAGGGCATCCAGTGGGGGTTTTAGCATAACTCACGACTGTTTCTGCATTGGTGCTTGGATTAGCCAATGGTATGGGTAGAATGAGCAGCAAGGCAGCCATCAGAGCCGTGCACTTTAAGACTGTGGATGGATTTTAGCTAGAAAGCTAGTACCTTGTATTGGTGAATGGCAATCCACCACCATAAAGCTAAAGAACTTCCCACAATTCACTTGAATTGGAATGTTGAAATATGGATCTTCCAGGTCTAAAAAGGCCAAATCCCCTGCCCACCTCCCACCCTTGCATAATGAATAGAATTACTTCAAAGTATAATCAGTGGAAAGCTCTGCTTCCTTATATATTTGTTGACCAGTAATGGACAACATTTTTGGGATTTCTTTACCATGAGAATTAATCTCAAAATCTGAAACAGATTTCTAAAGATGGCACTTACTCTATAGTACTTTTACCTTTTAAGAGCTTCAAATCTCTAATATAGTTTAAGATCTCACCACCAGAGGTAAACGAGAGGCGTGACAATCTCAAGCTCTACTTTTTTGCATCTTGTCCACTTCTGGCCCAGTTTGACGGAGGTCTCTGCTGTCTTTGCTGACAGGAGTAACAATGTTGGAAACTAGATTGTGTATTCTGCCTGAATAGTTGAAAATGTAATTTATGCTGGAACATATGGCTCATTTAATATTTTAATATTGATGGTTTTACAGAAAAGATATTCTAAAGCTCTTAGAGTGTCACTGTCCACTTTTATAGCTTGTAAAGTTCCAAATATTTTCTGAAAACGTTCTGCCCAAAAGGTACTGCCCACAATGTGTGATTAAACCTCAAGCCTGAAAGTCCTGTTCATGAGCCATCCATAACAGCTTATTACTGTTGAGTTACTAATCTGGTTGACTGCACAAAGCATAGAGTGAATTCCAGTACCAAAAGAGGCAAATACTTGTTTTCTCTCGAGAGCAGTCTTGCCTGAATTCTGTCTTTATATGGTAGTTTATTGATTAAAGCTGATACTTTACATACCAGTCATATCTGGCAACCATTGCTGTCATGTTGATAATCTTTACTGCATACACTGCCAGCACACCAACTCTTTCCCATTCAGGTCCCTATCCCAGGGTGAGGAGTTTCTGGTTTACAGGGTCATGAGATTAACATGACGCAGATGTGGAAACCACAGAGGATGCTTTCACTTAGTTTAAAAGGTATCCAGAAGACACTCCCCTATTTATCCTCTGTGTGTGAGATATTCACTAACCCCAGATTTTTCCATACTAACATACCTCATTTTCAGCTGAATTTTGTTTTTTTTACAATTTATTTTGCTGTACTGCGTGTTTTCTGTAATGCCAAAAGGAATCATTTTTACACTGGAAACTGGAACACTGGGCCTTGCAATGTCTACTCAATAAGAAAATGGAGTCTGAATGTCAGGTGGTGTCAGCATGCATCAGTGGCCAATAAAGGGATCCCACTTCAAATCTTGAGACCATCATTCCCTGAATCAAAGTCACTGATTTAGCTGATGGCTGTAGTTTGCCACTGGGAACACAGTAGCTTTGTTGACAATGGCACAGTTGACAGATGTGCAGTAGTCAACTGGTGAGTGTACGCTGATGAGGCAATTGATTGTTTTGTCGACTACAGCCTTCCCTCAGATAAATCCAGAGGTAATCCAGATTTAATTGTTGGTTTACAGATTACCCCAGTTTTAGATCATCCCCTTTGTCCGCAACAAGCTAAAACAGTCAATGATTTCAGCAACTTAAAAGTGGTTTCTTCGATAATCTGTGTATTGCCAAAGGGATTTGTAAGCCAACTGGCAGTAATCTTTTAGATAACTACGGAAGCTTCTTGAGAAGCTCAGTTCCCTTGTACGACAGCAATGACTATGGCAGGGGATCATTAGCCTGACTTGAGCACAGACTTAGACACCTACGATGCAGGTTTAAGGGATAACACTTGCTTGAGGTGGAAACCACTTCCTGCTCCTCAAAGACAGCCAAAGTCAGCTGAGTCCTCCTCCAGGTGCTCAAGGTTTTGTTTGAGAAGCCTTTACAAACATCACCACTTCGTATAATGATGGATGGAGGCAGTAATGGCACTTAGTGTGCAGATACTGCATTTAGATCGTCCTCTTACTACAGGCCTCTGCAGCTTTGAAGAGGCTTCTTAGAAGATTATGCTATCCTAGGGATTTTTCAGGAAATGCCCAGAAATTTAAGGCAGAATTTTGCCTCACACCTGTAGGTGCCTCAGAGGAAATTGCAGGGCTACAGAAAACATATTGAAAAGATAATCCGGAGACAGCGCCAGAAAATTCCTATTCACTGATGTGCAGAAAAAAAAAAAAAAAAGAATGTCTGAAGTACGGATCATAAAAGATGAACTGTGGATAGTATACATACACTTTTCAATGTTATTGACAGGAATGCACACTGCAATTTTAACATTAGGCAACAAGGGTTCTGACATCTAAACAAATCAAACATGCAAATCAATGAAAAAAGCAATGCTGGAGAACTACTTCATATATCCTTTTAGGACTGGTGATGGGAAAAAATTTAAATGCAGATACTGTTGCAAATTTTCCTAATTAAGTTCTAATGTTTCTAAGCATAAATCAATACATTTTCCTACAAAACAAATTTACAATCTTCATGGCAAATAATGCTAAGAGGGACAAGCACATAAAATGTACTTTACATCCTTGCAGTAAAGGAGTTGCGGAATTGAGCAAATTAATTTTAACCACTTGAGTATGCCAGTATCTTCAACATCAAAAACATCCACATATTACTAGTAAAAGGAATATAACCATTACTGTTAAGCACTCATTACCAACTAAAACTTTTAAAAAAACAGATATCTTCCACCGCAGTATGCTAACCACCACATTCCACCCAGAACATCACCTTTGATAGCTGTAGTCACCCCTGAAATTAAAAAAACAGGTTAACATGATGAATTATTCCGTTTTTACTAAGATGTCATACGTCAATATAATAAAGCTTAATTGAAGTACCTCTCAAGGTCTCTATTTGGATACAGTCTTGCGAGTGGCGACAGTGCATGAGTGAGGACAAGATAAGCATAATGAAAGACCTGCTGGACATGCATAGCACCGTAAGAACTCCTGCCTACATCATTTCCTGGAACAAAAAGAACTTTAAGTCAGACATGCACACAAAATGTCAACTTTGAAAAGGCTAACTTTCCCCAAAAAACATTTGTATAGGCTTCTTTTCACACGAAGTACAGAGTTTTATTAAAGCTATTTTCAAGCACTTGCCTTCAAATTCTCGCTGAAAAAACAAGCCCTAAAACGACACTTGTAAAAACCATAGTGGAGGGGTGGAGGAGCAATCTGTTGAATAAATGTGAACTACAGAATATTAATGCCCACTAGCCAAGTTATTTTTAGACATAGGTCTGCTTTTTTACTAATGACTACTACCAGCAAGAGTGGAACATGTCAACAAAGCACATACATAATGCCTAAAAGTATAATACATACCCAACAACAGCAACCCTCGTCAGTGAGCAAAGGGTGAAAGCTCAATTGAAAACAATCATAGGCAAAATCAATAGGTTTGACATAGGCTGTCAGCCAATTTTATTCTTTTATTTATTTTGAACACAAAAAAAAAGAAAAAAAAAAAAAAAAGGGTGCCACAGCTTAGCCCCCGCCAATCAATGAAAAACAAAACAAGCTACTTACTTTCGTTAACACTCTCTGGTAGAGACTACCTAGCCACAAATCTCTTACTGGTCCTCCCATCCTCCCTGTTATGGGACCTATCTTTTTGCATTCAGAGATTCCTTTGGGTCTCACTTTGGCATAGTAATCATTCCTCCTCAGCTTTGCTCCATGCTTCTGGTGCAAAAACAGTTGAGGGTGCTGGGGTGGCACCTATATAAGCACCATGCATGTTACTTCTGGCAACGATGCCATGTGGAGGTAAACCTACCAGCACACAAAGGGGATTGGTCGTAAGTTTTCAGATCCAGTCTGCCTGGGAATATTCTAAGGTAATGAATCTGCAGCTTGAGTCGCTACCAGGTAAAGTGTTAGCAACCTGGTAACTAACATACATCTGATAGAGACATATAGCTGCTTAACTTGGAACAGATAGCAAAGCAATCACTTCCCTGAGGTGGGTCTGTGGATCATTTTAAACTAAGTCGTGGAGGTCTGAACGGGCAAAATGCCCATCTTGCTGGATCAGTCTGTCAAGGTAGTAGTGTTTGGCGAACATGTGCAGTCACTCCCACATAGCAGCATTAAATGTCCAGGACTGGGACTCCTCTAGCCAACAGTAGTCGCAGCTGTAGCACTGGTAAACTGAGCTTGTAAGTCTTTAGGAGGCTGTTTGTTGGCCACTGCAGATCTTAATGCAGAGGCAAATACGCTACTGGGAGAGATGACCGGGTAGGGAAAAAAAGGTTGAGTAGCCATCATTTGTAAGGAAAACAATGAGTGCTGTGGGTCCCCCAGAGGAGAGTGGAAGAGATGAATATTTACTTTTTTCAATTAAACTGCTGCACTCCTTCACATTTACTGGTCTGCCCATACTGACCACCTGGGTGGGCAGCTGAGTTTGTTAAGGTTGTGCCAGAGATTGTAGCGTTACAAAGTCTTCAGTCAGGGAACTTCATGCTGCCGGAGGACCTGAACATTCATGGCGATGACAACACAAGCATTCAACTTTTTCCAAGATTTATCAGAGCTACAGCTTACTCAGCTGCTCCTCCTCCCCACTCATATTAAAGGTCCTATACTGGATCCTATTTAAACTCTGCCTAACATGAAGCTAAATGCCCCTTTGCCAGTCATATAGTGAGATCATCTGCTTGTGCATTTCTCCATCCCTAGAACTAAAGTGACCAACTAAGTTTCCTCTTACAAAACTGTAGGAAGTTGCCTCTGTATATACCATTCTCAAAGTGAGAGGTAGTGTGCACAGAGTCCAAGGGTTCCCCTTAGAGGTTGATAGAGGCAAAATTAGATAATACTAATGCTCTATTTTGTGGTAGTGTGGTCGAGCAGTAGGCTTATCAGAGGGTAGTGTTAAGCATTAGTTGTACACAAACAGGCAATAAAGGAGGAACACATTCAAAGACTTACTCCAGGCCAATAGGTTTTTATATAGAAAAATATATTTTCTTTATTTTTAGAACCACAAGATTTGAGGTAAGTCCATCAAATGCAAGGTACTTCACACAGGTAAGTATAGAAATTTGATTTAAAACAGTAGTACACAGTTTTGGTTAAAATGGCAATAAGCTATTTTAAAAGTGGACAGTGCAACAATCAACAGTTCCTGAGGGAGGTAAGTTTGGGTTAGTTTTTACAGGTAAGTAAAGCACACAGTCTCCTGGGCATAGGCAGCCCACCGTTGGATGTTGAAGGCAACCCCAAAGCCACAGCACCAGCAAGACAGGGCCAGTCGGGTGCAGAGGTCCAAGAAGAAGAATGCTACTTACCTGTAACTGTAGTTCTCCAGTACTGGAATCTTTCATAGATTCACATGCTTGAATCCTTCCCTGTCATCAAGATGGGAGCCCCCGGTACATCAAAACAGCTATGCATATAGGCTACTGCAAAGAAAAAAGGCCTAAGCCTTCACTTTAGTAGCCTTTCCTCATCATTAGGAGCAAAAGTACTGAAACAAGGCCCAGCCAATCAGCACCCCCCCCCCCAGAACCCTCTTGAGAGGAGCTCCCTTACCTCAGATTTTCTCAAGCACGAGTATAAGAGTATCTGAAGAAGACAGGAGAAGGTGAGCTTCCCAGGGGAGGAGGGAGGGTCACATGTGAATCTATGAAAGATTCTTACTCCAGTATTGGAACTTTCATAGATTCACATGCTTGAATCAGAATAGCAAGCATTAATGAAGCACATTGTATAACATTAAACCATACATATAGTTATCTGTGCGGTGGCAAAGAGATCTAAGTTCGGTTTCCCCCTTCGGGCGAAAACCTGAGTCAAGATTTCCTTGTCCAATTCCCACTCGTGGTTGGACGACTGATCTGCTCAATGCCGTTCTTTATACCTGGACATGTTCCGTTTAAAGACTTATTTTGTGGCTGATAGACCATTCCCAAATGCGCTGAGATTCTCTCGATAATAGTAGAGACCTGGTTCCTCCCTGCTTGTTTATGTAATGCATTGTGTTGTCCGAGGAACCTTTTTTTTGGGAGAAAAGAGCACAGCGTTAGTCGAACAGCCTTCAATTCGAGGTAATTGATATTAAAGACTTTCTGATGGGGCTTCCATTTGCCTCTTACTTGCAGGTGTTTGGGTGATAACTACAGACGCTTCTCTCGAAGGATGGGGTGCTTTTCCTCAAAGTGCTTGTTGGGGGAGAAAAGAAAATCCCTTCGCTAAGTGAGACTCCTGAGTCCACCAAGCTAGAGAGCATAATGGGCCTTGTTCTTGTGATATCGTCGAAAGACCCCATGGCTTGCACCCACTGAAGATCTAACTGCTCCTGGAGGGTTCTTATTCTTAGACGACAGAAAGGTACCAGAGGAATGCAGGAGGACATCATCCCTATCAGGGACTTGATTAGGTGAACTGAAACATACTTTCTTTTTTGTAAACGCTTCGCGAGGGAGATGAGTTTTTTACGGCTGCCTTGTTGTCCAGTACTGCCCCTAGAAAAGTTCTTCTCCTTAATGACTGGAATGCTGATTTTCTGCGATTTACCGTTAGGCCCAGGCTCCTGAACAGCTCGATACAAGCTCTTGTGGACTTCTGCGCCTGAGATCTGGATCTGGCTTTGACCAGCCAGTCGTCCAGATACGGGAAGGCTTGATTGTTTTGCCTCCTGAGAAAAGCTGCCACTGGAGCCAGGCACTTGGTGAAGATCATGGAAGCCGACTTCAGGCTGAATGGCAAGACTTTGAACTGGTAATGGCCTCCGGCTACTGCAAATCGGAGATCTCTTCTGTGGGAGGGATGAATAGGGATATGAAAATATGCGTCCTGTAAAGCGAGGGTGGCCATGAAATCCCATGAATTTAGAAGGGGCAGTATTGTCTGATAAGGTGATCATACGGAATGATTGTTTTTTTAGATAAATGTTGAGATCCCTGAGGTCTAAAATTGGGCACCAACTTTTCTGTTTCTTTTGGACTAAGAAGAATCAGGAGTAATAACCCTTTCCTCTCTCCAGATATTGAAACTTTTCTATAGCTCCCTTGTGAAGCATGGACTCAACCTCCTGCTTGAGCAGATGCAAGTGCTTCACCTTTTGAGGAAGGGGGGGGGGGGCTTCGTAGGGGGGTAGTGTAAAAACTCCATGGTATGGCCAAACTGTATGGGCTTCAGGACCCATTGGTCTGATGTTATCTTGCCAATTGTGGAAGTAGAGGGAAATCCTTCCCCCTAGTTTTGAAAACAAGTTAAGGTTTGTAGCCGGAGACGATAGCAAGTCATTGTCTACAGCCTGCGTCTTTTGGTTGTCTTCCAGCATTTCCTCTCTGGGAAACTCTCGAATAAGCTGCCTGTTGAGGCATTCTCTGTTGGAATTGAGGACGAAAGGAATGGGATGCCGCAGAGACTGAAGGATATCTGTACTGCTGAAACCCTGGTCTGTATGATGAGTAGCCACTTCCTCGAGCTCCTCGCAAAGGCTGTCCTTTTAAACTGCAGGGTACCTAGGGACCTGGCTGTGTCTGTCAGTCTTGATTGACTGAAGGGCATCATCAATGTGTTTCCCAAAAAGGGCTTCACCATCAAAGGGGAGGTCAAGGATCTTATGAAGTCACTCAGAGCCAACCTTGCCTTCCAAGAACAGCAGAACCTGGCATCTGACAGAAAGCCGTAGTAGCGATGTCCATAGTGCAGTCTATAATTTCTGCAGAAGATCTCTCCCCTTCCTGCAAGACTTTCTTTGCTTCTGATTTAGAGTCTTCAGGCAGTTGATTCAAATAAGGCGCAAGGTCAGCCCAAATATGCCTAAGATAGCCAGAGAGTTGGAAGCTCGAACAACAAGCGAAGCCATTAACGAAAAACGTTTTCCTATATTATCTAAATCACCTACCCTCTTTGTCGGGTGGGGCTGAAGAGTTCCTTAATATGAGTTGAGCCGCCTGAGCAATTACTGAGTGGGGTCTGGGATGGCCCGTGAGACAGGCCGGAGAATCTTCAGGTGCCTTATACTTCTTGTCAAGGCAAGATAGAACTGGGGTGAAAGTGGCTGGGTTCTTCATAACCTTAATGCCTTCATTCCAGATATAATCCACAATCAGCATAGATTTAACGCTCTTTTGAAAGGCTCCTTAAAATCGTAGAAAAAAAAAAAAAAAACAGTCCATCTGTTTTGTGGGCATGGGCAACTCAAATCTTCTAGCAGCTATTTCCAGCAGGTTGTGGAAACCGCCGATGTCACCCGGAAAGGAAATCCACAGGAACCGGAGAGGGAGAGGACGGAGTGGGAATTTGATAGTCATTCCATTCAGTTATTGCGTCCGGCAACTCTCCTTCCTCTTTATCATCTTCAGAGAAGGACAAATCCTGCACAGGAATGGAAACCAGTGTTTCGTGTGGTCCTTGGGATGTTTGGATTCCTGGATGGACAGGGGTAGATGATGCAACAGGTTGCTGAACTTCCAAGCCAGCTGGTGGAAACCGCTTTCTGAAGTTGTGTAACATAAGCTGTAGATCAGCTATGAGCAATCCTGGCAAGGAAACCATCTGCTCCAGATAAGGATACTGGTGGGATTGCGGATCATGCTGGGTGTCGTCCTCTACATCCTGGCACTTGACGTGCAGTTCTGACAGGCTATGAGCAACCCTGAAAGGTCCCTCATCATCTGAGTCCTCTTGCTCCAGCAGATGTGTAGGTACCATGCTGAAACTACCTGGAGGTAGTGCCAACGGTGAAAGGAAAGGATACTTCTTGTGTGTCAACCCTCGTCGACAACACGGATGACAGTCAATGGGAATGTAGACGGTACACTAGTCGGCATCCCCGACGGCATCGTCGACGGTAGGAGTTGTCGACGGAGACATTGATGGAGAAACTCTTGTTGACGAGGAAAACGGCGATGATAGAGCCAACGTCGATGGTCTCACAGGCGGTATCATAGATGAAGGAGAGGTGACCATGAACGCTGTTGACGTCGCCGACACGATCGTTGATGAAGAGACCAACGCCATAGAGATTGTACAAGTAGTAGCGGTCAATGATGCTGTGCAGATACCTTTGGTCGAATGTCATCGTAGATTTCCCAGATGGCCTCTTAAAAAGATGTTTCACCACAGGAGGTGGGGTGGGAGGCTCAGAAAAGGCTGTTTAGCTGCGCCCTGAGGAGATAAATCTTTCTATTGAGTGCCTTTTTGAAGAAACATAACTCCTGTGAGAAGAACTGGAAGGACTTCCAGGTTTAGAGGACACCCTCTTGGATTTCTTGTGAGCCTTTCTGGGAAGATCTTCTGAGTGAGGTTGAGGAGATCTGCCTCTTATGTAGCTTTCTGGAGGAAGTTGTAGATCCCTCACTGTCAGAGCCAGACACTGGGTTAGATCTGGACTTCAGTTTCTGGAGCTAAATTAGTAATCTAGCCTCGCTGTCTGAGGGTTTTGTTAGAGAAGGTCCTGCAGACCTTGCAGTCTTTGGCCACATGATCAGGGTAGAGGCAGTAAATACAGTACCTGTGTGGTTCTTCAGAGTGAAACCTCTTTTTTCCCCCAATGGTCTTACAGGCTCTGAAAAGGCTTTTCTTCTCTTTATCTGACATGGTGAATTTTTCCAAAGCAGCGTTCTCTTCAGCAAGGGAAGAAGAGACCTTACTTGCTGTAGAAAAATCTTTCATGAAGAATAAAAATAGTGAAAATTAACTTCTCTGAAGTTGACTGAGCAGGGCTCAATGGAGACTCCCTAGCACGACGTGTGGTAGAAAATCTGAGGGAAGGGAGCTCCTCAGGAGGGTTCTAGAGGGAGGGGAGGCCTGATTGGCTGGGCCTTGTTTTGGTCCTTTTGCTCATGATGAGAATAGGCTACTAAAGTGAAGGCTTAGGCCTTTCTTTGCAGTAGCCTATATGCATAGCTGTTTTGATGTACCGGGGACTCCCATCTCGACAACGGGGAAGGATTCAAGCATGTGAGTCTATGAAAGTTCCAATACTGGAGTAAGGGCCCAACACATAGGCACCTACGAAGAACGGGGTGCTCCAGTCCTACTCTGCCAACAGGTAAGTACCTGCCTCATCGGGGAGCGGACCAGGGGGTTTTGTAGAGCACGGGGGTGGAAGTAGACAAGCACACAAAATACACCCTCCGCTGCATAGGGGCAGCTGGATGCAGTGTGCAAAGTAGGCGTCTGGTTTGCTATTGAAAACAATGGAGCAACCCGGGGGTCACTGGCGATGCAGGCAGGGCACAGGGGGGCTTCTCGAGCCAGCCGCCAACTGGGCGAGGATGAGACGCCTGCTGGCCGCTCCTGCACTGGTAGGTGGTTCCTCTCGGTCCTGGGGGCTGTGGGTGCAGTGCTTGGTCCAGGCGTCAGGTTCCTTTGTTACCAGGCAGTCGCGGTCAGGGGAAGCCTCTGGATCCTCTATGCAGGCATTGCTGTGGGGGTGCAGGGAGGTCGACTCAGTGTGTCCATGTTGTTTGAGTAACCTGGTAGTCCTCTCTGTGGTGTTGGTTGTCCTGGACTTGAGCCGGGGACGTCGGGTGCAGAGTGTGAAGACTCACACTTCTGGCAGGAAATGAGTCTTTAAAGTTTCTTCTTTGTTGCTGAACAGTGCCGCTGTCCTCGGGAGGTTCTTGGTCCTTTGGTTGCAGGGCAGTCCTCAGAGGTTGCTGGCCCTGCTGGATGAACTGCTGTGCAGGTTCTTTGAGTCTGGAGACAGGCTAGTAGGGCTGGGGTCAAGTCAGTTGTCTGTCATCCCTGCAGGGCTTTCAGGTCAGTAGTCCTTGTTGTAGCTTGCAGGAATCTGATTTTCTGGGTTCAGGGTCACCCCCAAATACTAGATTTAGGGGTGTGTTTAGGTCTGGGGGCAGTAACCAATGGCTACGGTCCTTGAGGGTGGCCACACCCTCCTTGTGCCTCTCCTCCCTGAGGAGGAGGGGGGGTGGGGGGCACATACCTATTCCCTATTGGGGGGAATCCTCCAAAACCAAGATGGAGGATTTTCTAAGGCATGGGTCTCACCTCAGGACATCTGAGGGGCTGTCCTGGCTGGAGGGTGACTGCTCCTTGTTTTTCTCATTATCCCCTCTGGACTTGCCGCCAAAAGTGCAGGGAGAAAGCATGCCAGTATCTGAATAAGTAACTAGTCCGCTGGCTTCACCCATGTCTTTATACTAATCCATAGGTTCTTGGAGCTGGTAGAGTCAAGCGACCCTTCCCATTCTTCAACATAGCCTAGTCCATAGTAAAGGGGCTCAGTGTCTCATGAGAAAAGCCTCCTGCCTGCCGTACGATGCCCAACCAGCTGTGTGTTGGAGTCAGCAATACAAATGGGGATGGTGCTGCTCGGGGGTACTGGCAGGACTGGGAGCTTCAGGGGAAGGTCGCCTTGGTACATCCAACACCAGTCCAGATCCAGATATGGATTTATTAGTGCTCCTCAGAGCCAAGGCTGAAGACACAGAACAGAAAGGGACTCCTTCCAAAGGCACGCCAGCATCCAGAAAATTAGGTGCGTGACCTCATAGAACTTTAAATTGGGCAGGAGACACTCTGCTCACAGAAACTTGGTGAGGTGCAGAGTAAACCCAGATGCAGGCTCTGTTGAGGAATGCCTAGAACGACGACGCTCTCTCATCTTGTTGGCTAAAAAAACTAGCAGAAGTCAAAGAGCCCTTGGATTTCTTCGTATGCCTCAAATTAAGCGATCATCCTGAGACCTTAGAGTGGGACGACGGGGGGGGAACCAATCCAGAGACCTTCCTCTCGACCGTGAGCTTGACTTGGACAGGGTCTAGCAACAGGCCCCATCAGCTTCAGGGACCACTCCCTCAAAGCCTTCTGATGCAGGGCCAGACACTCAGCACAACTTTAGGTCATGGTCGCATTTCAGGCACCAAAAACACAATAGGTGAAGATCTGTCAGACAGTACCCATTGACTGGATCCGCAGGTCTTGGATCAGGTCTTCTTCGATAACATCCTCCGTGCACCAGGAGTTAAACAACTTGAGAAAATGGACAAAGTAGACAAAAAAAGCTAAAATGGACTGAGGGGTAGCTCTCTTCAGGTCAACACTGGCTGGCATGTAAAGATAAGAATTGACGTCAGAGCGCAGGGGTGGTGCCTATATAGGACCCACAATGCCATACCCAGCGCAGTCAGTCAACTGACAATGAGCTGATCAACACCACTTAATGTGGAACAGCGGTACTGCTCAAGAAAAATATCTGGATCCAGAGTGACACTTGGGGTAATTCTATGGTATGTAATATGCAACTAGATGTCTATCAGTTAAAAATGAAGAGATGAAAGCTAGGACAATAGATTGTTAGCAAAGATGGGGCACTACTACTTTTAGTTCTGCCTTTATTTGTTGCGTTTGCAGATTTAACTTTCTACACAACACATTTGAGACAAATGTTTCTGCGATAACAGGGGAGGAGGTTGCTGTTGGGAAAAATAGGTTAACTCCAATTTATTGATAATCTACAGGAGACTGTTGTTGGGTACAGGTAAGTATAATGGGATAACACCAAGGTTCTACTGTACATCATGCAATGTACTGTTAACATTTAACAGCAAGTACCCAGGTCAGTCAGTCCTGTAGATTTACAATTTAGATAACTATTTGTTACCAATGCTGTACAGCCTCTGTGGACATCTCTTGTGGATTACTGAGACAGCACACATTTTCCACTGTATATTGGAATTCCGACTTACAGAAGCTAAATATTTTATAGTGAATTTTTTTTTCTAGATTTTGTCAAATACACTACAGATGAAATACCATAAATAGTTCTGAATGAGCTATTCACAACCGAGATCCTTAACATAAGCACCACAATCTATTCTGCTGTACCATTGCTGGTATTGAAACTCCAGCGCAGTTCCTACCAGGCATGAGAGGATCTTCAATACACAACATTGATGGCCTATACCCATTCGTCATGGCTTTCATGATTTCTTCTTTGGCGATGTAGGCACCTCCATTCCTTATTCTAATACCAGTTTTTAAGTAGTTAAAATTTCTTCCATACAGTTCAAATAATTCAACAAGAAGCATTCCTAGGTTCTCGTTGTCTTTTCTTGCGTCAATTCTTGGATGTAACTGTAAAACAAAATATATTTTGGTTGATTCAGGAAGGCAACTTATACAGAATTACTTACAAAGAATGCACTAAAATTAAAAAGCAACTGAGAAGGTTTAACTAACGGATGAGCGAAAACTGATATATTTATGAATCCGCTACCATTTACAATTTATAAAGTTCCAGGGCAGCACACATTCTATGGACATGTATTCAATACTCCATAGCCCACAAGAGACTAGAACCTAGCTCCTTCAGTCTGCAGCTCCGCCGTTTATTACCATTTCTGTACCTCCAGTTGCCTGCAAAACCCAAGGATGTGTCCTCTTACCACACAAAGCCATCAGGACAGCCAAAGAGTGGACAGCAAGAAGAACGAGTTACTTACCTTCGGTAACGACTTTTCTGGTGGATACATTAGCTACCTGTGGATTCCTCACCTCATGAATACTCCCATGGCGCCAGCATTCGACGGAAATCTTCTTACTAGTCTCTGCACGTCGACGAGGACGTCACTGTCTCGCACGCGACGCCGTCTGACGTCATACAGGCAATAAGAGGTCCTCGACGACGTGCGGACGTCAGTACCAATCATTTTTTACGTGCATGAGAACAACCAGGCAATGCAATGAAAGAACAAAGCAACATCCATTATATTGTAAAAATACACCACATTGTATGAATAACTGTAAATCTTTTTATGTACATATATATATATATATATATATATATATATATATATATATATATATATATATATATATAAAACTCTCTCTTTTAAAATATATACACACACCAAGTATATACATAAAGATATATACACATATACCTATATATATATATATATATATATATAAATATATTATATATATACATCTATTGCACCCTCAAAGATCAAGAGGAGCGCACTCAAGGATTACTTGGCAAGACCATAAAGGCAACGGGGAGGCGGGTGGGACCGTGAGGAATCCACAGGTAGCTAATGTATCCACCAGAAAAGTCGTTACCGAAGGTAAGTAACTCGTTCTTCTGATGGATACAACTACCTGTGGATTCCTCACCTCATGAATAGAGTCCCAAAGCAGTACCACGCCCGGCGGTGGGTGCCTAAATGGTCAAACCAAGAAATCCTGCAGCACTGACCGTGCAAAATAGCCGTCCCTTCTAACCTCAGAATCTAAACAGTAATGTTTTGCAAAAGTGTGAAGGGACGACCAAGTTGCGGCCTTGCAGATGTCGACCACAGGAACACCTCTGGCTAAGGCCGAAGTGGCCGACTTAGCTCTGGTGGAATGAGCTCTAATGCCCTCAGGAGGATCCTTCTTTGCCAAAGAGTAACATATTTTAATGCAAAGAACAACCCACCTGGATAGTGTTCTCTTGTGGACTGCCTTTCCTCTCCTCTTGCCCACGTATCCAATAAACAGCTGATCCTCCAGCCTGAAATCCTTTGTTCTATCGATAAAGAAGCTCAACGCTCTCTTTGGGTCCAGACGGTGCAGTCTTTCTTCCTCTTTGGAAGGATGAGGCGGAGGATAGAACGTGGACAAAGTAATTGCCTGAGCCAAATGGAAGGGTGAAACAACCTTCGGGAGGAAAGCAGCCTTGGTCCTCAACACCACCTTATCCCCATAAAAAGTTGTATAAGGGGGTTTTACTGATAAGGCCTGCAACTCACTCACTCTCCTTGCTGATGTTATAGCTATCAGGAAGACTGTTTTTAAAACCAAATACCTCAAGGGGCAAGAATGCATAGGTTCAAAAGGGGACCCCATAAGGAAAGTCAGGACTAAGGACAAATCCCATTGCGGCATAACGAATGGCTTTGGAGGATATTGATTTAGAAGACCTTTCAAGAATCTGATAACAATAGGGGATTTAAATAAAGATGGTTGGTCTGGAAGACATATGAAGGCTGACAAGGCCGATAAATAACCTTTAATGGTAGCCACTGCACAACCTTTCTGCGCCAGAGATAGAGCAAAAGACAAAACGTCCGATAGATGAGCATGTAAAGGATCAATCTGCCTTTCTCCACACCACGCAACAAATTTAGACCACCTATTAGCGTAGATAGATTTAGTGGAGTGTCGCCTGGCCGCTAATATAACATCCACTACCTCAGGCGGGAGAGAGAAGGAACTCAGGTTGCCCCGTTCAATCTCCAGGCATGTAGGTGCAGACTCTGGAGGTTGGGGTGTAGAACCTGCCCCTGCGACTGTGAGAGGAGGTCTGCCCTGAAAGGGAGACGGAGCGGCGGGCACGTTGAGAGTTGGAGAAGGTCGGAGTACCACACCCTCCTTGGCCAATCCGGAGCTATTAAGATTACTAGAGCCCGGTCTTGGCGAATCTTCCTCAATACTCGAGGAATCAAGGGTATGGGAGGAAAAGCGTAAAGCAACTGGCCGCACCAGGTCATTTGAAACGCGTCCCCCAACGCTTCCTGCATCGGATACTGAAGGCTGCAGAACAACGGACAATGCGCGTTCTCTCGAGTGGCGAACAGATCTACCTGAGGAAACCCCCACTTCTGGAAGATTAAACGGACTTGATCTGGATGGAGACGCCACTCGTGGTCTGCCGAGAAGTGGCGACTGAGACTGTCCGCACGCACGTTCAAGACTCCGGCCAGATGGTTTGCTATCAAGCAAATCCGATGGTCCTTTGCCCAGGACCATAGTCGAAGAGCTTCTCTGCAGAGAAGGTACGACCCCACTCCTCCCTGCTTGTTTATGTACCACATCGTGGTAGTATTGTCCGTTAGGACCTGTACCGACTGACCACGAAGGGAAGGGAGGAAGGCCTTGAGAGCCAGACGTACAGCCCGTAACTCTAACAGATTGATGTGAAAAATCTGTTCCTCTGGAGACCAAAGACCTTTTATCTCCAGATCCCCCAGATGAGCTCCCCACCCTAGAGTGGAAGCATCCGTTATGACTGTGGCCACTGGTGGCGACTGCTGGAACGGCTTTCCTTGTGAAAGATTGTTGCTTGCAATCCCCCACTTCAAATCCACAGCAGCATCTCTGGAGATCTTGACAGTACCCTCTAGATCCCCTCTGTGTTGAGACCACTGCCTTCGGAGGCACCACTGAAGAGCCCTCATGTGCCAGCGAGCATGCGTGACCAACAGAATGCAGGAGGCAAAAAGACCGAGCAGACGAAGGACCTTGAGGACTGGAACTACCGCTCCATTTCGAAACATTGGAACCAAATCCTGAATATCTTGAATCCGCTGAGGCGGAGGAAAGGCCCGACCCAATGTTGTATCCAGTACTGCCCCTATGAACAGGAGGCGCTGAGAGGGCTCCAGGTGAGATTTGGGCTCGTTCACCGAAAAGCCCAGGTCGAACAACAACTGGGTTGTTGACTGCAGATGACGCAACACAAGCTCCGGGGACTTGGCTTTGATCAACCAATCGTCCAAGTAAGGGAATACTGCTATCCCCTTCCTTCTGAGCTCTGCCGCAACCACCGACATCACCTTCGTGAAGACTCGAGGTGCTGAAGTAAGACCAAACGGAAGGACCGCAAACTGGTAGTGTTGCGATCCCACAACAAACCGGAGATACTTCCTGTGTGACTTGAGTATCGGGATATGAAAGTAAGCATCCTGCAAGTCGACAGACACCATCCAGTCTTCCATGTTCAACGCCAAAAGCACCTGTGCTAGGGTCAGCATCTTGAACTTTTCCTGCTTGAGGAACCAATTCAAGATCCTCAGGTCCAGAATTGGTCTCAAACGACCATCCTTCTTGGGAATCAGGAAATACCTTGAGTAAACTCCTTGACCCCTTTCCTGCTCCGGGACCAACTCCACCGCGCCCTTTAAAAGGAGGACTTCTACCTCCTGTTCTAGCAACAGGAGGTGTTCTTGTGAACAATACGAAGGGCGGGGCGGGATGAGGGGCGGAAACTCCCGAAAGGGAAGGGTGTAGCCTTTTCCCACAACACTGAGAACCCAAGTGTCCGACGTAACAGTCTCCCATTTGGTGAGAAAATGCTGTAATCTTCCCCCTACAGGAGAGGAGTGAGTGGGAAATGGTGGAAGCCTAAGGCTGCTTCCCCTGCTGCACCCCGCCAGAGGATGAGGAAGAGGCAGAGTGCTGCTGAGAGGCTCCCCTGGTGCGGACCCTACCCCTCCCCCTAAAAGATCTATAGGGATGGGAAGAGGCAGGTTGCTGATATCTTCCCCGAAAGGAAGAGGAGGAAGAGCCACGCCCAAATCCACGAAACCTCCTGAAGAATCTGGAAGAGGCCGTGGAAGAAGGAGCTTGGAGTCCCAACGACTTAGCCGTGGCCCTGCTCTCCTTAAAACGTTCCAAGGCCGAATCAGCCTTAGCCCCAAACAGTTTGTCCCCATCAAACGGGAGATCCAACAATGTGGACTGTACATCTGCCGAAAAGCCCGAGTTACGGAGCCAGGCCTGTCTCCTTTCCACCACAGTTGTGCCCATTGCTCTGGCTACCGAGTCGGTGGTATCCAGTCCCGTCTGGATAATTTGGGTCGCAGCAGCCTGGGCATCAGAGACAAGATCCAAAAGACCCTGGGGAAGCTCTGTAAACGAAGAGGAGATGTCATCCATCAGAGCATGAATATACCTCCCCAGGATACAGGTCGCATTAGTGGCTTTTAACGCCAGACTGCAGGACGAAAAAATCTTCTTCGACTGCGCCTCTAGCTTTTTTGAGTCTCTGTCCCCAGGCACCGTCGGGAAAGAACCAGGCGCTGACTTGGACGAACAGGAGGCCTGCACTACCAAGCTCTCCGGCGTAGGGTGCCTAGATAGGAAACCAGGATCAGTTGGAGCCGTCCGATACCTCCTGGCCACGGCTCTGTGAACTGCTGGGGAAGATGCCGGCCTCTTCCACACCTCTAAAACCGGATCCAGCAGAGCGTCATTAAAAGGTAACAGAGGCTCCGCCGCGGCTGAGGCCGGATGCAACACCTCCGTCAAAAGGTTTTGTTTTGCCTCCACCACCGGCAAAGGCAGGTCCAAAAAACTAGCTGCCTTCCGTACCACTGTATGAAAGGAAGCAGCTTCCTCAGTATATTCCCCCGGGGACGGAAGGTCCCACTCAGGGGAAGTGTCCAGCCCACTGGCCGACTCCAGTCCACGCAGCCCATCACCCGAGTCCTCTAGCTCTCCTTCCTCTAGGGCTCGTTGGTACTCCTGCTCTTCTAGTACCCGGAGAGCACGCCTCCTTGAATGCAGTCGTTGCTCAATCCGCGGAGTCGACAATGCCTCCGCCGAAGTCGGAGATCGGCGCCGATCTTCCGAAGCCACCGACGCCGCATCCGGCGCCACGGGTAACTTCGGCGCCGACTGAAGAGCAGCTGAAACAGATGGACCCACCGGAGTCACAGGCCGAAATCTCGACGTCGACGGGATGGAAATCCCTGGGGCCAATCCCTCCGAAGCCACCGGAGCGGCCACCGGCGCCGACACTGGCGCCGAGCCCACGTTCCCAAACGGGAGAAAGGGCATAAAGGGTGCCGGCCGAAGAGGCGCAGGATCACCCAAAGAAAAGGCCAAAGGCCCAGCCGGAGCACCCCCTGGAGCCATCTGTTGGAAGATGGCATACATCGCATTCAAGAATGCGGAACTATCGGCTCCAGGGGTGGGAAAAGCCGGATACTGGGATGCCTGTCTCGGAGGCGACCCCGACGCCGGCCTCGGCGCCTGCGCCGGAGAAAACACTTGAGGCTCCAATACCTCAATCACCGACGCCTGTCCAGGCGAAGTTGGTGACGCCGGAGAGGGCAACGGCGTCGAAGGATGCGGCGTCACCGTGGGGCTGACCTCCCATGTCTTTCGGCGCCGATCCGGAGACCTGGAACGAGCCTCCCTTGAATGACGCCGAGATTCTCTACGGCGCCGGGAGTCTCGATGACGCCGATGTCTTGGAGAAGACTTCTTGTGATGCTTCTCCTTTGACTTGGCCATAAACAGCTTCGCCTCACGTTCTTTAAGGGCCTTCGGATTCATGTGCTGACATGAATCACAAGTCGAGACGTCGTGGTCGGAGCTCAAACACCAAAGGCAATCGGAATGAGGATCCGTCACCGACATCTTGCCTCCACACTCACGACAAGGCTTAAATCCAGACTTTCTCTGCGACATTATTTCCACAGAGAAAGAGTACGCAGCAAGATATACACTGTAACCGCAAGAGTAACAGTTGCTCCCTCGAAGATAACCGTTTCGAATGCACGGAAAAAAGGGAACTGACGTCCGCACGTCGTCGAGGACCTCTTATTGCCTGTATGACGTCAGACGGCGTCGCGTGCGAGACAGTGACGTCCTCGTCGACGTGCAGAGACTAGTAAGAAGATTTCCGTCGAATGCTGGCGCCATGGGAGTATTCATGAGGTGAGGAATCCACAGGTAGTTGTATCCATCAGAAGGTTACAATAAGGGGGTGATGCTGAAGAAGTCAATAAGTAACTTACCTGTTATTTATGGATAGCAGCCTTTTCAGTTGTAAATTGCCATGTGCTTTGTCACCTCATGTTTGACTATTTGGGCTTCAGGCATGTGTGGAAAGTTTTATGAAGTCCATCAGGATAAACACTAATTTAAATAACAGCTTTGTATCCACCCTTAGTCTCTGATCCATGTATCAAGCCAATGTTACTTTGCAAAAATAGAATTGCACTAAGCACTTGGAAGGTGGACATGTAAATCTGCAACTTGCTGTTACATGATAGTAGCACTTTCAGATACACATACTATGCACAGGAGAATGCAGGCTAGCAAGTGGAAGCAAATAATTCCAGGCTAGTTAACCACCTGTGGTGGTGCTGGGTAAAGACCACACCCAATTAAGTAGGAAAAAAAGGTCCAGCACTGTGAAACACAAAAGAATAATCACGTGCATAAAGAAATCGTGATTGGTTAATGCCAACAGGTGACAGCCTTTTACAGAAATAGGATGTATGTAATACTGTACCCCAATGCTCTGAAGAGTTCCTTAACAGAAAAGGCTAGCACTGAGCCCAAGTCACAGCCCTCCTCCAAAAGAGAAAAACACCTTTTCACAACTGTTCAAATCCATCAGTGTTCTGGCTCAATATGAGGGCTCCCTAGGGAAGATGACCACCATAAGAGGTATGACTAGCTACAGTTCGAATGACTCCAACTTTTCCATAAATGCTGTGTAGATGTATTTATAAAAAAATAACTGGCAACTGCTGTTAAATGGACATGAATGGAAGTTAAAGTTAAACGAAATTGACTACATATAAAAACATTTGCAGTGAGAAGTTAAGGAAATAATTAAATAGTGTTTTCCACAAAAGCTTCCATTTGTAGGATAATATGCAAGTGTAAAAAGGGGAGCTTCTGTGATTAAAGATGTAAATTCATCCGGTGAGTAGTTATCAGCAATGGAACACTTCAAGCACAATGCAGTGAGCAATTGTTAAGTGTAAAATTCCTGGGCAAATGCTGGCGAAGCACGTCCGAACATTCTGGCAGTTTTCAAACTGCTCTGACATGAGAAAATTAAGCTTGTGATACCCATGCTGGACAAATAATAGTTATTTATTCACATTTCTCAGCACAAGGAAGACATTTTTTTTTTTACTGAGCACTCTTTGTAGACGATTGGGGACAACACTTACAGGTGAAGTTTTCACATGCAACGTTTTTGCTTGCAGCAAAAAAATTTACATCTGGTGTCCTCCTAGGGCTAAAATTACCTGCGTACAAGTACACTGCTCATGTACTATGTCTATGTAACATCTGGTGAAAACTGCTGCACAGTTGTTTCACTGCCACACTGAAAAGATGCAGAAGTGACATCGGGGCTAGATTTTCTACACTACTATTAAAACATTGCCATGTGTGCATTTTTAATAATTAGTACACGGTTGCCATGTTGTCTATGCAACAGTAACACAGAAAAAAGAATGTCTGAAACTGTCAAGTTCTAGGACACTGATAAGCCTTCTGAGTACAAATACCTTCTTCCAAAAGACAGTCTGTACTGAATCATTTTTTTTTTACGTTTGCTTATGGTGTAATCAGCAGAAGGGGAGTGTTCCATCACTGGCGTCTGGTCTGAAACCAGGGCATTATCAAGCCAAGATGACCATTTGAAAGATAAAGACTTCTTGATACAAATCCGACATTAGCCACAAACATTACCCATTTAAACTAGCTGACGTTTGCTAGTCATGTGCCAATATCAACAGGGCTTTGCAGCCGTTAAAGGAAAAGTTTGATAACTGCCTGGCTAGACAATCGACATAACAGAATGAAATCCTGGAAACCACACAATTCTACCGTGATCACTAATTGCATTACGTCTATGTTCATGCAACCCTATGTATATTTGAGGAACTACAGGACCCGGTAAAAGCCAATGGCCTCTCGTAGCTCACTGTGAGGGACATTGTGAAGCTGATGTACTTTATGGAAATCACAAGACAAAGGTGTTTGTAATTTAAAATGTATTAACCAAGAGGCTCAATACATTATTCTGTGACATTCAGTGAAGCATGTGCTTCCACAGCTCCATGAAAACCAAAAGAACGAGTTACTTACCTTCGGTAACGACTTTTCTGGTGGATACATTAGCTACCTGTGGATTCCTCACCTAATGTATACTCCCATGGCGCCAGCATTCAACGGAAATCTTCTTCCTAGCTTCTGCACGTCGACGAGGACGTCCCATTAGCCCACGCGACGCCGTCTGACGTCATACAGGCAATAAGAGGTCCTCGCCGACGTGCAGACGTCAGTACCAACATTTTTTACGTGAATGAGAATAACCCAATGCAATGAGAGAGCAAGGCAACATCCCATAACATTGTAAATCACACAACATTGCAATAAAATGGCTATAGATTTAATATAACTTTTTTTTTTTTTTTTAAACAAACAAATATATACTAATTATGTATATACACAAAGATATATATGGAAAATGTCACTTACCCAGTGTATATCTGTTCGTGGCATTAGTCGCTGCAGATTCACATGCTGTGCACATCCCGCCATCTGGTGTTGGGCTCGGAGTGTTACAAGTTGTTTTTCTTCGAAGAAGTCTTTTCGAGTCACGAGACCGAGGGACTCCTCCCATTTCGACTCCATTGCGCATGGGCGTCGACTCCATCTTAGATTGTTTTCCCCGCAGAGGGTGAGGTAGGAGTTGTGTATGCTAGTAATAGTGCCCATGCAATGGAGTGAATGCGTATGTACATAATGAAGTTTCAAGTAATAGATTTACAAATGTACAAATGTTTAAGATCTACTTCTAAACAGCTACAGGCTCCCGGGGAGGCGGGTGGGCGCATGTGAATCTGCAGCGACTAATGCCACGAACAGATGTACACTGGGTAAGTGACATTTTCCGTTAGATGGCATGTGTAGCTGCAGATACACATGCTGTGCATAGACTAATAAGCAGTTCTCTCCCCAAAAAGCGGTGGTTCAGCCTGTAGGAGTTGAAGTAGTTAGAAATAATGTTCTTAGTACAACTTGATCTACTGTTGCCTGTTGTGCAGTTAACACATCTACACAGTAGTGCTTGGTAAATGTATGAGGCGTAGACCATGTTGCTGCCTTACATATTTTGTTCATTGGAATATTTCCCAGAAAAGCCATGGTAGCACCTTTCTTTCTGGTTGAGTGTGCCTTTGGTGTAATAGGCAGTTCTCTTTTAGCTTTAAGATAGCAGGTTTGAATGCACTTAACTATCCATCTAGCAATGCCTTGTTTTGAAATAGGATTTCCTGTATGAGGTTTTTGAAAGGCGATAAATAGTTGTTTTGTCTTTCGAATTAGTTTTGTTCTGTCAATGTAGTACATTAGTGCTCTTTTGATGTCTAATGTATGTAGTGCTCTTTCAGCTACAGAATCTGGCTGTGGGAAGAACACTGGTAATTCTACCGTTTGATTCAAGTGGAACGGTGAGATTACTTTTGGTAAAAATTTAGGATTGGTCCGTAGAACAACTTTATTTTTGTGTATTTGAAAAAATGGTTCTTGAATGGTAAATGCTTGAATTTCACTCACTCTTCTTAGAGATGTGATGGCAATTAAAAATGCAACTTTCCACGTTAAGTATTGCATTTCACAAGAGTGCATGGGCTCAAAAGGTGGACCCATGAGTCGTGTTAAGACAATGTTGATGTTCCATGAAGGAACTGGTGGTGTTCTTGGTGGTATAATTCTCTTTAGGCCTTCCATAAACGCTTTTATGACTGGTATCCTAAATAATGAAGTTGAGTGCGTAATTTGCAGGTAAGCTGAAATTGCCGTAAGATGTATTTTAATGGAAGAGAAAGCTAGTTTAGATTTCTGCAAATGTAGTAAGTATCCTACTATCTCTTTTGCAGATGCGTGTAAAGGTTGAATTTGATTATTATGGCAGTAATAAACAAATCTTTTCCACTTATTTGCATAACAGTGTCTAGTGGTAGGTTTTCTATCCTGTTTTATGACCTCCATACATTCATGTGTGAGGTCTAAGTGCCCGAATTCTAGGATTTCAGGAGCCAAATTGCTAGATTCAGCGATGCTGGATTTGGATGTCTGATCTGTTGTTTGTGTTGTGTTAACAGATCTGGTCTGTTTGGCAGTTTGATATGAGGTACTACTGAAAGGTCTAGTAGTTTGTGTACCAAGGTTGCCTTGCCCATGTTGGTGCTATTAGTATGAGTTTGAGTTTGTTTTGACTCAACTTGTTTACTAGATATGGAAGAAGTGGGAGAGGGGGAAAAGCGTACGCAAATATCCCTGACCAGTTCATCCATAGTGCATTGCCCTGAGACTGATGTTGTGGGTACCTGGATGCGAAGTTTTAGCATTTTGAGTTTTCTTTTGTTGCAAATAGATCTATTTGTGGCGTTCCCCACATTTTGAAGTAAGTGTTCAGTATTTGGGGTGAATTTCCCATTCGTGGATCTGTTGGTGATCCCGAGAGAGATTGTCTGCTAACTGATTCTGAATCCCTGGAATAAATTGTGCTATTAGGCGAATGTGGTTGTGAATCGCCCAATGCCATATTTTTTGTGTTAGGAGACACAACTGTGTCAAGTGTGTTCCTCCCTGTTTGTTTAGGTAATACATTGTTGTCATGTTGTCTGTTTTGACAAGAGTGTATTTGTGGGTTATTATGGGTTGAAATGCTTTCAGAGCTAGAAACACCGCTAACACTTCTAAGTGGTTTATATGAAACTGTTTTTGCTGAATGTCCCATTGTCCTTGGAAGCTGTGCTGATTGAGGTGTGCTCCCCACCCTGTCATGGATGCATCTGTCGTTATTACGCATTGTGGCACTGGGTCTTGAAAAGGCCGCCCTTGGTTTAAATTTATACTGTTCCACCATTGAAGCGAGATGTATGTTTG